>NC_087072.1:23648298-24248298 GCF_026151205.1 Bolinopsis microptera
TCAAACGTGAATATGCCGGTAGAATCATAGACATAAGCTTGTTTAACATTAGGATTGCAGTAAGATACAACTAGGGTGTTATTTTCTGATATACCTACACATTTTCCTTCGTATGTGAACTGAATGCGATATTTTATCTGTCCAGAAGAATAGTCAGTTTTTTTAGCCTCCCTACCAAAGTGAGAACTTTCACTTTTTTGAGAATATCTTTTGATGGTAGATGCTGGTTTTAAGGTTTGGTCTTTATTTTCAAGGAAAGAAGATAAAAGCACCACAATCAAAGTAGTAGTGAATACTACGATAAGTAGTATGTGCTGGAATCGTAGGGTCGATTGCATGGTTCAAGGATCAAAAAGAGAATATCGCAGTAGAGACCGAGCAACCGAACAAATTTTGAAATGTCTAATAAAAGAGTGGCACTAACTCCTCGGAAACTTCGCTACTGTTGTACTACTAGTACCCGGAAGGATTTGTAGATATTCGATGCGGCTAGTAAAGATGAATGAGATACAAATTAAAGCGAATAATTATGCTAATATACGATATTGAACAGAACATCATCTTAACGACTTAACTACAATCATAATCAGCTAAAAGGAGGATCATAACAATAACAAAAAACAAATTAGTCGTGCAATTAGTAAATGCCAGTAAAACAATTGTATATAAACTACAACAAATAAAATTACAAAATAAAGTCCCGGTTGGACTAAAAATAAAATCTCAGAGTACAAGTGATCGTAGCCGAAAAATATAGGGCTTAGCCAAGGTACGATTGCGATCACCGGTAAAAATATTGTCATTGTGAGTCAAGGGCAAAAGGAAATTGCGGCACGTGCGGATTGCGGAATCGCGATTTTTCCAATTCTCCGGGACATACCGCGATTTTTGACGTTTGCCGCGAAAAATCTCGATTTTTCAGTTATATGCGACAAATTACGCATATTTAAAAAAACCTGAAAACCAGAATAGCTATTTGTAAAACTGATAACGGAGGGGGGGAGGGGGGTTTACAAACATCTGTAGACTAGATTAATTCATGAAGGAATAACCTGCTATATTAAATTATGCGCTCAAGAGGCCAGCAGCTACAAGTAGAATACCCGAAAACTATGTTTTTGGGTAAGTTAAAGGTACTTTTTGGTGACAAACGGATTTGAGTCATTCTCAAAGTAGGCTTTGACAATAGCATGTTTAAAGAGCCTTACTGATAGTAATAGTTATACTTATACTATACATTGCTATTAGGGATGAGATCATTCCAAATTTTGGTAGAGGTGTACAGAAAGTTCTGTTGGGAGATATCTAATCTCAGTAATGGGATCAAACGAAGTTTTTCATTTTTAGGGCAGAACTTGAAAAGCTATCTTTAATGGACTGAGGGACATCAAATTTAAGGATTTTGAATAGTTCCATAAATGTATGATACATGTGCAGATTCTCCGGATTCATAATTTTCAGCTCAGTGAACAGCGGTTTAGTGTGTTCAAGACAGTATTTCTTGCTAATGCTAGCCATAATATGTTTATTATAAGTTCTCGAACGAACAACGTGCACATGTTATTGTTAAGTTAAAGTAGTATTCTTTATGAATTATGATCAAAATCGGGGATGTTACCAAATAGCAGTCTCATACATCGTTTTGCAATTGCACAAATTTTATTCAGCCTGTGTTTTGGGATTTCGATTCCACCCCAGCAACTTAATAATTACAAACTAAACATAAAGACTGGACATACGCTGCAACTACTACTAGCAACCCCTTTTCGCGTGCGAAATAAAACTTGTAGCAAATAAAGACAATTATTGAAATGTACCGTTCTCTTGTGTCTAGTGCTGTTCTCCATGCGGTTCGGCTTTGTCTTAGAGATTCCATAAGGCACGCTGATCGAGAATAGACGACTTCAAGTCTCCATTGTACCCCATTTTATCTATTCGCATCTTGAATCTTGATCTAAGTACCTGGATATGATAGTTTATAATGTTAGTTATACGTACAAAACTTCACAATGTACAGGGTGTTCACGCTACATCGGAACGGTTTCAAACATCTGTAGACTAGATTAATTCATGAAGGAGTAGCTACCTTACGATCGAGACTATTTATGTTCGACATAATTCCGATGTACATTTCCCATTCATTCACGGCTTAAGAATTGTAATAAGTTTCGATTAATTACATCGATCACATAGTCATACTGTAACTAGAATTGCGCCCGCTGTTTCGTTTTGGCGGTCGCTAGATTTCCATTCACTATAACTTTAAGTATAAGCTCTAATCAGCTCACTTTTCACATAGCCATGTGTATACGCGTACTTCGGCGGTCGCGCGCTACTGCAAGCGAGAGGGCTCTGGATAGAGCAAAGCTCACTTCATAATAAATATTGATAAATTATGCATTAAATACGGGAAATACTTGATAATGATTCCTTGAAATTCAATTAAATTGCCGTAGAACTTAATTTGTATCTGTAATCCAAGAAATTGTAAGCAAAAGTAAACTATACTCATGTACACATCAGTACACTACGCCGGTTTCACTACACACTAATTCACTCGCCATGGATTATAAGAAAAGCGCGCTATTTTGTACTATATCGTATTGGATATAAAGATGACCGATTTTTAAAAATTTTTTAAAGAGAGGCTGGGCAAAGATAGCCCACGAGAGGATAGCATTGAGATGCTCTGCCTACCTCTCGGGTGGGGCAACCCTGGGGAAGGTTGCCGGTGAAATCAGAGTGAATGGTGGAGGATGGTGTAAGAAGTGATATGAGTCAAAATTATACGCTTAAATGCCAGCTGGGTTTGGAAAAGTAAAACGGGACGAGACAGCATATGAGATAATACTTTAAGTCACCCCGGTCTGATCCAGCTCTTCCGGCACAATTAAGCGTTTGGTGCGGTTTGCGAAATTGACAATTGTGGTGATGTGTTGGTTGTCGAATATGTCATTGACAGAGAGGTAGTAGTCCTGGAAATATTGACCTCTAGTTTGGGCAATAGCCGGACACTGTCTAAGGAAGTGTAAGAAAGTTTCCTCTCCGTCGAGAGGAAACAAGCACTGGTGTTTGATTTGCAAATGGTGTGAAGGTGTTTGTTTAAGCCGCAGTGACCCGTGATGAGGTGAACTGCAGTTCTGTAATCTTGTCTGTTGTTGCTGAGTATAGTGTTGAGGTTTTTGATGATTTTGGCGTGCTTGTGGCCGAGTGTCAGTTTGGTGTGTCTGGGACCGTCAGTTAACCAAGTTTCCTGATTCAGCCTGTTGACTTTGTTGTCGATTTGACTGTTTCAGTCACGTGATAGTCACGTGATAGCGACGTGATACAAAAAACTTTGCAATGCTTGATAATCATGTTGCACTTTGCAGGAATGAATTCTATATGCTCATGAAATGCAATAGTAGAGGCTCTTACGGGCATTGTCTGCTCGATACGTTAGGGACCCCAGATACACCTTACTAGACGTATTTTTGACCGTAGAATCGATTGAAAGTAGTTCAAAGATGATTGGACTGATTGTTCTGGGGTAAAAGCGCAAAAAACCGATTTTTGGGCCAAAAATAGGCCAAAAAACCATGTTTTTTGATATTTTGAGCAAGTTAATTTTGTTGGCATGTCGGCAAAACTTGCATAAAGATAGCTAAAAGACAGCCGCACAAGATTGTATAAAAATAAAACAAATCCCTCTATTTGTTCTGAGGTAAAAATCCAAAAAAGTGATAAAAATTTTGACTTTTTTGCTTGAAGTTTGAATAATTTTTTGCAGTTGTATAAAATCAACCCAAAAATAGTCACATCGTGTTTGCCTAAATTTTTCCTTTCCGAGAAGTACCCACTTCATATACTTTATCGAAGTTTGAATATTTTCACTCCGCAAGCGTTTTTGCCAAATTTTCGACGCGCACTACGCGCAAAAGCATTTAGTTGTTATCAATTGGCACCCGCGCGTTCATCATAAATTTCAAACGGCTATAACTCAGCGAGATTATGTCCGTTCTAGCTCATATTTTCACACTAAATAGAAAATAATGTGATCTTATTGCTGACAAAATATGAATATAATTACTCTATTTGCCTTAGAGTAATAGACTGTCAAAGTTTAAAACGCGCATTGGTATAGCACGTGACTAATAAGGCCAAATTTATACTTCTTAACATATTATCGATCCTTAGACATCATACTATTGTGTCCAATTAGCGGTTAGGTCTCTAAACTCGTAGCAGAAAACACGTATTTTTGCCCGTAAGAGCCTCTACTACAATGGGACTGTTAGTGTTTTCCCGGATAAAATACGACCACAGCAACAAAAGTTATGAAAACAATATTGAATATACTTTCGTAGTTTCGATGATGATATGTAATAGATCGGAATGCGTGCATCATATCAGTCGACTTTGATTGACGATGTCAATCCATCGAGATCGTTGCTCTGCGAAGCAGAGCAATGATCGAAGCAAGAATGCTAGTTTGCGCGGCGTTGATACATGTTTCGTATCCCAATATCCCTTCGGCGGCGCGCGCTTCGCGCGCGAAAAGTGGCATGCAACGTATGTCAAGCGCGGCGCGTCGAAGCGGCGAAGTCCTCCAACAGTCGACTGTTCTCTGTGTGGGTAATCAAAATAATTGATTATGATCAATATCATAACCAATAAGCGTGTCAATTTTAACTATTTTATTGTTTAACTTTATGAGATTTATGATATGTAATATGGCATGCAGCGTGTTTCATAACATGTTATTACGTTACTTGTACTAAATAAAAGGAGTTATTACATTACTGGGCCGCGCTCAGCCTGTCATTCCGCCAAATCTTTATTCCGCCAAATCTTTATTTATGTTAATGAACATAATAGCCTGGGGTCCTCAGGTAAAGGAGTTATTGTTAATTGACGATGTCAATTCTTCGCAGCTCGGCAAGGCCCAGTAGTGCATCTTATTTCGCCAATTTAACGAAGGTGGTCGGTTGCGAGAAGCATTATTGGATGCGCGGCGCGGTCCAGTAACACATCGCGCTACAAGGGTTATTGTGATGTTTTAGATTATCGTACGATAACAATACGATGTAGCACATTTCACCTAGTATAGCCATGAGTCTAAGCGTACTGCGTGACGCGCTTGTTTAACAAGTAACATAAATAATGTAGCGGACCTCCTGCGCTGCCTTCGGCGGTCGTGCGCTTATATTGCTTGTAGGTTTATAACCTACCGTACCAGGACGGGCGCCGAGTTGGACTCGTCGAAGGAACAAATATTTTACGAGTATCACCCGTTAAGCGATTGACGCGCGATAATCTTGTCATACGTTGTATGACTCGCCGCGCACGAGTGCGCGGCTCCCCTGTATCGTAGAAAATCTACAGGGGTTTCACTATAGTGAAACGACCATGGGGTCACGACGTGATACAACGATAATCGTTACATGTTACAAAATTAAAATGTGCGAAATGGCCAATATTTTCCATGACCGCGTGTAATGCGCCATCGACATTCATTGCTCTAACCAGAGCCCTCTCGCTTGCAGTAGCGCGCGACCGCCTACTTGTCACTTGTGAAACAAGCGCGTCACGCAGTACGCGTAGGCACATGGCTATGTGAAGACATTTTCATAGCCATTGCATGTGTATACACGTACTGCGTGACTTTCAAAAAAGAAACTAATTTAAACGGATCTGTAAATGATAGTCATTTTTGGTATGTTTCGGACGAAGTATTAGGAAAGATTGAGGAATTAAATTATGTTATTTATTAAGAGAAGCACAATTGACAATAAATATCTTATGTGTAATTCTCATGTTGCTAAAAAACGCTTTATCAACTTATATAGTATTGGAAAGTATGTAAATTTACTGGGCCGCGCTCAGCCTGTCATTCCGCCAAATCTTTATTATGTTAATGAACATAATAGCCTGGGGTCCTCAGGTAAATGTAAATTAGATTTATTTTAACTTGGTTGTTTAGGCCAATAGTTTTTAGGTAATTTTAAAACTTTTGTAGATATATTTTTGATGATGTGTGATGATGTTTGTGTCATTATATTTTGATTTGATTTGATTTGACGCGCGATCGCGCGCTACTGCAAGCGAGAGGGCTCTGGTTAGAGCAAACATCGACAGTGAGCCGCGCATGCCGCGACTGTAGGTAACCTTCCCTTTTATTTGCTTAAACTGACTCATAGACTTAAAAAGAAATTTTCCGAAAAAGTTGAAGCGTATTGATATAAATTACGGCAGTATTCAATATTAAAGGTACATTTGTCGATTTTGAATCAGCAAATGGAAAGCTAAGGCAGAAGGAATTTTTGCTAAAAAATTGTTGATATAAACAGTCTTAACTTGGAGCCACAAGGCCAAGGGTAATTTTTGATTGTTAAGGGAATTTTTTGAATTCTTTAAGGGTTGATTTTATATAGGGTCATTGCTATATTATGTGTATATTGTTTGAATAATTTTAATATATTATTATTTTTGCTAAATCAGAATCTGGTAAGGTGATGTATCCATGTTCTTGTTTGCTGTAAAGAGGTTACAGATAGGTCAGATACATCAGGTCTTGGTATCGTATGTATTGGACATAGTGTTGAGTGTTGGTATGCTTCAGGATGTGTTAGACATGATTTGAAACTTTTACAAATAGTACATTATACAATACAGCAAAGAGAATTAAAAATATACGACATTATTATCACGAGGCATTTTGTTGGGTAAAAGTTGTAGTCCATATTGTATAAATACTAAAAGCATGGTTAAGTGGTACAAGTTCTGGGGATATACGTATTACAAGTAATTAGCAGGGACCCGTCTAACCCTAAAGTGGTGTCAAGACTCGAGAGACTAAAATAATTATTACCTATTTAATTCGCGTTTTTGACACCACTTCGGAGTCCAAATTTTGGGCACTAAATTATTATTCCTTGGCCAATTTTTTATTTTTTCATGCTGATTTGAAGGCCATTAAAGCATTTGACCCAGTTAAAAAAGTTTCAGTTGTATATCTTTTACGGTTTTTGCGGAAAGTTGCGTTAAAGTTGATGCCGTGGTGTCAGTAAAATGGCACGGATATATACATACATATATGTATATATACATACATATATCGTCTCGCTTTATATATAGTAAGATAGTTCTACTCCCAGACTCACTAACACCACCTCCATCTAAACACACAAAATGTATCTAAAACACGCAAATTTAGAATTATCAAAATAAATACATGATGTATCCATTATAAATGAGATGTGTTAGACATAAATGAGAAGTCAATCGTATACATTGCCAGTCAGTGTAACTTCGTTTAACTTGATACCCCTAGGTCAATATCGTTGTACTCAGCAAGACCAATGAGTACGACCAAATTCGGTGAAAAGTTTGAAAATTTGTCATTTTAAACATTTTTAGCGCAGCCAGTTTAGCGAATTTATGCTAGATTGAATCATAAACGTTCTTCGTATAATGACAATAGAATCGATTTAGGACACATTGGCGGGCCTGCCGGCACTATAACACTATAATCATCACACTACACTCATGTTAGAATTTTGAGAATTCCTTCCGTCCCCGGGCAGAGCAAGGCTCCGTACTGTCTTCATAAGTTTATTTCGGTTTCCCTTGATACTTTAATATTGAGGGTAATTTTGGTCTTGGTCTTGATTGCAAATTCGATACTTTGAGTTTGATACGTTTTGAGTTCCATGAGTACGGCTGAGTGCCACTAATTTTTTTGAGGACGCGGGGCTATCATAACATCACATAGAATAACTAGTTGAAGACAGGCACAGACCGCCGCAGACCTAGCCGGGATATCGAGAGAACGCGGAGAGAGTGTACATATAATTTCAAATTCGGAGGAAGTGAAAGTCTAAATGTGTTGACTGTTGTCATCACTTCATTACCGCAGGGAAAAATTACTTTCCGGTTTGCCGTTTGATTGTTCACTTAATTTTGAATATTATCATATTAAAGATGACATGATTATAAACATGTTAATTCAGATTGAAGTTGGTCTATGTTTAATAACTTTATCAATGATTCTGAAGTAGCAGTAAAGTTGGTAGTATAGTAGATATCTTAACGGTGAACGGCTTTACCAACTGCTCGTTATCCTCTCATTGCTTATTGACGTTGACATCATGATTCATGAGACTTAGACTTTAATCAGTGACTGTTATTAAGGGCCATCCTACCATTCATTGAGATACAAGGATTTCTTGCATTGTACTACCAATTGTATTTGCGGATCTAACTTTCGGTTTAGTGGCCACATTTTCTCAGCAAGTTTGCAATATAAGGTAGGTTTCCACCGTTATAATGTCGAATGAATAAATAAGCTAGAATCTCAAGCTTGGAAGAATGTATTTGCACCTATTCAATTATTTACTTGGTTTCGAGGTTAACTTTACATTCATTAAATGATACTTACGTAGTCGACAGAAGTTTATGGCTTATGTATCTCGTCAGAGAAAAACTGTTCGCTGCTCACATTGCGGATCAATTCTCAAGGACAATAACAAGAAACAACATGAAAGTCGACGTGATCACAGGTTAAATTTTATTGCATCTGCAGTATCATGCTTTTATGCCGATTATTTTTTTCTTTCGAGACCATTTATTTTATGATCACTGCTCACATGAGTATGACGTCAGTGTGCAAAAAACCAGGACCTATCTTGATTTTTCACGTGAGCTAAGATAGTCAGGGGTAGGATTCTATTGAACTTTCGTGCTCCAATTATTATCTGCTTGGATAGCTGCATCATGATCGACGTTACTAATTTAAACAGTTGTAAAACTGATTCGCGAAAATTGCTTCAGAAACCAGCAAGTGCTCTGGACAACTGTACGGGACAATTTACCAGGACAACAGACGTCGCGTTACCACTACGCAGTTTGGCCGCGCCAATCTCGTCCCAACCATCTCACCCTCCTTCATCGAGAGGAGGGTTTCCTTTCGTTGCAACAAGATCTCATTTGTTTACCTTACCAGTGCAACCATTAGTCACACTTCCTCCAGCTCCCATTCATCCAGTAGCTCTTCAGCCATTGATAGCTGGTCCAAGTGTCCCCAATACCCAGATTGGTGCAGTGATAGCTGGTCCAAGTGTCCCCAATACCCAGATTGGTGCAGTGATAGCTGGTCCAAGTGTCCCCAATACCCAGATTGGTGCAGTGATAGCTGGTCCAAGTGTCCCCAATACCCAGATTGGTGCAGTGATAACTGGTCCAAGTGTCCCCAATACCCAGATTGGTGCAGTGATAACTGGTCCAAGTGTCCCCAATACCCAGATTGGTGCAGTGATAGCTGGTCCAAGTGTCCCCAATACCCAGATTGGTGCAGTGATAGCTGGTCCAAGTGTCCCCAATACCCAGATTGGTGCAACTTTCAGATTTCCTATAGCAACTATAACATCAGCTTCAGTTCCTCGCCTCAGATCGGTAACAGGAGTTTCCACAAATCTAGGCTCTCAGCCGAGATCATCAGTTGTCACCTCAAATCCAATATTACCGGCCACACGTGCAGTACCATTACTGCCTTCTTCGTCACGCCACAATTCAGGAAATGTAACATCATCTACAGCTGTGGACAATCAAACTGCTTGGAACAATGCTGTTTATTGGTTGAATTTTCTCAGTCCTAGTACTCAACAATCATCCGTTCAACACACCATTGGCCAGAATTTACAGCAAACAGTACACAGACCCTCTGTTGCCTTCTCGGGTTTGTCACGTGGCGTCATTCCTCCAGGTCTTCGAGCAACAGTGGCAATACCACCAACATTGAATGCTAATAGTAGAATTAACAGACGTGGTCATACAGATATACTTCGAACAGACCAAAAACTAAATCTTCTGCAAAATGCTACATGTATTAGTGACATAACCACAGCAGAACCACTCTTTCGAATAAATAATCAGGGCGATATTGAATGCTTATGCTGTGATAACACCTCATTTGGAGTGCCAGCCTCAGTCTACACTGCAACAAATGGAACCAATAGACGCACAACTACTCGACGCTGGAAAGACATGAAAAGTGCCTTAAAACGTCACATACAGTTACCAAGACATCAGGAAAATGCAAAAACTTACTTGACAAGGCAGAATTTAATACCCTCATTCATAACTTCGGATACAGGGGCCGGGCTTAACTTGATTAGAATGGTGTATGAGAATGTAAAATCCCAGAGATCATACGCAAGTTTCCCGCTTTCGGTTGCAGCACGTTACCAGGAAAAAACCAATGTTGGGTTTCAAAATCATTCCCCTGCATTTCCACCTAAGATTATAGATTGTGGATATGACTTACTTCTCGGGAGGTTTCAAGCTTACTTATCCTCACTTACGCCATTTGGGACAGTTATAACTTTTGGTATTTCCTGTGATAAAGATAAATCTCAGAGTAGGTCAAGGCAACTAGCTGGTTTTCGTTTTCCTTGCTTCGATAGTTCGTTATCCACCCCTTTCATTAACTATGTTTACGTTGGACATCCAGCATGTCAACAGTTTGACGGGTTCTATCTCTCAACGAAAATAAAAGAACAGTTGACTCAATACGGAATCCTGAATACCCAGTTTACAGAGGGCTACTCTGGGTCAGCTTATGACGGTCAATACCTAAACTTGAAACTTCACGATCATTTGAGAGCATCTTACGGTATAAATAGCGACGACCCTCAAGCAACTGAAGTTTGGGACGGGGCACATATCGTGGACCTCATCTTCAAGCATGCATTAAGAAACTCTTGGGCTGTAGAAAATGTACGTTATATCGTCAAGAAAGTCAATAATATCCTGAAGAATAACATATTTGAGACATATCTCGCCTCATCTCGCTCCATGGGGACTCCGTTCCTGAAACCCAAAACTTTAAAAGATTTAAAGTTCCTAAAACATGGTTTAGACCAGCTAGAAACTTTTCAGAAAATGAAGCCTGTGATAGTTGATGCCCTAACAAATGTTTCAAATTCAACTCATAAATTAGCATCTACATGTAAAGCCTATTTAACTCAAATAAACTGTCCAAGATTCGGCCTAATCCTGTCATTCCTTATAGATGTTATGAAGCCTTTATCTGCATTCAGCCTAAAATTTCAGGATAAGTTCCTCTTTGTTCATCAGTATTATAACCTCACGGTGATGCTGAAGGAGTTTTTGTCCAATATTCATCTTTCCTATGATACAACTACAATGCCTGTGGACCAAAGATTCATTTTCAGTCATTTTTGTCGGACAGTTCAATCTGGACCATCGCAGTACTTTGGTCCTCGTTATTTGCTCCGCCAAGGAAGATTTACTCCTACTACATTCCCAGATACAGTGAGAGCAGCAGTTCAATGTTGTAACCGATTTATTGATCTCCTAAAGAGATATACTCTTGGTTACTGGTTTGCGAATGGGTACTGGAAAGATGATACAAAACGGCTTCTACCAAATTGTGCCGCATTGTTAAACTTCTTGACGGACGACATTGAAGAACAGAAAAAATCATTTATAACACGAGGTCATGAAATGTGTGCTGACTGTGAGAACTTTTACCCTGAAGCTCGCCAAGCCGAACATTCTACACAATGCACCTCTAATATTTGGCTGACAGTCCCGTCTTTATTACCAAATTATAATCCAAACAAAGGTCTGAATTTGGAAATACTTAAGCAGCTCATTCCTTCGAGTTTAAGGCACCACATAACTCAAGTTGCCCTGCATGATTTGAAAGTGCAATTGAACTTAGCAAAGCAAGAAGTAACCCGTCGAAATCTCGTTGTAACCTTTGACCGTGTTGTCAAATGTTTATTCACATCTCGCAGTTACTGGGACAAGTGTCTAAAGGGTGCCCTCTTCCTCTTAGTCAAAGTTATGACTATCCCTACATCAGAGGCACTGATGGAAACATTTGGATCCATAATGGAGACATATCATGGTCGCTTCTCCAACGGCGATCCAAAATTCGATGATACAAGACTGCAGAAAGAGATGTTTTTAAAGCTTAATGGGCCGCCACTGATTGTTGCTGAACCGTTCTTTAAGAAAATCTTGGAGAAATACAGAGCGGAAGGCGGTCACAGGTTCGCTCATGAACAAACCCATTTAGCTAGACTCACTGCATCATCACTTACAGTAAAACGTCTGCAAAGAGAGGCAGCAAGCGACTCAAGTAGAACTGTGTGCATTGAATTTTCGTAAGCGGCTTACTAACAACTATAAAGCATGTGATCGATAAACATAATGTTCGTATAAGGCACTTCACCCTTTCATTCTATTGCTTTTTAAGAGTCAAATACGTTAGCATGTAGAAAGTTCTAATCAGAATAAAGGTTTGTTCATGACCGTTTGCCATGTTATTGTTTTAGAATTATCACGAGATTAATTCATGATACGTTTCATTAATTAATTTTGACGAAATTTCCATTAATAAAAAGTACATTAGAGTTTTTATTCCCTTGTTGACATGTATTGTTTAAATTAAAATCTCTGCTCTTCCACACCAGCTGATCTTGGTCAACGGCGGTCAGTAAAATGTTAATTAAATAAAGTCACGGTTAATTAAATTTACGGTTAATTCGATAATTGGTAAGTAAGACATTTGGAAAGTCTGAGTACGACCATTCGAAAAAGATATTGACCTGGGTTGATACCTGCCACCCCAGTGCGAAATTATTTCAAAGCCAGTAGGAATAATTTTTTAGCCTAAAAACCCAGTAGTAAACCAGTAAATAACAATTAATAGTATATAGTAATATAGTGAATTTTTGACCCTTTTCAGACTGAAACGTTTTTCTTATCAGATGTTTTCTATTCTTCAAAAGTAAGTATTGTTTTCAGAAATTCGCAATATCTGAGGTACAACGTATTAAAGGCCTTTTGTGGAAACATACGTACTCACTGTCTCCCTACTTTTCAAGGCTAAAGGTGCACGGCTTAAACTTCACTTATGACCAATGACGATAAATACAAAATTGAATTCTATGTAATACAAATTCAACCGTGCTCAATCACTCAGTCGATTTTCGAGAATTTTCTAAAAGGGCCCCCGGCAGTTAAAACCAATTTGAATCGATGCATTTTCGAAGGCTGATTCCGAATTACCCTTCATCATGAAGGCTTCATGACATGGGTTAAAATGCTCACATGGCAAGATATAGGGGAAAAACTGTCTCGATCACATGATATGACCGTATAATGAAGTTGGTCTAATTTCTCGTTAGGGTTAGTGGTTAGGGTTTCAGTGTATGCTTTTTAAAGATTGGGTTAGGGTTGGGATCAGATTAGAGGGCTAAAATTTCGAATAGTCATTCAGGGCCAGCTAGAGAACGTGTTTAAAAAGTCCGTGACAGTCGAGTGTAGAGTAATTAATTATCATCATTCATCCATACAACTTTCTGATCGTGATTAAATTTATATTGTTACATGTTATGCCATCAATTTAGTAATTTACATTGCATCAGTTCTAGTTTATAAATATGTTAAGACGCGCAGCTTAAGTCATGCGTTACGTACTTTATTTATCAACGTGCATATGCGTATATAATAATCAAAAAGTGGTACGTGACAAGCTTGTTTTACGAAAAAAGACAATTTCGATTGCCAATTACGGTCACGCGCGCTATTGCAAGTTTAAAAGCTAAAGCTGCCCGGGGTAGGGCTCCACAAATATGATACAACAATAAATGTTTATGGTACCATGCACATGTAATTATTTATTTGTCCATTATTAATTGATTTATGGGTCGTTCACATATTACAAAATACGTTATCATTTATGAATTTATGCTCCAAAAAGTGAAAACGTAATGTATTAATATGTGATCAACCCCTTTAATTAAATTTTTCATGTAATGAAATGGGTAAATATAGCAGCTGCACAATTTTATTTTTCATAACGAGAAACGACTGACTATTATCCTGATGATGATAAGAACAGAGTTTATTTAAACTTGACATACAGAACTTATTGTCCTTGCGTTTTAGATTTTCTATGACAAAACAATAATAGTCCTTTTTCAGCTTTTTTTTGTTTATAAACAAAGTTTTAACGCACAATTCAATTCAATCAAAGGAATATCATCTCTACTCAGTTATCATCTAATCAACGTTAATAAATTATTTTTTCTTTATCTTGATTATAAAAAGACAATCATGATTGAGACTGAAATAGTCATCTTGAAACAACTGATACTTTGCATTGTCTAAATTTGTAACTGTAATTATATACAGTTACAAATTCAGATATATATTACTTTTTTAAACAACACGATAATCTCTATTTTCAAGATTTTACCAAATTATCGAAAATAACCAGACTAATTAATTCCATATTAAGGATTTTAAACAGCAATTTCTACTGACATTACAATCAATCGATAAAGATTAAAGGTTAGGTAGTTATATTATTAAGAACAATAACTAATTACACTCTCGTTAGTTTTTGGGATAATTGGTACAATTTTCTATTCGTTTAATATTATAGTTTACTACTTAATACAAGCAGTTAGCAGGTTATGTTATGCTCTGTATTAAAAAGCTCTACCGCTAAAACACAATTATCATCAAATAGTTTTGTTAAAACTGATGCCTGCTGAAGATTCTGTGATGGTTGTACATGCACAGCTATATCTTGGATCTTGTTATCAGAGTTGTGTGATGAGAAGATGAGTTTGCTCCTTAACACATCCTGAATTGGTGGGTTATTTTTAAGATTTATGAAAGTTGTTACAAAAATTCTGAATCGATGATTATTGATTAATTAATTAATAGTTCAGGTTCCATGAAATGAATTAACTTTTCAACTTTATTTCCTTCAGTTATTTTGTCGTATCTTTATAATCAACAGACCATTTGCTAGTTAATCTAGCTAGCTTTTGACATTATGTACGGCTTAAATTTTGAACAATTGTCCAATCATTCAGTTTACACAGGAGTCCGTCAATCGCCATCAGGCATCAGCACTGCAGACGAAGGAGAACTGGAGACAGTATCGCCACTGGTCAGTACCTATTGGTGACCCTACTGTAATGGTAACGTTCGGACTTCCCTCTCAATCCTGTAAGTTTCACGAGTTAATCTACTTCAAATATTTATTGTACCATTCACACATTACGTTATCGCTTTTTGGACAATTTTTACCCCCTCCCCCCTTCTGTAATCAGTTTTACACATAGCTATTGTGCATGTGTCAAAATGACAGTAGCGTAATCATTTGGAAAACCCCCTCCCGTCCCCCTCGGCTGATTACGTAATATGTGAACGACCCCTAAGTGCAAAAATGGTGCAAAATGTTTAATCGTGATTTATAAAACTTGACAAACTTGTTGCGCAATGCAGCTAACTTAAATCCTTGTGCAACCAATTTACCTAAAAGTTCGGTACGATTTTTGAAACCCTTGAGTATCGAATTACCTCTAGCTTATCATACTAATTGGAAAATAAATATTCCAGACAAATTGTTTGGAAAGTTTCCATCTAAAAAGGAAATGATGTAATTTTAAAGTTGTAATCTTTTCTTTTATCATAAAACTAGAAAACCCGTGGTCACAGGGAGGAAGCTAATATTGATAGTATTTTTTGTTAGTAAGTTTAATCTCATCAAAAAATATCCTACAAAACCGAAGATACAGCCCATTAAAATGTTGCTTGTGCTAAACACAGCGTAATATCAACAAAACCGATCAAAATGAAGTTAAAACAATCATTGCACGTGCACGTAACAACCCTCGTTACCATGGTTACTATGCAACTTCTTATTCCTCGTCTAATTTGCACGTGGGCGGTCGTACAGAAATAATTCTTTGAATTATAGTAGAGATGACACTCTAAACTTCCCTTGATAAAACTAATGTTTAAGTCTAGATAGCAACATTTTCGAGCCGAAATATTAGTATTATTAACTATCACTTCCTTCGCAAAAATATTTTCTGATACATTCTGTAATAAACTAAAATCATTAAAAACTTTCGAATCATCTTGGTAGTTACGAAATGTGTCTTTTAATCTTTTGAGATTTTCTGTATCCCCTTGGCCTTGTTCTATTAAATTATGTTTAATATATTTATACTCGTATACATGTAAATAAACAATAGCTATTTGTGGTGCTGCATTGGTACCCATTAGTATTCCAATGACGTATATAAATTTGCCCTGATAAGTAACATAAGAAATATCTATCAAATACGATCTAATGTGACTGTGTACTGCCTACAGCCAGGGACAAAAGGATTTCGCGATTATTTTGGCCAAAAATCGCGATACTGCAAATTTTAACAGACTATACATTAAACTATACATAAAATTTGTCGCAAATAATGGGGAAATCGCGATTCCGTACATGCCGCGATTTCCTTTTGTCCCTGCCTACAGCAAATCTTATGAACTGATTCTTTCTTAAACTATTGGCAGGATGACAATGGAAATTATTCTGGCTGAATTTTCTGAGTACAAGCCGTTGTTCATATTTTAACTAAACAGTTTGTACATTGCACAACAGCAGTTATTATTCACTATGAAATGATATCAAGTTTAAATCAGATTCACTTACCTTCCAGACCCGAAAACTACAGAACATGGAGGAACCTACAGTTTGGAAACGAAAAGCATTCCTTGTTGAGTTGTTGTACCACACGTTCTTGTAGTTCTAGTAATGAGGTTAGTTAATTATAGTTCCAGTTGTATAAATGTATAAATGTCTCAGTTATTCACAGCGTCAGCATCATATCCCTCTCCCTCTCCCTATCCTTCTCCTTTTCCCTCTCTGTCCCTGTCCCTGTCCCTCTCTCTCTCCCTTGTTAGATGACCGTTAGTTGACCAATAAAACCCGTATTTGTCGTATGTACAAAACCTGTAAAACAAAATACTTCATTACATAATAGAATAACTTTACAACCAAATTAAACCAATTCCAAATAAATACCTAATAACAAAACATTATATAAATACTTACCCCTCTCCCTCTCCCTCTCCCTCTCCCTCTCCCTCTCCCTCTCCCTCTCCCTCTCCCTCTCCCTCTCCCTCTCCCTCTCTCCCTCTCCCTCTCCCTCTCCCTCTCCCTCTCCCTCTCCCTCTCCCTCTCCCTCTCCCTCTCCCTCTCCCTCTCCCTCTCCCTCTCCCTCTCCCTCTCCCTCTCCCTCTCCCTCTCCCTCTCCATCTCCCTCTCCCTCTCCCTCTCCCTCTCCCTCTCCCTCTCCCTCTCCCTCTCCCTCTCCCTCTCCCTCTCCCTCTCCCTCTCCTTCAAAAACACGTTCAAATTTTTCGTACTCCCGGCCCCTCTCCCTTTTCTTCATAAACATGTTCTAACAAATTAGAAATTATTAAATTCTGAAATTGAAATAAAAATAAATAATAATAAAAAAAACTATTCCAACTTACTCCTAAGCTAAGTTGGAATAGTCAGTGCGACAGAATTTATACTAAGGCCTGCCAACAACTTGGTATGGTCAGAAGAGATGGCCATATTGTCATTGATCAGAAACGTCGCCGGGCGCTTTATCTCTCCCTGGTTCGTAGCCAATTCGAAAATTGTTCCATAATCTGGCGCCCTTGTAATAAATCACTTAGTGATAAATTAGAAAGTCTCCAAAAGAGAGCTATTAAATGGATTCTGTCTGAAGAGGGCCGCAGTTATCCACCTGAGCAATATGTCAAAAAGTGCAAGCTTGTCGACATTCTCCCTTTGGCTCAAAAGTTTGACTTGAATGATCTTATTTTTTTCCACAAAGTTCTTAACAATTTAATTCCTGTATCGCTGCCTCACTATCTCTCTTTATATCAGGGCACTTCTCGACTAAGACGTTGCCACCTCGACAGTCTGTCTATTGTGTCATCAATTTTACCTAAGTTAAGTCAGAATTCACACACCACATGTACCTCAAATAGCCCACTGGCAAAATCATTTTTCTACAGAACCCATATACTGTGGAATGGACTCCCTTTACAGGTAAGACAGATTGTGTCTACTAGTCTTTTCAAAGCTGAGGTCACTAAGCATCTATGGAAATGTTTATTGGATAGTGAAACAACAGTCTAGCCTAGTCTCTTTGCTCCCCATATTATTATTATTTTTGTTTTATTAATTTTTGTATCTACCTTCCTATACTTTCAACATCATATCACACTTCACCCGCACACCTTCTCACACATTAATGACCATTTCAGACCTGTATCTAATGTATCTGGAATTTGACGTATTGAAATACAAATTTTGACTCTATATCCACAGTTATTCACCATGGATTTGTTTGTTATTAAATAGTTTTTCATAAATTTTTAATTTAGATTAATTCGATGTAATGGGTCCAAGTTACTGCGGACATAGTTCACTATGTGTTTACCGTGTTTGGGTGCCCATCATATTTTACAGATGGGGGCGATATTTTGAACGATTCTATTTTATATTCATCTATTGCTGTACTCTGTAAAATTTGAAAAGTATTTAATAAAAAAAAAATATTTAAATTACTGCAGTTTGCAACGAGAAACTACTATACGTGTTTTTAGTCAATACTAAAGATTGTCATTTCAGAGTTCCTGGCACGAAAACCTGGGACAGTTCCTTTTGCCCTTCACCCTCTTGGATTTGGTTGTCTCTACCGTTCATTCACACAACGAAACAGTCATGCTGATGGAGGAGGAGTAGAAATTAAAACTCTCCCGGCCAACGTTAATTTTTGCCACCCCTGGTTTTTAGAAAAGACAAGCAATTAAGATATCGGGATATTATGTGCAAGTTATTATTAACATTTATTTTGCAGTTGTTAATCATAATGCAACGTCCAAGCTATAAACATATTTGTAATTTCTTTCCGACATGAAAATCACGGCTAGTTTAGCGTTTGATAATGGATAGTGCTTTAATTTGAAAATGAAATCATTCTAGATATAAAATTTGCCGAGTCTAAATCCTATTTTTAATACGAAAAAAGTGTATCCGCATTACCTATCTTTGTTGATTACGAAAGTGATAATGTAAATATCAAACTTTAATTATTTTTATAAGAAGAAATGCTTGTATTATTTAGTTAGTCCCTAAAACAGCACAGTCAAACCGCAGTTTACTGTTAATGTCTGTTCCATAATCTCTATTTCAGCTCAAATGAACTAAAGCCAATTTGTTCATAATTCTTGGCTTCAGAGGTGTGAATTTTGATAGTTCCACAAAATTAAACAATATGATTTATAATGCATAACAATTAACATATAACAACATGATTTTTATCTGGTTGATGATATCATAAATCTATTATGGGGTTTCGGCTACAAAATATAGATCGTTTGAGATAGCAGCAATAAACTAAAGCAGAATATTGACAGTTAAATCACCAATTTGATCTATGAAGTATCTGTTATCAAAATAGCTTATCATTTAATTGAAAATCACGCACAATTTACTAGAGTCATGTTAGCTTAGCACGCTGGATCATATTACGGACAGTAACACGCCAAGCTTATTTTGTAATAAAATTTCAATGCCAGCATTTACATTGCGCATAACGCGCGCAAATTATTCCTTGGCTGGTCTGAATCGACCAATCAGAACCGTTATTCCCATTATTCCCTCAGATTCCTCCAATCAGAGGCCTGAGTGCACGAAAAAGCAAATTTCAAAGGTATAACCAGCATTTCATTGGAATAACACGCGCATCATTTGGCGAGGTATAAAACTTCCGTTTACTGACTTACTATTTCATTATTAGGGGATGAATCTGCTTCTTTTCAACATGGAATTTCTGCCTGAAACCAGTAGGAATATTATTCTCATATTCCTTCAAATTTCGCACCGGGCCTGCCACCATGGACTATGAATGTTTCTAGACACTATCCTTTTGATATTAAGATATTAGTTTTAAACTAATTACAACACTACAAATCTATTACATTTATTGAGGGATGGAAAACGATGACGGGCAAACGGGGCACACTATTAGTGCCCCAGCCAGTAGAGAACATGTAGAGACGAATGAACAAGCTGAAGAAGAAAGTACTAAACCTGAAGAAGATTGTTTCTGCAAGGAACACATTGAAGATTCTCTATGGATCAGATGTGATTGCTGCATCAAATGGTGTCATCTTGATTGTGTTGGACTGACAGGACTTGACGAGACTCAGGTGCTTTTGATCAAACAATATAAGTGTCCACACTGCATTGTCAATGCGACAACAATGCTGATCAAGTTGAGTGAAACCATTAATGAAACGATTACCAATGCTGTTAAAAACAGTCTGCAGAACGAGTTACCAACAGCAATGGCTGCTGTCAAAAAAGATATAGTCAATGAATCATCTTCAAAAGTGAAGAGCTACGTTGATGCAGCGAAGGTTGACCTCCAGGCAACTATTAGTGACAAGCCACCAACTCAATTAGTTAAGGCAACAGTCCAACAGATTGATGCTGACAAGATCGAACGGATCAAAAGAGAATGTAATGTGATCATTAGACACGTTCCCGAAATGGCTATCAAAGAGAACAGATCTCAAAGCAATGATCTCAAGTTTTTACATGAAATTTGTGGCATGGAAGAAGACGTGATTGTGTCCTGTTTTCGGGCAGGTAAATTAACTGAATCTGGTGAAAGCAGGGAACATCAACCTAGACCGCTGATTGTAAAACTAAAATCAAAAGAGGCTGCATTGTATTGGAGTAACTATGGGAAAGGTTGGAAGATAGAAGTGGATTCTGAGAAAACGAAGAAAGAAGTTTATTGGATCAATCAGGATCTGAACAGAGCTGACAGAGACGTCCAATTTTTTGTGAGACAGGAACGGAGAAAGCGACTTGCAGAGAAAGCAAAGCTATAGAATGCCTAAACCTTAAATTGTTTTATAGTAACAGTAATAGTTTATATAATAAGTTTTGTGAATTGAGAAATGCTGTTTCGCTGTACCAGTCTGACATTGTTTGCATAAATGAAACTCATTTTAACAATGAAATTATTGATGCTGAAATTAGCATACCTGGTTTCAAAATATTTAGAAAAGATAGAGATTTTACAGTTAATGAAGAAGTAGGAGAAAGTTCTGTTAGTAGTGGTGGAGGCTGTATTATTTATATTAAAGACTCTTTGAACCCAGTTGTTATAGATTGGTTTAGGGTCACTGATTCGATTGCTGTTGAATTCGATAGCAACATTGGTAGGGTAAATATTGCATGTATTTATAGATCAATGTCTCTTTCTAAAGCGCAGAACAATGCGATGACCAAAATGATTGCAAAACTAGCTGTTTTTAATGTTGAATCAATCCTAGTTGGAGATTTAAATTTACCAAATGTATCTTGGCTTAGTGGAACTGTTAATGCTCCTTTAGGAACAAGTAATAAGGGTTTAATTATAGAAAAGAATTTTATGGAATGTGTACAAGACAATGGCTTGGTTTGGTATATCACAGATGAAGTTACCAGACGTAGAGTTGTCAGCGGTAAACTTCAAGAGAGTACACTAGATCAGGTTCTCTCTACAAACGAAGCTATTGTCAATGAAGTAATGATTGTCTCCCCCTTGGGGAAGAGCGATCATGTTTGTTTTAATGTAGAATTAAATCTAAGTCTTAGTAACAGTAAGCAAGATGATGAGGCTGCAAAGGAGCCTAGAAAGTTATGGGGAAAAGTCTCTGGCAAAGAATTGTTACACAGATCAGCTGAAATTGACTGGTCTTTTAGTGAGGGTACTTTAACTTCTGAAGATATGTGGAGTGAGTTACACTCAAAGCTTAACTTAGTATCTGATATAGTTCCGACGGAAAAGAACTTTAAATGTGAGCCTTGGGCAAATTCATCCTTAAAAAGATGCAGGAAAAAGACAGATAAATGTTGGTATATTTTTGATAATAATCCTTCTTCTGAAAATCTTAATGTTGCACTGAACCAACAAGGACAGTTTGATAGTAAGTCATTTAAGTGTAAAGTTAATTATGAAAGAAAAATTACACAGTGTATGAAATATAATACGAAGCCATTTTATGCATATTTAAGAGGGAAAAGAGTGTTAAAAAGTTGTGTATCATCCCTGGAAAAACCGGACGGATCTTTGACCAAAAGTAATTTTGAAACTGCCGAAGTATTGGCTGATGCTTTTGCTTCAGTTTTTGTCAAAGAACCAGATGGACCTTTGAACAGAGAATGTTATTTTATTGCGGATGAGTTACACATTGAAAATATTGAGATAACAATGGATGATGTTGGCAGAGAACTGAAAAGAATTAATATTAGTAAAAGTAAAGGGCCAGATGGCATTCATCCTAAATTATTAAAAGAACTTGAACATAATTCAAGTTTTGTTTCTGCTGTGACTAAATTATTTCAAACATGTGCTTCAAGTGGAAAAATTCCAGAACAGTGGAAGACAGCAAATGTTACATCTCTTTATAAAAAGGGTAGTCGGAAAGATGCCCTAAATTACAGGCCAGTGTCACTTACATGCATTTTATGTAAATTATATGAAAAATTAGTAAGGAGGCATATTATGAGTTTTGTTAGTAAGAAAATAAATCCAAACCAGCATGGATTTGTAGAAGGTAAATCCTGTTTATCTAATCTATTAGAGAGTGTAGAATGTATCATCGAACTATTAGAAGATGGTGCACCCGTAGATGTGTTTTACTTAGATTTTTGTAAAGCATTTGATAGTGTTCCACATCATAGACTACTTACAAAAATGAGAAATTTGGGTATAAGTGGTAACACTTTAGATATTGTGAAAGACTTTTTATCTGGAAGAAGATTTAAGACATTTGTTGGTGGAGCATATTCCTACCTTCGTGATGTTTTATCAGGCGTCCCACAAGGGTCTGTTTTAGGTCCTTTATTGTTTGTCATTTTTATCAATGACTTGCCTGATTGTATTAATGGTATATCTAAACTGTTTGCAGATGATCTTAAAGTTATTATGGATGCCAATGACACTGAAAGCACTTTCAATATGTTAGAAAGCTTGCAAAACTGGCAAAATGAGTGGCTGTTAAAGTTTAATCCTAGCAAATGCAAAATAATGCATGTTCCATTTAATGAAAATCCCCTTCAAGAATATGTATTTAGTGGTGTTACACTTGAATGTATTGAAGCAGAGAAAGATCTTGGAGTTTTAACTTCTTCAGATTTGAAATGGTCGAAACATATTAAAAGCTGTATTAGTAAAGCAAACAGTATGATTGCATGGGTTACAAGGAATCTCATTATAAGAGAAATTAATGTTATGAGAAATGTTTATAAAACTATAATAAGACCCCACTTGGAGTATTGTGCTCAGTTGTGGTCTCCACCTGCCTGCCATGGGAATTGGGCTACTATCATTGAACTGGAAAATGTCCAGAGAAGGTTCACACGCCTTATTGATGATATTGGAACACTTCCTTACAGTGAAAGGTTGGATGCCTTACAGATTACAACACTCGCAGAGAGACGGGTTAGAGGAGATTTGATTGAAGCCTACAAAATTGTAAATGGATTGGTTGAGTATGGAAAAGATATTTTCAATTTAAGTAGATCGGGAGATAAAATTGTTAGCACTAAATCTAACAATATTGATAGAAATATTAAAACCTTGTCTAATAATTTTTTATCAGAGCGTGTTATCAGCTTTTGGAATAAATTGCCATCTTTTGTTAGAAATTCAGTGTCTGTTATTGATTTTAAAATTAATCTAGAAGAATTTAAAAAGACTAATAATTTAGTAGACACAGGCAACTTTTGGGAAGTGTCAAATATAGTTTTAGCAAAAATAGAGGGTGTAAATTATATCGAAAAGAAGAAGCAACAAGTCCAATATTTATATAAAAATCCTCGTGTTGCCAAGAGAAAGGGAATAAATATCTCATGAATTTGTTTTTATTTATTTATTTTAAATTAACGGTTTTTAACTTTTTAAACTTTTTTATATGTAAATAAATTATGACAATTATGTTATTTATAGAATTTGTTTGTTTTTTAATGACGAAGGCTGTGAAATGTTCACAGTTCTGATAATGAGGAAATCAGAAAGAATGTTTAAAACTAGTGATGATGTTTATGTCATTATTCTTAATCTAATCTAATCTAATCTAATATCACGTGTACATCGTTCCTTTTTTTTATGACACAGTAATTTATTGACACTCACAGTATAATTTTAATCATTGAATCAGTATTTTTATCTGTGCTCTGCGTAATTTTTTTATCTAGACACTTATTTTACTTCGGAGTATTCCAACAGCCATATTGTTACACAAGTGCAACCAGCCAATTACAGGAAGCCGAAGGATTTGTTTTTTTAAGCCAGTGACGGTAAAGGTAGTGTGTACCATACTTTCTTCGCCCGAGACTTTGCTGCAATGTGCAGCTCCTCATTAAACCCTCACACCTGATTTCTCGAGTATTCGGCTGAGTAGACCGGGGGGCTGCATAGACCACTCACGATCCTTAGCTGAATGTCAACGACACTCACCCCACGACCAGGCAGGCAGTGGGATTTGAACCCGCAACCTCACGATTGCAAAGCTGGCTAACCAACTGCGCTACCTGGCCATGCATCACAATCTATTAACTTATTACACATTTGTGCTCTGCTTTAGCATCACTTGACTATTTAAAAAAATTGTTTGTTCAGGCCATGACCTTACAGTCAGCCAATTGGCCATTGCTGAAATTGAATGTAATTTATTCACTTTGTTTATTTAACTTTAAAAAAAATAAATGAGAAGTGAAGAAGGTGTTCACTGATCGGTCTGAGGCCTTGTCTGGTCAGAGTTTACGTTATAGCTTGTATACGATTCCACTACTTGTCCATGTCACATACCTTCAATTATTTGAAAGTAATAAAACTAGCAAAACTGTGCGTTTTGCTCTAGAAACACACTTTTTTAGAGTTATTACCAGCGTATCCTCTATAATCACATAATTTGTCCAATTTTAGGGATGGGGGGGGGGGGAGCACTGCCAGTTGCAGTCTTCCTGATTTAGTCTGGATACTTTTATGTCAATCAGGTGTTCGATATAGAATTGGGGTATGGGAAAATACGTAGGGGTATGGTACAATTCTAAGTGGATTCACTGGTTGTACCAAGCTTAACAACTTCACCTTGATTTCATCACTATTCAGTTATTGTTAGAGGAATCCGAGATAAAATTAAAACTAAATTAATGAATTAGGAAAGTTGTGTAATTCAATACCTGTGTATCAAGAAAACAACAATTTCAAGAAAACAACAATTTTATTTAGTATCAGTTAAAGCAGACAAAAACATATTTTATAAATATAACTAGCGCAAACTTTAGACCATATATCTTAGGGGACTTGGAGTAGCAAGAGAGTGACCAGAAAGTATATATACTTTTACCAAAAATACGTTGAAATGAATCCAGGGTGACACAGGATCGGAGAGTGCAGACCATAGAGTTTACGCACCCACCCTTGCCTCCTGAATTCTTGGTCGGATAGACAATTATGCAAAATTGGTCGTTTATACTCCAAGTCCCTTTGTTAATAGAAGTAGTATTATTTATGTCTGGAGTTAGCTTCATTCTGGCATGGTCCTCTTAACAATTAAATATAGCAATAGGATAATGTATTGTTGATGCCACTGGTCCCTTCAGCAGCGTGACGGTTTTGGTTTTTGACGTCTAAAAGAAATGACTTTTCAAAGCAAAAGAGCGTGGCGCCTCCAAGAGTTCGCTGCTCATGGAGGCAATGTCAATTGTCTTGCTTTAGGTCCCAAGAAGGCTAGGCTTATGGCAACTGGCGGTGAGGACAGAAAAGTAAGTTACAAAATTTGTAACTGTATCACACAGTTGCGGGCCTGATAATTTATTGTGCAATTTTAAACCTCTTGATTATGTCACAACAATGGTTTTTGCATTTCCCGATGTTTTAATACTTACTAACAATCATTATCATGTTCTTATATAGCGTATTGATGCTTTTCATGCAAACAAGTTAAAACAAATTCTGCTGTAAGATTTATTTTCGGGAGAGGAAGAAAGGCACACACTACTCCACTACTTAAGAAAGTTCATTTTCTACCAGTTAGTTTAGAATAGATTTTAAGATTGCCCTACTTGCCTACAAGTGTTTAAATAATATAGCTCCTCCTTACTTAAAAGAGTTGATATCTCCTAGGCATCAAAGTTTTAAAAATGTACATCTTGATAATGATTATTTTTACCTTAGTTTTCCGCCCTCTCCTAACTATGTAAACACAGAGAAAGCTTTTAGTCACTGTGCAGTTAAAGTATTTAATTCCTTGCCATACGACATGAGATCAGCTGAGTCAGTTACATCTTTAAAGACCAAACTTCAAACATACTTCTTTTCTCTAGCATTTGATTGATTTTGCATTTACATAGGTAAAATGAACTTGTCATGTCTAATTTTCAATTAAACTAAGCTCAGTTAATGTAAGAGCCGCTTTAGAAAGCACTGGAGTTTATCTCCAGGATTAAATTATATCGAGTTATATGATTTAGCTATAAGGCGGTTTATAAATGTTGTATTTATTCATTATTATTATGTCGTGCATCCTGGGTTTGGACAGGATATGCCCGCTTAAAATACTTCCATCCCATTACACTACATAATTCTCAATAAATGTAATAGATTTGTAGTGTTGTAATTAGTTTAAAACTAAATTAGTATGTTATTGCCCACTTTAAGGGGCCTGTTGATAATTAGTTAAATTATTAGCTATTTTAGATTTAATAATAATATCATGTTCTTACTTCTACAGGTGAACTTGTGGACGATTGGGTCTCCCACTGTAACTCTGAGTCTAAGTGGACATACAAGTGGAATAGACTGTGTTGGTTTTGATGAATCAGAGGAGCATGTAGTTGCAGGCAGTGCATCTGGAACCATCAAACTATGGAACATTGATAAGGCACAAGTTGTCAGAACTTTGTCTGGACACAAAGCTAATATATCAGCCCTTGCTTTTCATACTTATGGTAAATTTCTAGCATCTGGATCACTTGATACTAATGTAAGACTATGGGACACAAGAAGACAGGGTTGTATTTGTACCTATAAAGGTCATGGTGGAAGAATTAACTGTCTCAAGTTCAGTCCCGATGGTAAGTGGATTGTGACAGGATCTGAAGATGGCACAGTTAAGATGTGGGATCTAGGAACCTCTAAAGTGATCCAAGAGTTCAAACAGCACGATGCTGGTGTATCATGTTTAGAGTTTCATCCGTGCGAGTTTCTCCTTGCCACAGGATCTTCTGATAAAACAGTCAAGTTTTGGGATCTAGAGACGTTTGACCTGGTGTCTACCACTAGCAGTGAGGCTAAACCTATTAAAAAGATAGTGTACGATCCTAAGGGAGATGCCTTGTTTAGTGGAGCAGAGGACAGTTTGCGTGTGTATGGGTGGGAGCCTGCCCGGGTCTATGACAGTCTCTGTATCTTCTGGGGAAAAGTAGCCGACATGTCGGTTCAATCAAACCAGCTCATTGGGGCCTCTTTCCAGCACACAAACGTTGCTGTGTGGGTAGTTGACATTGGCAAACTGAAACCTTTTAATGGAGATGTGACACCATTAGTTGAAACAAGTGAAACAGGACCTCCCCCTTCTGCCCCCACACAAGCCCCCTCAATCAGACCCAGTGTCCCCAGATCACAACCAGCACTTTCACAACCTGCAATCTTGCAGCCGACACAACCTTCTCAACCTGCCAGACAGGAGCCCTTGAAGAGAACCCCACCTAAACAGAGAAAGAATCTTCAACATTGGGAACAAAAGGGACCAACTCAGGTATCAAATTAAACGAATACTATTCTTATTTCAGTTTGCAATATGATCAATTACCGTGTAATCTTGAAATACCTAAGTTATAACTGACGACTCCCTCAGGAGCCGAGATATGGACCTTTATCTCAGAATGCAGAAGTGAATGTTGCAGCCAATGCGCTCGGTAAGATCAGTCTCCTTGACAATCAGCCTGAGCAAACCGTGACTGAGTCAGATTTCCTGAAAACTGCTGCAGGTGGCCATCGGGGTATCAGGTTAGTTAATCACACAAGACATACATACGTTACTGTGCTCCAATTCCTACCGATATATTTCCTGAATAATGAACTAGTTTTATATTTAAAGTGTGCATTATATTTGTGTTCCTGTAATCTATCTCTGAATACACATCTTCACAGAGATAATTTAGAAGCAAGACTGCGGAATCTGCAGTATGTACGCACTGTTTGGAGTAAAGGAGATCTGAAACAAGCACTTGAAGTTGCTATTGGTCTGAACGAGCAGGGCATTACTGTAGATATTTTACAGGTACATACAGTTCTACTTGTGTTATATCTTTTTAGTTCTTACTGGCCTTCCTGGTGTGAATTCTGACAATGACTGCAAAATTGATTGAAATATCCCGTTAAAGGGAATACCCAATAATCATGTATATGATCAAGCATTTATTATATATCAAGTCTGTCAAAGTAAAGTAAAATTTATGACATCACATCATCACACATGTCTACAAAATATCATCGCACTATGTGAACAAATATATAATATATATTTCCCCACCAACATTAATTATATATCAAATACAATATTTAAAAAATATTTATCAAAACATTATCCTATTTTAAAAACCTAATCAAACTTCCCAGTGGAATAAAGATTTATAAAACGCTTCTTTGCCACATATTAGGATGAAACCAAAGATAATCGTTATGTTTCTCTTTATTACTGACATAACTGGCTCCCTCAATTCTTACTGAAACTTCATTAGAAACATTCCAAAAAAAAGCAATCATTAGTAATATAGTATACTTTTAGAAATCATATCTTTCTTAAATCCTTCTAATTTAATTTTAAAGCCTAAAACTGTCAGAGTTCTTGACGTCCGGAGGTAGTTTGTTCCAATATGGAATAACTCGCTCCGGGAGAAAAGACTTCTGGATATTTTTGATTTTAGTTAAATTTCTACTACATCTATTGCTTGAAACAAGATTAAGACCGGATCTGCCAATCCTAAACATCTCTGATCCATAATCAGTCAAACCACTTGTTACTTTAAAAGCTTCTGTTGTTTCGTTCATACGATAGCTCACATTATAAACGTGTAAAACTGCACTGAAATAACACTTGCTGCTCAGGTAATCCAGAGCAGGCCAGCTATCTGGGATCTGCACATCTGCACGATAGTCCTCCCCGCACTGCGCACACTCTTCCACTCCAAACACGAGAACCACCTCTTCGTCGCATGCAGCACTCTCAAACACATTATCAGAAGCTTTGGCCAGCTCATCAAGGATAACATGAACGCACCGCCTGTGGGTAACATTGACATTACGCGGGAGGAGCGGTATAAGAAGTGCCATCTGTGTCACCAGCAGATAGCTAATATCAGTCGTGAGATAACCAGACACTCCAGTGCGCAAGGCAAACTTGGCAGCGCTATCCGGGAAATTATTAAGCTTTCTGAGAGTTTTTATTAGAGATTTCTAGTTTGGTTCTGATCCTATTGGTTATTATTTACAGTGGATTGTAATTTGATTTAAGAGGGAGCCTGAGTTAGGATTGCAGAAATTTGGTCGCTGAGTTCATATTGAGTGTGAAGGTTACTAAATTATTTGGTTTAAAGTCGAGAAGTTGGATCACAGAAGTTTTTAATTTATTGTCGATGATCATAATCACCCGTTAAGAAGTGTTTTTGTAGAATGTAGATGTTATGTCGTACTAATATATATATTAGTACGACATAACATCTACATTCTACAAAAATATATATAATATCACATGTGATTCAATGTCACAAGCTTGAGCCTCTTTCCATAGGCTGTTTAAAATGAGTTTTTATACGATTTTTAGAGCTAAATTTTTAAAATATTTATTTGGGTTAAAAGCCACCAATGACAAAGGGTTACCTTGTTATATAGGTGTTATCTAAGTGTTATCTAAGTGTTATCTAAGTCTGACCTGGGTAATACTTTGTGTTAATATGCCTCGTTTCGTTAAGAAATCGGACTCTGTAATGGGCGTTAACTGCATGGGCCAAGTTTAAGGCATTTCACTGCCTGAAAATTGTTTTGAGTCTATTTAAAGCTGTATATATGATATAAAGTAATTTATCTGTAAATATATTAAATTTTGTTTATAGAACTTCCAAGACTTTGTGTACAGTTAATAGAGCGGAATAGAGCTGGTTTGTTGGACAAATTATACACCGTTCACAAAATGATCAAGTGAAGCCTATCAACGCTTCAAAGGATGTATTTGACCAGTCATTCGCAGTTAGAAGCTTACCTTGACTATTTAAGTTCTTCCTTCATATCACAAATTTAAACGTCAATATGGGTGTACGTGTTGTCAGAATAACTGAGAAATTCCGGCCTAAGACGATTCTGTAGTGTCATGAAACAATCGTTATTTCAAGTTTGTGAACAATTGTTTATTTAATAAGTTTTACTGACCAGCTATTCAGGGTAGGATGGTGTATTTTCAGAACCCTGAAAATGCCCTTAAAAGAGCCAAAGAGTTTATAGAGGTAAACAAGAAGAATGATGCACTGGACACGTTGCACGAGGTGCTGCGCATGCGCAGACATCGTCAATACCAGCACGATCTACACGAGCCTATCATAACGCTCTACTTGTCTCTGTGTGTGGAGCTGAAGAAGGGGCATGCTGCCAAGGAGGGTCTCTATCAGTACAAGATACTTACTCAGAATACTGACATCAACTCTCTGGAGAAGGTGGGTTGTCAAACTACTTACACGTGATCACCACGTCATATTACTATTTCTACTAAAAGTTAACATTTTTCAAGATGCCTCATGACTTGCTCGCCGAGTTTACCAACCTTTCAGCCTTCCTAGTACACTGTAACAGTGCTACAGTGCTACACTGCTACACTGCTACACTGCTACACTGCTACAATCTCTCCTCTTTTATAACATCTCCTCTTCTCAGGTTATCAGACGATTTGTTCACACAGCAGAAAACAGGGCCGAGGAAGCGAGCAAAGAAGCTAAGTCCTCTAAAGGAGACATGGCTAATGTAGACGATCTAGATATGCTGTACACTCCTGAGAGGTTCGTAGAGATCACGTGATTTTAGTTTCTATGGTTACTGATATCACGTGACTTTAGTTTTTATGGTTACTGATATCACGTGATTTTGGTAACTGAAGTAACAAGCTATCAACTAAATGTGGATTAAACATGATTTAAAAACTTGATCATTGAAAGACCCTGATAAAGTAAGCGATATGACCACAGTAGTCCCCCGCCCCCGGACCCTGTGTCTCAGTGCCCCCTCTCACTCCCTCCATCTCTCAGTCTGATGTTAGCTACTGTATCTGGAGAGGATGACCAGGACAGAGCTGACAGAACTGTGCTCACACCCTGGGTCAAGTTCTTGTGGGAGGTCTACAGACACGTGCTCGACATTCTCAAGAACAACAACAAGGTCGAGAAACTCTACCAGGACATGGCACAGCTCGGTTAGTTTACACCACGTGACTCGTCACACCACGTGACTACTTATCTCTGTTTCTGGTAATGATTTGAATACGATATATAGTCCGAAAGACCGTGACTACAAAAGGCGAATATGAAACCCCAGGTAATGATGGTAACCATAGTAACACTACACACATACCTCCTCTAACTGTAACCATTACAGCGTTCACATTCTGTATAAAGTACGAGAGGAAGACAGAGTTTAGAAAGTTATCAGACAGTGTCAGGAACCATCTCAACCTGATAATCAAACACTCCCACCAAACCAACTCTATCAACCTCAACGATCCTGTATCTCTGCAGTTACATCTCGATACCAGGCTATACCAGCTAGATTGTGCTATCAAGATCAGTCTCTGGCAGGTACCTACTTTCTCTCTTGTTTCATTTTTCAGTCTAATTGTGTTTAAAAAATCAAATATCCACTTTTCCAACTGGCAGCGTCTGTTAAGCCAATTATTCGCAGTTAAATCCCGAAGTACTACGAATATTGCACGGTTTTATGTAACTCGCTCTCCCAGGAAGCTATAAAGACGATAAACGATATCCACAGTTTGATGCAGCTGAGCAAGAAGAAACCAAAACCCCAGGCTCTTGCGAACTACTACAAGAAACAGGCTCTGGTCTTCAGCAAGGCTAACAACAGGTGATCACTTCATTAATTTGAAATTAAATATAACTGTTTTGTTTCCTTTACCATAGATACATAGAACAATCTTCGCTTTTAATTTCAGTATTTCTCCGATTAACTTCAATCGGAATTGATTCAAATAACTGAAATATCGTATTGTACAGATTGTTTGAGTACGGGTATATGGCCCCCAGAATATAGGTGGCCCCCAAAATATAGGTCATGGATACAGTTCTAACCAAGATAAGCGATACTAATGGGATCTGTTACTGCTATGTTGGAGTAAAACATGTAACTAATGTTTCTGGATAAAAATTTTGGACCTACATGAGGTATTTTGGTATATTTGGTCATGACAGCGAAAGATTTAAACGATGTTGTCATTTTCTAGAGGGGTAAATATGGCGAAAAATTGTCATGACAAAAATCTGTCCAACACATATCATGCCATTAAGACTACTGGTATGAGTATAAGTATTATTTTAAGCTATCTTTTCATCGAGACATCTGCAAACTGACAATTTGGAAAAAAGTTATGGCCACCACAATTTTACGGGCCCCCAGAATATAGGTCTATACGACCCCCAGAATATAGGTTGGTCAAAAACCCTGAACATGCCCAAAACCATGCTTTGGGATGCTCTACTTGTAGCTACTAGTCTCCTGAACCCACATATCAAGTTTTATCAAAATTGGATAAAAATTGGCCGAGTTATGGGATAAAAACAAAAACCATATGCCCATATTTGGGCATACGCACCAAATTTGATCGATTTTGGTCCATAAATTGGTCAAATATCAATATTTTTGAATGAAACCAACTTTATATGGAAGGTAAGCATATATTACACATTCTCTATGATTATCAGCTCAATATCTACCTAACTGTGGATTCTGTGTTCAAATAATCGCAAAAAATGAACAAAATCGCCCATATCTCAAACTGACTTCGCTCAAAACAATAGAACTCAATAGGGTTTCAATATTTTCACATGAAATTTTCAGAATCAACGTAGAATTGTCTCATGACCTTAAGTTTTGGGACAGAATTTTGAGTTAGGCCTTTAAAAAAATTTGGCGGCCAAAAATGTCTGATTTACAGTCATTGAGGTGCACATTGTATTGATACAGATAAAAACAGCCCCCCTCAATCATATCTAGGGACACTCCTTCAATCTTATTTAAGTATTTAGTTAAGATCCCTACTAAATGAGTGCATGAAAGCTTTTTAACTAGTAAAATTAAAGATTTTACTCATTACGGGTATATGGCCCCCAGAATATAGGTTTAAAAAAAAAAAATAGCGACCAAGATTCTGCATTTTCTCTGTCACCCTGAGCATTAAGGAATGTGGGGTAGTGATGAGAAACAGTTAAAGAACATATGCTGAAGAGATGGCATCATCAAAATGTATGAAGGTGGAGTATTTGAGGACGATTTTTGCATACCTATATTCTGGGGGCCGTAGTTTTTGATTTTTTGCTATTAAGTATACTCTAAACCATTTCAATTTAGTATCTGGAGCCATTGGCATCATCAATACAGTCTCAGCAACATATTCTGACTGCATATAACTGTCTGTGACAATTTTAGAACAACTTAGGAACAGATGTTTGGACCTATATTCTGGGGGCCCTGTTAAAAAATGGTATTTTTACAGGTGAAAAAAAAGTACACTTAAAAACCTAATAATTATTTTCAACTACCCAAGAAACATTTAAAGGGTTATTATGTACATATTTACAGCCCTAAACATGCTTAGAAGTAGTTTTAACACCTGTTTCTAAGTGCTCAAAAAACGACCTATATTCTGGGGGCCATATACCCGTATTAATTTAAATATAATTGTACAATGTACACCTTATTTAGTTATCAGCTTACATAATTTGGTGTGCACGTGCAGATTATCTAAGAAATAACAACTAAATAATATAACTTATTGTACAGATTATTTGAGGCATGTGCACTGATGAAGCACTATCAGTTAGTGTTCGACCAGAAGAAAACAGCAACTATACAAGAGAAACAGATGTTAGCATCTGGTGTACTTATGGCTACACTCGCTATACCTCTACCTGCTTCAATGAGCGAGAATGAGAAATATCTTGATCTGCAGGTTAGTGAACTGCAGGAAAATATCTTGCAGTGAAATATCACGTGGGTTATCACGTAGGTGAGATGATGTTCCCAATGACAAAACTACGAGGATTTAGACAATATATCTCTTAGCAAGCGACTTGTAATTTCGAAGGGCGACTAAAACAGTTATTCCAATTGGGTCGTCAGCATCATCGAAATTTCAAATTTTTGACAGACTAGATAACAAAGGGACTTTCTTTTTTTATCAGATTAACATCATCCTTGAAATTCGTCAAGTTGAGTAATCAAATACCGTGGAGTACAGTTTTTAGTTTACTCACGCCAAAACAGCAAAGTTAATAATACAAAGCATTATTTCAACAATTGGGGGCTCCAAGTGTTTTTGTCATTGGGATGAGGTGTGACGTAATGTGAGGTGTGACGTAGTGTGACGTCACAAAATTTAGCAGTATATCCGAACTGTAATATGAACCATGTATGTAAAGAGTCCCCTACAGTATTTAAACCTAATTCATTAATGCTCCACACTACACTCCCTCAATTCTCAGAACAGTACAAAAGATAAGAACATGACGCTGGCCTCGTACCTGGACCTGCAACATGCTCCTACCAGAGAGACGCTAATAGCTGACATAGTTAAACAGGGAATACCCAGCAAAGTGTACCCGGAACTCCAGCCACTCTTCAAAATACTGGAGATTGATTTCCAGCCTCTTAAGGTGATTTATTGACTGATATTTTATTATTTTGGTATCTTATATCATGGGATGTAGTAGGTCGTAGATCGAGCTTTTCAAATGTCTATGTTACGACACTAATAATCTTTATAATCTGTAGCTGTGTAGTTTGGTGAACAACATGTTAGCTGAGGTAGAGAAACTTTACCCCGATTTGAGTCCGTACGCTGCTGATGTACGACAAGTTGCTGTTTTGAGACTCATGAGACAGCTGGCTCAAGTGTACGACAAGATATCTATCAGCAAGGTAACACTTTCACTATTTCACTTTCACTATTCATTGATATATACAATAGGTGTTAAGTTTTAAGAGGCTTAGCAGTTAGCGTGTATGCAATGCTACAATATGACATACGCTCACCTGACTTGTTAAAATGTTAGTCAATTTCTGGTGTTGGGTGTGTAAAAATGTTGGCTATTTGCCAACTAACCCTGTAAGAATTATACTGAGGTATTATAGTACTGCAGTGACATATAATTATACTTACGTTTCAGGTCGTGTCTCTAATCCCGTACATAGAGCCACTAGAACTAGAGCTACTGATTATAGAACCTGCTAAAACACTAGACCTGCAACTGAGAATAGACCATGCTACTCAGACCTTCATATTCGGTAGCACTATTCAGTACCAGAGAGAAGAGACTGCTAGGTCTGTATCTACTGCCACTTTCTCTTTCACTTTATCTTTCACTATCTCTTTTCTTTATATGACCGCCCGTCTATAGAATATACATGTTATCTATTACAATATCTCAGTGGACCTACAGTACAGCAGATGCCTAGTGAAATGTTCAGAAACCAGCTCGTGTTGCTGTTCCGCGCTCTCAACAAGAGTGTTGACCTCATTTCACCCACTATGAAAGTTGTGAGTAATCTATTTCACCTTTATTTATGATGTTAACCTTGCCTATTATAAAATGTTCACTATAATACGTTATATAGGTTCACACTAACTGACAGTTACCCATGCTCAGCAAGCAAAGGATGCGTTACGGCACGACTCTATCAGTGTTTACATGAAGTCCGCAAAGCGCGACCAGATGAACATGATCAAGAGGAAGGAGATGATAGAGCACAGAAAGGAGTATTACGAGAATCTCAACACAGAGAAGGAGCGTGCAGAACTGCAGGAGCGTGAGAAGACACGTCGTGAGGCAGAGAAGGCAGAGACAAAGCGTCGTGATGAGGAGGAGAAGAGGAGAACTGAGGAGAGGAGTGCTCGCGAGGAGAAACACAAGGACAAGCTCCTCAAGATGGAAAAAGTCAAGAAACTCATGGAACAGGTTGGTGCTTTGAACCTTTGCAAGTTTGTCATTCGACCCACTAGTATAAATTTAGCTTAACTAAAATTGACTACAACATGCTCTATGTTAAATGTTTGAATTTTAACTTCTCGTTCAAAATAAATATCTTTAAATCTCCTAACCCTGTGTCCACTAAACAGCTGGGAGAGAAGCCGTTTGAAGGGCTGACAGAGGAAGAACTCCTTGGAATGGAGGAAGAGGAGTTGCTGGCACGTGGTATCGAGTATATGAGCAAGGAAAAGGATGATCTCAAACACAAGATGAAACAGGTGCTCTTTCAGAACATTGAAGTGTGGTTTTATCATGTTGAGTTATCTTTAGTTAATATCTCAGATAGTTAACATGTATAATCAACAATTTAACATTAGGTTGAGAAGCGACTAGACTACTACACTCGAGCACAGCGTCTTGTCGAGATACCTCTGATGAAAGAAGAATGGGAGAAGTCTCAAGAGGATGATAAGATATGGTGGGAGGAGAAAGAGGCTACTAGGATTGAGATGGCCATCAAGAAACGAGAACACGATATTTCTACCAGGAAGCGGCTACTAAGAATGAAGGACGATAAGGACGAATTTGTATCTACCATCTTATCTCAGAAGGTAGGATTCATAATATGTTATACATCCTTTTAGTTGCGTTTTATGATCATTTCCTAAATTTAAATTTAGCAAATGACAGAATATTTTTAAAAACAAGCCATTCCTATCCCGTACGTGTCACTGCTTGTGAAGATTGAATGTCGAAAACAATATTATTGATTGCGTGTTATGTGTTGCAATGTCAAATGTGTACTATACACTATAGTTCTGCGTTATAATCTCTTCTTGTTTTATTATGAATGCATATTCAGTTAATAAATATTGATAAAACTTAATGACAAAACATGACGCCACAGGAGATGCAACACCAAGAGGAAGTAAACAGATTCGAAGAGGAGTTGTTGAGAGTGAGAGAAGAGAGAAAGGATGCTAAAAAGATGGAGATTTTGAAACAGCTCACAGAAAAACGAAGAAAGGAAGAACTTGCTAAAGGTAACAGATATTTCATGTATTTGTTATAGATAGATTCGGGATAGTGAGAATGCCCGGGTAGAGCTGAGATATAATATTAGATAGTCTGATAGACCCGTGTTAATTTCCTGGAATGCGATAGCTGATACTATGTACATGAAATAAAAACTCGTGTGTATCGAAACTATGCTGAAACCTTTACCACGTCTGACGTCACTTAATGACTATGAAAACAAGTTGAATAACATTCCGTTGTCATATAAAATTGCTTTTATTCCACATCATAGGCATGTGACCCGTGTAGGTGATCTTTAATTGTGGTAATGTGTGCGTATCTCATGGCTTACAAACGCTTGTAGGAACCCTTCACATATTATCCCTGACTATATATTCATAATTGTTACATTTAACATTTCTCACTCATATCTATTTAAGTTTAACGCCCTTAGATAAAACACGCTTCGCACGTTGTGTCCATGTATTTTATAATCATGGTATTACACGAAGTGAGACTCAAAACCTGCTAACAAGTCTACTTCTCTACTAGAATGAATATTAATTGTTTTCGAACGTTATATATTATATATGTATAAATACTTTGATTATAATCACATATACTCGCAGAGGCAGAGGACAAGAAGAAACAAAAGGAAGAAGAGCTGAGGAAGTTCAAAGAAGAGAAGATGAAGATAGATGAAGAGGCTCGTGAAACCCAAATGAAGCAGGAAGCTAGAATGAGGGCTGTAGAGGAGAAGATGGCACAGAAAGATAGGGAGAGATCTGATAGAGGCGGAGGTGGTGACAGATGGGATAGAGGTGGAGACAGAGGTGGAGATAGAGATAGAGGTGGAGACAGAGGTGGAGACAGAGGTGGAGACAGAGATAGAGGTGGAGACAGAGATAGAGGTGGAGACAGAGGTGGAGAAAGATGGGATAGAGGCGGAGACAGAGGCGGAGAAAGAGGCGGAGAAAGAGGCGGAGACAGGGGAGATCGCGATAGAGGAGACCAAGATAGAGATGAAGGTCAGAAGAAGTCTGTTTTTTGTGCAATTTACCCCATCTTTATCGGCATTCGGCCATCCAATACATTAGTGTTAAGAACATTTGGGAGTGGCGAATCTAAACGAGACATCAGGTTGTCTGGATTACTACTATTAGTGGTTTCGTTCTAACTAATTCTCTATTAGGGCCGTGGCGTCGATCTGGAACCCGTAATGAGAGTCCGGTGCGACGAGAAGAACCTGTGCGACGAGAAGAACCTGTGCGACGAGAAGAACCTGTGCGCCGCGACGAACCCGTGCGACGAGACGATCGAGGAGACCGTGACCGTGTGGATCGTCGAGACGACCGCAGAGACGACCGGGGAAGAAGAGATGAGTTTAAACGAGACGACATGCGAGGTGAAGACGATAGTAGAGGGGACGAGCCACAACCTCAGAGGAAGAGACTGGTTTTGGCACCGCGCACCAAACCTACTGAGAACGTTGCTCCACCGAGACGTTCTGAGCCCGTCGGAGGAGGTGAGATTTAGCAACCTGCTTGTGTCTCCCGTACTATTTATCGTTCAGTTGATAGTTACTTAAAACAGTTCGCTCATGTAACGACCATTTAAAAGTTTAATTACGAAACCTCAATCTTCGCCAAGGTTCTTTTTCGACTAGCAAATTTTTACCCCTTGCTTGTCAAAAAAGCGACTTTCCAGCAATTAGCTTTGTGCGCGTAAAATATCCTGCCGCGCGCTAGCAGCGCGAACCAACGGGCAACGCCATGATGACTGTGCATTTTCAGCGCAACGTGACGGAATGGAACCTAGAAGTACTCCAGAAGGAAGAGACGGACAGCGATCATCTGCTTCTGCTCGACCACGAGGAGACGGTGAAGAGCAGGATGGTTTTATCACAGTTACCAAGCCGGCTAAGGGAGCATACAAGCCACCCCATCGCCGATAAACTATTCATCATATTGACAATGATTGCTGTTCGCTTGAATCAGTACAGCTGTGATTGAGGGTCTTAATTTATCTGATAGTAACCTTTTGTAATTGGCTTGTTGTCTTTTAAAATCTTACTTTTTTTTGGCAAATAGGTGTTGTGTTTTGTTCTTGGAAGGTCATAGTTCAAAAATGTCTAATCATCATTCAAATTTCGCGGGGATCGTTCACAGAAAAAGTGTATATACTATGTATGTACTATATTGTATATATACTATTTCGAACAACAACTTTCCCAGTCATATAACTACGCATCTGGAATTATTAATATTTGTTTCGTTTGACGCTGCATAGTAAGAGAAACTCTTTTATGTTCAATAGTAATGTCAATAGAAAATATATGTATCAAAATTTAAATAAAAAGAAAACACCTAGCTTGTGACTAATTTTATAACTTTCGATAAATTAATGAAACTATATTTGACTCTATAGATGTCATCAAGTCTATTCCTTAGTCATCTTGTTCATTTTATAGTCATAAAGTTTCTGAACCCAATCACTGTCCGGAAATTCGCCCTCTAACCGGTCGATATCATGCACAATGTCGTCTGATATTTTGTCGAAATTAAAGATGTATTGAGTGTCAACTCCTCGCAGTTCCAACTGTACGAGAATGTTATCCAGATTCTCCGTAATGTTCTGCATTATATCTGGCAAAGTCTCCGACTCAAATATATCTGCAAAGATAAGTGATCGTAACTTTTTCAAATCACAAGTTTTGAAAGTTATCGTATTATTTATATTATACTACAAATACACCATCAAATACACCATCGCTTACCTAACGCTACAATTGATATACCACATTAAACGTTGGTCGTTTTTATATTGAATGTGATCGAGATAACACTTGAAAACTCACCAAGCTGTCTGGGTTTGTGGAACTTGAAGAGGTCACCACCGTGCACCAGCAGATCCGCCCCCACCCCAACTGCTCCCCTGCTCATATGATCACACACCAACTGCTCCAACACTCTCCCCCACTGATAACTTACTCCTGGAAATAATGTTCTTACTAACTGTATCTAGAAGACAGCGTTGCTAAATTCTAAATCGAACAGGAGTCTAGATATTAGTGTCCATCTGATATTTCAACAAAGTGACAAACCGTGGAAGTAAGGAAGAATGTTCAAGATGAAGTTCTCGTTGCCACTGTTTACAAGCTCTATACAGAGAGTTGCCAAGTGATTCTCAAATCCTGTCACGCAGGCCATCTTGTCTTTCCTGCAAATCACATTTGTGAGGAAGCAATAGTTATCGTACCTTATAAATATAACAATGTCCGTTATGGTTTGTGAGCACTACAAGTAAAACGAATTCCCGCATGGCTAAGATTTGTGGTTAGAACCCCGTTAGAGGCTGAGATTTGTGGCAAGAACCCCGTTAGAGGCTGAGATTTGTGGTTAGAACCCCGTTAGAGGCTGAGATTTGTGGTTAGAACCCCGTTAGAGGCTGAGATTTGTGATTAGAACTCCGTTAGAAGTTAGAAGTTAGATAAAAGTTACACCCACACTAACATACCTGAGAAGAGTGTCCAGTAGATCCAGGTTACCGTTCCTTGCTAAACTGAACATTACACTAGAGTAGAAGCGGTATCCCAGCTTAATAGACCCGCAGCGCTCTAGTGCTGACTGTAACTTAACCAGCTCGTCAAACTCACCTCTCATAATATGAGCTGCCGCTACTATACTGGGGGTATATTAGCAATTAGTATAACGCTTTGAGTAGGTAAGGAATTCTTGTTTTTTAACGGGTTGCTACACTGTACACGGGTTGGGATATCGGTAATGCAACATGCAAAGTGGGTAAATTTGACGGGATTTGGTAAGAGTAGTGACTGGCTCTTACTAAATCGCTCGCCCAAAAATCATCACGTGACTTTGGTTTTTAATCCTTACCATATAATGTTAATAACCCCAAAGCTATCCATAACTATAGGCATAACCCTAACCCGAAACAATCGAATTCGTGTTTCACTAGCCTGTCACGTAACCAAAATAGTTTTTTGCCCTTAACTCTCCAGGGAAGCATTTTTACCCTACGTCAGCGTCCAAAATACATCAAACTGAAAGATTTCTTTCATACCCTCAGGGTCTTTTCACAAACATTTAAAAAAATTTGGGCGAGTGATTTAGTGGGAGCGGTAGTGACTAGTGGATAAGTGGATGGCGAAAATGGCGGAAATTGAAAACTGGGATGATTGCAGATTGGTGATTAACGATTATCCCTCACACCTCAGAGTAAATTTAGTATTTACCCGAAAGAGCGGTCCGTAAAACCAGGGAAGTTGCGGCTTGTAGAGAAGGAGTCAAAACACTGACTGATCGCAGCGGAGTCTCCTTGTAAGCTGAGGAAGTTGCAAACTGTGTCTGATAACTGTACAATATGGTGATTATCGTAGCTTAGCGGCAGATTCAGCTTCCTCAGATCCTCAAATACCTGGAATATTGATAATTCATTTAAAGTTTATATCTACTGGTACAATGTTACCTAAACAACCGTCATTACTTTCATCCTTGAAGTTGAATAGACTTCTCGTTGTTGATAGTTACTGTCACAAAGATGTAGCCAACTTCAGCCAATGGTAAATTCGGCTGAGGTTGGTTCACCGTTCACGTGTTGAAGTGTTGGTTATAGTAAGGGTTATAGTAAGGGAAATATGCAACGTGTAGCAAGTTAATTAGGGATGATCTCTGACTGTCACCAACACTTAAACCAACTTGGCCAAAGGAGGACATTACGGCAGTAGACAGCACGGTGGAGAAGGGTGGACAGTGCGGTGGAGGAGGGTGGACAGTGCGGTGGAGGAGGGTGGACAGTGCGGTGGAGGAGGGTGGACAGTGCGGTGGAGAAGGGTGGACAGTGCGGTGGAGGAGGGTGGACAGCACGGTGGAGGAGGGTGGACAGTGCGGTGGAGGAGGGTGGACAGTGCGGTGGAGAAGGGTGGACAGTGCGGTGGAGGAGGGTGGACAGTGCGGTGGAGGAGGGTGGACAGTGCGGTGGAGAAGGGTGGACAGTGCGGTGGAGGAGGCTGGAGGGTGGACAGCACGGTGGAGGAGGGTGGACAGTGCGGTGGAGGAGGGTGGACAGCACGGTGGAGGAGGGAGGACAGTGCGGTGGAGAAGGGTGGACAGTGCGGTGGAGGAGGCTGGAGGGTGGACAGCACAGTGGAGGAGGGTGGACAGCACGGTGGAGGAGGGTGGACAGTGCAGTGGAGGAGGCTGGAGGGTGGACACTGGACAGCACGGTGGAGGAGGGTGGACAGTGCGGTGGAGGAGGGTGGACAGCGCGGTGGAGGAAGGTGGACAGTGCGAAGGAGGTCTCGTGTAGTGTGGCTGCTCCCAGTCTCACTGTTAAAACTGCAGGAACCGCCTGCAACTTGTTGATTCTTTATTTCACTTTCGCCATATTGGGTAGTAAAATGGATGTTTAATAATAAGGGGTCGTTCACATATTACGTAATCAATATTTTAGCAATTTTTACCCCCCTCCCCCTTTCGTAATCAACCGTAATCAAGACCCAACCCCCCCCCCCCTCCTGACAGCAATATTACGTAATCATGGCTTGACCATTGTTAATGATCTGGCCCGGCGCGCGCTACTTCGTAGCTCGTGCCGTCGGGCATTTCGAGAAGAAAGCGGCGCGCGCTACTTCGAAGAAATTTAGACGAGTAACATCCGTCAAAATCATGGCCTGACCCCCCCTCCCCCTTGACTTTTTTCCTAGAAAACACTTTTCTCTACGTTTCATGCTACCCTGATCATGCTATCATGATGAGCCGAAATCATTGTTATGATATCCGGCCAAGCACCTTCTAGACTACTTACTATTATAGCCGGATATTCGATCAATTTCTAAATTTTATCACTATCAGAGTGAAATTGAGTGGAATTTGAATTATAATATTGTCAAATTGTTATTATTCTAGAGGGTAAAAAGACAATTTTGATGACGTAATCAACGACCGAAACCCCCCCCCCCCCCGTAATCAACAGTAAGCATTCATAAACCCCCCCTCCCCCCTCGGCTGATTACGTAATATGTGAACGACCCCTAATGTATACATTTTGTCCATCCTGCATTTTGTCCATACTGTATCACAATCATTTTCGCTGCCAGTTTGAATCTACTGGCATCAATTTATTCTCAACTTTTCAAAGTCGGTTTGAAAATTGAATTTATCAGCACTTATTCGTAGTACGATTTGAAGAAATGAAACAAAGAATTACCAGTTCAACTCAGAAAATATAAATAAATTCAGTAAAACTGGGAGAAAACACAACCTCTTAAGATAATTTCAACAGCAACGCCTTTATTCAACATTAATATATCCACAGAGAGGAATTAGGAAAACTTGCAAAGGACCTTCCAGACCTTCTTGTCACCTTTCGAAAAACATCCGTATTTTGTCCACTCACTGTTCTTCCCTCGCACCTTTCCGGACAGAAAGATCCTCCTACACAAAGTAGATATTATATTTGTCGCTGCCTCATGTCCATCCTCATCTTTCTTCATCACTTCGTCAGATTTGAGTTTTTTACCGGTCTTTAGTGAGTTCAGTCTCTCCTTTGCTTCTAGGGCCAGATCAGTATCATAATATTCCAGATTACTCTCGCTGAGTTCTTCCCTCTTTTCAGTACCACAGGGGGACAGGGATTCGTCTTTGTCAGATTTAACCTTAGCTAAGCTCATCATTAAAACCGTCATCACGATTAGTAGCCTCATCATGTTACGGATCTTCAGATGTCTTTACCGGAAAAGTCTCGAACTTGTCTCTGTTTCTGTACTGGATATCTTTGGGAGAACAACGAAGAAAGCTGAACTATCATATCACTGATTGTACTTTTATACTGTTGCAGCAGCCAATAATTACTAAATAGCAGACCAAAAAGACAATTTAATTACGGGGCAGAAACTATAATTACAGCAGAAACTGACAAGAAAAGTGTCTAAATCAGAGAAAACGGGGAAGATTCTTCCTCGTCGACAGCATAAGGGAGCTGGGATTGAAGCATGGAAGATTGAAATGGTTCGTAACGTTAGTGGGTACTTGACGATATAATTTTATTGAGGCTAAGGAGTAGAGCAAGAATTGTCACATCATATAAATATAACGATAAGTATTGTAATTTACCTCAATTTTAAAAATCTCTAAAAATAATTATTAGAAAAGTAAATTTCGGCAGGTGGGAGATTTTCTGTCAGGTAAAGGACAAATACGGGTGATCCGCCGGTAAGTGGTAAATTTTAGATCATAAATTGTAATTTATTTGTGAACGAGGAGAGATTAGGCAATATCATTGAATATATTTCTTGTTAAGGTTGGTGGGTTAATCGCAAATTTTATCATTGTCATAATTGGTCGAACGAAAATCTCCTAAGCTTCGTATTTAGATAGTCCAGAAGAACCGGAAAATTCCACAGAAATCGACTAGCAAGACCACGTTAATAGGAGACCACAGTAGTTCGAATATTTTAGCTGTTCATTAGAAAGAGCGAAAATTATTGTTGATTGGGAAGAAGGAATTTTTTTTGTCCAAAATTATAGAAGTGAAAAAAGTCACACTTTATGTGGTACACCCTGTATATCCGGAGAGTTACCTGGTTGAGGTCGATGTCGAGTCTGAGAGCCCACACTGTAGATAGATAACTGTTGTATAAGGAACTACTGATAGGGTACTCACAATCTATCAGTCTTGTTATTATCTTGTCCAGCAACTCCCTGTGACAAAGAGTTAGACTGATCCCTTAAAATATTAATATCGGGTATTCAGGGAAATATTGAAGTAAATTTCACATACATATTACGTAATCACTGAGGGGGTGAATGACATTGACTACGCTAGTGTAATTTTAACACAATAGCTATTTGTAAAACAGATTATGGAGGGGGTTAAAAATTGGGCAAAAAGTGAAAGTACGTAATACACGAACAACCCCTAACATAAATTAAGTAAAGCCAACTACCTCCTATGCTCGGGAGGGGAGTAGACAAGTCTTTTGCAGTGTTCCAGCAGAGTCTGATGAATCCCTTGAGGATAACATCTGGCATTGTCCAGTATATCTCTACAGACTTGTCTCCAATCCTCTAGTCGTGTTATTGGGTTGCTGGGTATCCTGGCTACACGTGTCTCTAGTGTTTGTAACTCGTATATCGTCTGTAACACGAGTTGAAAGTCAGAGGGTGACTCGAATTTGATACAAAAGTTTATTCAAATCGATTAAAATCACATTGCTATGGAAACCAGCAATAATTGACATTGCTATAGAAATCGACAATAACTCACCCCGCCCATTTTGCCAGTCCGCTGGTATTTTACAGGCAGATCGCTGTGAAGTTTGGTGAAACTCATTCTGAGGGAACGGAGAATATCCGAGTTTACTTCAATGTTGGTGGCGAGAGGTGTCTGAATCTTAGCAGCCTGGGATTATTTACAAATTAATATTTCTAACTTCATGAGCGCAATAGAAATTTCAACAAGTCTTGTAATAAGACGAGAACTCACGGCTAATTTTTCTCCGCAAAATGTAATAAATAACATAAAATAAAGAAATTGCGGTAGTTACATGGTTAGTAATATAGCGGGAGAGAGGGTTGCCATGGTAACCAGAGAGATATTGTAGAGAGCTAGAGGAGGGAGCTCGACTGAGAAACCTCTTCATCCTAAGAGTGGTGTTACTTTAAACAAAGCGGATTTTACGTTAGTATTATATATAATAGCTAAAATTACATTGTACCAGGGCGATTGTCAAGTTCTCACTTGAAAAAAAGTTTATGGCGGACAAGCAAATTTAGGTTACTTTGGACTAACTGTAACCAAGATGTAGGCAACTTCGGCCAATGTTAACTTCAGCCGAAGTTGCCTATATCTTGGTTACAGTAGCACTATCAATTCAAATACTCAAGACGAAACCAATACAAATATCATTTTGTGAAAATAATACAAATCTGGCACCACCAAATGAGAGAAACATTGAAATATTTAGAAAAGTAAACAGAACAGTAGCTTGACTCTGCCACAAGACAGTTGAAGAATATCATAAGATGAAGGAGACAGTCTTATAAACCAAATAACCTATCTTAACCAGAATACCAGATAAGATACAGATAAGATAAGGATAACGAGATGCAGGATGATAAAACAAGGCTCTTGTTCCAGCCGGTCCAGACTGGAACCCCTCTGTCAGTTTGAGAACAACTCGTTCGTTTTTATCACCTTCTTCTTTGCTATCAGGGATTTACCTTCCGGGTCACGTGACAGCGCCTACAGAAGTAAAATAACATTTACTAAAGTAAAACGAGATTTAATTTCTATCATTTATATCAGATTCAAGACTGAAATTTTGCTAAATTGAATATCGGAGTTGGAAAGAACTAGTAACCTTGCGCATATCGTACGCGTCCTCGTCAGGCGGAGAGTGGGGTGCGTTGCCTCCCGCGTAGTACTCCACAATCTGACGGTACACTGAGTACCCGAAGTTCTTGTACATTCCCTTAGCTACATCGTTACTTACTCTTACGAACAAGTCCACAAAGTAACATTTCTGGTTCTGAGAAGTTAAGTGGTTAGTGAAAGTGAAAGTTGGTTAAAATAATGCTAATACTTGCTTAGTAATACTTGTAACAGTTGTTTAGTCATACTAATTTAATCAATTTCAGTTTGTTGAATATCGATCCTACTTTTCTCAGTATAATTTATACAATGTAATAAATTAAATCCCATATTATTAAAATATTAGTATGATCCCTATGATTCTAAAAAGCTGAAGAGCTGTTTTTACTCCAATATTAGATGAGGTAAAATGAAAGAATGCACCATAATTATTGCAAAGAGTGTAAAACGTATGTGTAAACGTAGATTTTACGAGAGGTTGGTCAGCCCACCCCAACTTGTGGGGTGGACTGGAACAGCAGTGATGTGGGGCAGTGATGTGGGGGAGTGTAACACGTGACTACAGAGAGTGCATCTTAATGTTCTCCAACTGTGCAGTACATTGAGATGGGTGAAGTAATAGTGATGTTAGTGATGTAAGCTGAGGTGAGGATATTAATACGGGCAGGCAGCACAGGAAGAAGGGGATTTAGATTGGGAGCTAGAAATGGAGAACTAACTGATGCTAAAGATTGTTACTCTAACGATGGGAATACTATAACTCTATAATATTTGGGGCTATGTATATTTGAATAAAAAGTTTAAGCTAACGAAGGGGTACCATTCATTAGCCAATAACGGTAGATTTATTAGTTTTCAGGCTAGTCAGGTAGGACTGAGAAATAAACAGACATTCCTTGAGGTAGAGGCTTACTAAGTGTTTTGCTGCTAAGTTCCTTGCTTCTTGAGTAGAACATTGTTTTCAATGGTTGCAATACCTATGAAGTATCCCAATCCCCATCGACCGTCTTCTTTTGCAAATCTACTTTTCTAGTGTGTTTTTACTTACAATAACCACGGCGTAGTCATTTACTGCTAGCATTGTGTAGTTAACGTCAAACATCGTGTATTATCCATTATGTCATAGGTTTCGTAGATTTTTTAAAGAATTCAGTAGGGACTATGGGTGGAAGATGAATAATTGAAATTCCAACAGCATATCTTGTTCCCTTCATTGTGCTGATTCCGAGAAGCATTCTGTTTACGCTCTCACCATTCTGTAGAACGAGATATCGTTCATTTTAAATTGGGTAATTATAGGCCTGTCATTTGTCAAGGATTGCAGCCCAATTAAGAGCTGATCAATTGCAGCTCCTTGTGCCATATAAGGGATAACTGAGGTCACGTGACAGTCGGTCCTATCACGTGACCTTGATTCGTTAACCCTCGAGCACGTGATCACGTCGTATGCCGACTAGGATATTTTGTGACGTCACCAGAGCTCAAGTTACTTGATCAGGCCTTATATGGAGTAATGCAGTGTTTCGTGTGTAATTGGACCCAATTAGAGGAGTTGAACGCTAAATTATAGCCAGGAGGTGACCGGGATTCCCGGTTCCGGGAATCCTGGTTCCGGGATTGGCAATTTTGAGCTATCCCGGTCCCGGTCAAATGCTGATTTATTTATTTATGATCCCGGTCCCGGTTAATTCGGGATTCTTGGTCCCGGTCCCAGTCAATCACTCAAATTTGCCGGGATTTTGACCGGGATCTTTTACATAATTTCATTCACTGTGATTTTAAGTTTTTCTCATTCATTGTGAATTTCATCTTTAAACATCCTCTGAGCCAAATACAACAATGTTTAAAATTGCTGAACAAGTTTGAGTAATAAATTATGATCATGAATTAACCAGTAATCGACCGGAATTCCCGGTACCGGGAATCCCGGTACCGGGATTGGCAATTTTGAGTTATCCCGGTCCCGGTCAAGTCACATTTTTCATCCCGGTCCCGGTCCCGGTAAATTGATAATCTCAGGGGATCTCAGTCCCGGTCCCGGTCCCGGTCAAGTCACATTTTGTATCCCGGTCCCGGTCCCGGTCCCGGCCCCGGTCCCGGTCAGGACTCAGGCCTGAAATCATGTCCCGGTCACCTCCTGTTTATAGCAGCATCTGGTACCACCTTCTGAAACCCAGCAGACAGCTGGCCGAGAGAATCGAAAATAGAAGGATTTTTTATGGATGAAAATCGAAGGGAAAACCTTGTAACCCTACATTTTCGATGACGTTAAACAAAATTAAACTGGTCATAATTATCATACTCTCGTGTAAATTGCTTTAAAACGTACTTGAAATTTAAATGATGATATCAATTGTAATACAATTTGTACAATAAGCTGAGCTGCTTAACGGCTGGTATTCCTGGGCCGCGCTCATCCCAGCTTTTCATTCCACCTAGCAGCTTCACTGTTTGTGAATATTAAAGCCTGGGGTCCCCAGGTAACAGATGGCACCGCTATCTCTGCATAATCTCAGTTTTTTGTAAATAACGAAGCCTCTAGTTCACAGCCAATGAGCGGGCTTATGAAGGAAAGATCTCGAGTTGAGAAGACGTAAGAAATTTATCCAAATATTTGCTAAAGATTCAAACGAATACGGATAACAACCAATATCGAGAAGGACTCTTAAATAAATGCTGTCTCAACCCCAACCCCAACCCCAACCCCAACCTCAACCTCAACCCCAACCCTAACGTCAACCACAACCCAAACCCAAACCCAAACCTCAAAATGCGAACTTTAGGATTTCAAATTGTCTGTCAGGGCCCTCTAGAGAAGGTGTGAACGGCTTCTGCTTTCCAGTGAAGATTTGTTATATGAATCCTACACCCACGTCCCACACTAACAATGTGGGGTGAAATATAAAAGAATAAAACTGAAATGTTCCCCAGCATGAATGGGCCCCTTTTACAGTGCAACATTGAAAATGGAGGATTTCGCATCAATTTGCTACCAAAGCGAACGGGATAGAGGACGTTAGTTCGACGTGCACTCTAGTTCGACATGTACTATGTTCGACAAACCCTTGAGTTCGACTGTCGAACTAGAGTTTTGAAATTTTCGATCTCAAGCGAGATCCTTTGCGAAGTCCATTCGTTTGTTAATTGTTTGTTTTCCACTTGTCTCATGTTGTTCAACTGTGTGTGAGTGTGAATGTAATCTAAACAGGCGCTGCCTGATTGAGGTAATTAATTACTGGTGTTTACCTGCCCTGTAATTCCATTCAATGGAGTTACAGGGCATGTAAACACCAGTGGCGTACATTTCCTGTTGGCGCCACTGAGGTAAACACCAACTTTTCAGATCAATTCAAATTGTCTCAATCAACTTACATTCACACATTAGTCGAACAACATGAGAAAAGTGTAAAATAAAAACAAACTGAGTCTAGAGAATTACTAAAGTGACTCAATTTCAAGATGTTGAAGGATTGTGATGAATCCAGCGTACTGCGTAGGTATCCCATATCCGCGCTTTCCCAACATCCAAATCCTACCACAAGCTTCATGATCATCGCCTGGAATTGTAATTGAGGGATCGTCTTTTTTTCTTTACTTTGCATTTGTTATATTCCTGTATATGTAATAATGTGGACGATTTCTTATAGTTATATTTGTAGTTATATACGAACTATTTCTTATTTCTCTGGAACCAGTTGAACAATGTAATTGTGCAAGCGTGATCTAAATCACTCTACACTCGAACTTCAAGATTTTTTAAGAAATGCCCCCGAGTCCCGACACTGCTTCAAGAAGGGCCCCCGACACTGCACTTGAACCGATGTACTTTCATACGCTAATTCCGAATCACCCCGCATGACATTATAGGTTAAAATTCGCCCCTGGCGAGATATCGGCGAAAAACTGTCACGATCACGTGATATGACCATATAAGGAAGTTGATATAATTTCTCGTTAGGGTTCAGGATGTTCTTCAGTTAGGAATTTGGTTAAGGTTAGGGTTGGAATCAAATTATAGGGTTAGGGTTTCGATTGTCATACGTTGTATGACCCGCAGCGCACGAGTGCGCGGCTCCCCCTCACGACGTGATACACTATTACAAGGTTTCGAATAGTGATTCAGGGCCATCTGGAGAACGTGTCAAAAGAAGTCACGTGATAGTCCAGTATAGAGTGATTAATCATCATTGATCATCCATAATTGTGTTCGAATGAAAATAAGATTAAGAATGCTGGTGTTATTACTGTTTCCCTTTTGCCCTCATATCAGCCACAGTGCTACTGCTAGTGCTCCAACATTTTTAATGGAAATCGATTCTTCACATCAACGTTATTCATATTGATCATTACTCCTCTTTTCGTTAGATTGAAGTTTTAACAATCGTTACAGACTGTTCTGAATTGATAATACTAATAGCACTGTCGAGTGTAGCCGTAGGAGGACGTCGTCGCTTCGACGCGCATTATCATGCTTGCTTCGCTTAATTGTTAATTGTTAATCTTCGCTGACGATATCGTTGCAAAGCTACGTTATGGAAGGGTTGGCATCGTCAATCAAATAGCATTGTTGTACTTATTTTTATTTAATAGCTCAACTTAATATTAATGATCAGGCACCCATAAGATGATTTTTCGGGACAATTAGGATTTAAAAGATATTAGGATTTAAGATATTGCCATTTGTAGTTTTACAAGACATTCGTTAATATAATTTACTAATTAGTCTATGTAATAAGCGCCATGAGTTGGCACAGAACTTTTTGTCCCTGATTTTGATAAATTTGGTACCAAAAGTTCCCTCTAAGTGTGAATAATGCAAATTCACCGTGTAGCAAAATAACTTCGAGCTGTATGTGGGCCTCCTGTGCATTGCAAGAATGTACAAAGGACGAAAAATGGGTAATTTATTGCTTAAAATACCTTTAACTCTTAAAATATTAAATATTATGAAATAATTCTTACAGGATCGTAATGATATTACATTATTATGCCAGACGCACCTTTTGGTACCAAAATTATAATATTTGAAGCACCAAATAATTTTCCTTTTAATCTTAAAATATTAGCACTAAAAGTTTCGTCTCGATGAGCTGATTACGATGTCATAATATTTATGTGATAATAACTGAAAACGTGAAAGTTAAAGGCCAAAAACTAAAAATTTGCGCGAAAAAAGCACGCGCGGCAAACAAGCAAATCAAACCGGCTGGAGAGCTTAGAATCGACTTGTACATCATTAATTCATTGAATGAGCTGATAATCATTTACTTTAAAAATTACATTAAAATGATATTCATCCCGAATTTTATCTAAATCTATCGTCGGTAAATGACAAGTCCTAACAAGAGAACTCCCCAGCTGAAGATGGCTCAGAGTATTTGTACAGTAGTTCTCCTACTTGTTATATGTGGCTCTACAGATGCAGTCTGGTCAGTGTGGGCTAACACTGGCTGGTACATGATCCCTGAAAAGGAAGCACACTGCCCGGATGGCCAGAAGGTTTTGGAGATGAATTGGAGCTACCAGAATTGGTACGGACTGATAGACGTATGGTTCAAATGTAGTAACGGAGGTACCTACACAGTGACACACAATGATAACGGTAGTTGGGGGGATAACTCGGTCTGTAGCTCTGGATTCAACTTTCTCATGACAAGGGAGCAGAGCGGATACGGTGTCGTTAACGCTAGGACCAAATGTGATGGCAAGAATCTTAGCGACGGCACAAACTACAATGGAAAATGGGGCAGGGTGCTGCGTTGTACGGGTGGTAAACAAATCACCGGCTTCGGAGTCAAGGAACAATCTGGGTATGGCATCATTAATGTAAGGATAAGCTGCAACTAAGTTATCTTAACACTGTCAGGTCTTGCATAGTGTACTGGTAGATCAAAAGGAAATGTCGAAAAATTCAAAAAGTAAAAATTGAAAAGAAAAGATACTTGTCACTGTCGATTGTCGAATGTCCATTTAAGCTGATATTGCTGATTGCATGCTGAATTGATTGACTATTTAGGGTGTTATTTTAAAACTTACGTTTATGTTTCAAATTTCATCTAGTATGAAAAATGTTAACATGATGGATGAGAAGTTTCTTTAAGTAACAAACAGTTATTTGGGATTAAATGTACCTCAAGTCTTTATTTTATCTTTTAAAAAGTTAAAAGGAACGTAATTGTCTCCAACAAATTTGACCTTTTTTAGCAAGTTGTTCTTTTATTTACTCGATTCTAACTGTTACACTGCATATTATTCTGAAACACTTTCACTATCACTACTCCAAAACAATGAAGTTTGTTGAAATATAAGAATCATAAAGCTTCAAAATAGGCAAAATCTGGCTAAAGCAATATCTGAATTAGAATTATAGATTTTACAATGCAATAATTGTGTCAGATTGTTAAAAATAAATAAACGAATCGATCGGGGTTACTCAAAGCACACTCTTGAAGTAAACAAATTATGTTATCACTCCCACAAATCTTTGATAAAATGAATGATCCCTTGCTGTACTGACCTCGCTAATTTTCTCGAGTTGGTCCATGAGAGTATGAGCAATGCCCAGTCTTCTGAACTGAGGGGAGACTGTGAGAGTGGTCACGTGGCCGTGCCATTCCTCAGCTTGTCCTTCTGACTGGGGGCATATGAGCGGTTATATGGTTAGAGTAGTGATAACACTCGAAACGTTATGCAGTGGTGAATATTAACAAAATATCTTACAATAAATCATAACAGCTAGACTACTAGCTAGACCTAACTTACTTTTCCCAGAATGTACCCCATTATTTGCCCAGAAGGACTCTCAGCGACAGTGCAGTACTCAGGCCAGTTTACTAAATACTGAAATTACAAATGATTAGCAAACCAATTAGCAGCGCTCAAACTGATGGATAGTCACAAATTAACATGTGTTTCTTCTACTGAAATGCATGGTAGATTGAAATGAGACGTACGTTACGTGCGCGCGCAAAACTCAAACGTTATAATGAAGCGCATTCCATAAATTACAAAAATAGTGTGACCGCCTCTGAGCAAACTATGTATTCTCGGTAGTCGGTTTCCCGTTTCAGTGACACTACGTATTTGCCTATTATCGAGCTATCATAAGTATTATTTAAATATTGGGAACATTATTTAAATATTGGGAACGCTTTGATAACCGTAATCGATAACGTAACGCGTCACGTGTAGCTACAACAAATGCTCCATCACGTGACGCATTATATTCTAGCAAGACGGTACGTGACGTATCACATATTTAATGCGTCACGTCACGTACCGTCTTGCTAGAACGAAGACTGCATCACGTACTCAGAACGTCACGTCTAGCTAGAACAAATACACCATCACGTGATCCGTCACGTACCGTCTAGCTAAGGTCTGACAACTTCTGGGGTTTACAAGCTATCGTTATGCATCATTAATTATACAAAAATGAAGACCTTATAGTCTTCCGTAAGGGCTGCAATCACCTTCGGATAGCCTAGCTGGTTGCATACCTATGTTTTTTATACCATGTCGACGGTAAAGCTGCAGGAGAGCACCTCTTCCACGTTGGTATCTAATAATACTACTACTACTACTGCTACCAGTATTATTTTATCTTAACTAACCTATTCTGACTTAAGCTATTAACAACTATAATTGAAATCAACTATCGAGAATTAAGCAAGTTATTAGCTCAAACATAGATGGGCGCAAGCTGCGGGACAATTTTAGTAAAAAACTTAAAACGTCTTCAGATGGTTTACTATACGTATTAATATTATTGGTTTACCTTCATAGCAATTACTTTAATTATTATATACCAAACAAATACACTGAACCACTCTGAAACAGCCACATTTAGATGGGGCAAGCGGGCCGCGAATGAGGGCAAGAAATGCGGGTGGGCCACAAATATTCAGAATACATCGCCTATCTAATCAATTACTTTCGTAACTAGAACGAAATTTATTAAAACTTATGAACATAGCATGCAGCAATTTTCTAATACATTACCTGCAAATAAAATGAAGTTCCATAGTTTTCTGTTAGAGGGTCGAAATTAACTCTATTAAAGCGAAATAAGTCCTTGCAGGTGAATGGTCTCAAAGTGCACATGACCTACAATAAATTATATGTTAGCACCAGACATAAATTATCAAAACCAATAGAGCGGAAACTTTGTAATATTATCGCTTCTAAATCTGAATCTAACTCATATGAGCGACTCTGAAACAAAGATATTAAGCACTTATTGGGGTTAACAATTATCCAATCTGTAACAAGAGAATTAAATTTCTGGCGCGGTTTTAATAATAAAATATCTTTATCCCTCCGATTTACATTTACAATCACCACATTTAGTCCTTGATCCCGTTTTGTAATGTCTCAATTCAATATTTTGCTTCATACAGTACGCGTACGACACTGCCTGAATTGCTGTCTTCTTGTTTTTAAAGTTCCCTTCCATTGCGAAAGTATCGTTGTCTATTTTAAGGAATCCAGTAAAAATCCTATTGGAATCAGTTGTCCAGAATGTTGGTTTCGTAAAACCGTTGATTTCCAGCCACTGATTCAATATCTGCTTTGGTGCTATCTTGCTTCTGAAATGTTTCACTTTTACATTTAAACAACTCATTTTTCATAGTAATTATTAGTAATTATATTATAGTAATTATTAGTAATTATATAGAATGGTAAATGTTTCCTCATTGTCAAAATTTCGCTCGTTTTAAATGGTTGAATTGAATATGGTGTGGAGGCACACTCTCGAGGAACATTTTTGACGTTGTTGATTTCATATTCTCTCGATTTTTCTCTACACCAATGACACTGCGACTAAAGGCATTATTGTAACGGTATATTAGAACCAGACAAAAACTGTCTGGTTTTCTGTTGCAGTGTCATTGGTGTACAGAAAATTCGAGAGAATATGAAATCAACAACGCTCATTTTTAACGAAAATGTCTGACAGTCCTATAATGATCACAAAAAAGAGTACCATTTAAGTTGCAGCTGGGGACTAATTCAAATAGAAAGGGAACTTTTAAATGATTTACGTTTAATGGACTGTTATTATTGACATTGTGTTATTTCTTTTTGTTCCAAAAGGCTAAAGCCAACAATTATCTGTATGATAATATCAACTTCTAAAGTACAAAGTTTTGTTACATAGTTCATTTAGTTTTGCTGTACGAATGCAGATCAATTTGTCAAAATTAAAAGAGGATATGCAGTACGTTTTTGCAATTAAAGCCTTCACTGCTGGCAAACTCGGGTTCTTCTTAAACTATTTGTTAAGATGCTGTTTCTTTATCTAAAAAATGTATCCTTATCAATACGATCAAAACGATGTGATATCTATCGTAATATCGTATGAATGGTAGGTTCTCATATTATAATGAACCTGAAAGACTGAAGAATGGGAGGGGTGAGTTCTTCCTCCAATATTTTGTAATCTTGTCCTAACTTTTGACGTTTGTTTCTCTGGAACTCCTCTTGGATATTGTCACTTCTCCTACTCTTCACTTCGTCGTAACTGAGTTTCATAATATTAAAATAAAAGAACTTCTGTAGATTTTTTTAAAAAATCGCTAGATTTGGCAAGGATATTCCGTTTCCCTCCGGCGAAATAGATAGAGTTAAACTGGATTAGTCAAATTTTGCTTTGAAATGTAAAACAGGTTTTCTGAATTTCTGAACCTATGATTTGATTGTGATCAGACGAGAAAAGTAAAATGCAATGACTACTGTCAAAAGGACAATACCAACATACTAACAAATAGCACACGTACACCTGCACCTTCTCTATTTTATTGTTCTGTTCAAATCGCTAAATAGATTACATTGGTTATTATGGATTTTCATTCGATTCTGCTGCCAAATGTTTTAATTTCGAAGCGCGCAAGAAATTGAGAATTGGGTTATGGCTTTTGTTAAAGAATAGCAGCGAATTAGATCAAGTTGTCAAATCTTGTAGCGATGAAAACCACCTGTTTATGTTTACGTGGTATATAAACCAAGGTTAAATCTCTCCAAATACTAAATCTAACACTGTCCACCACAACGCTCTACTACTCTCAAAAAAATGGTACTGCTCTTATCACCCTCTGCCTGGTTGCTGGTGCAATCTCGCATGAGACTTCTCTCTCGCAGATCCTACAGTCCCCTTCTGCAACTCTGAAACTCTACCGAGATTACAAGACCGAACAACAGCTCAACTACAAATCCTCTGAAGACAGGATGCGATTCAGACTGTTCCAGAAGAACGCACAACTGGTAGCCGGTGCTAACTCCGAACTTGGGGAAACTGCTGAGTACGAGCTTAACTTCTTCTCCGCGATGACGGAGGATGAGAAGAAACAGTGGTTAGGACTGAACGTGACTGAGCATCTTCCTAACACGGACATTTCATTCTCAAAACTGAGAGCTCCCAAAGAGAAACTCTGGGTTACGGAGGGTGCAGTAACAAAAGTCAAGAATCAAGGTGGTTGCGGATCCTGCTGGACTTTTGCAGCAGTAGGAGGATTGGAGACCTGGTACCAGCAGAAGTCAGGGAAACTGAGGAACTTTGCTGAGCAGGAATATCTTGACTGTACGTACGAGGGAGAGAAAGATGGCTGCAAAGGAGGATGGCCAGATGATGGATACGAGTACTCGGCTAAGAAAGGTGGCAGACTCGCTGCTACCGGCGACTACCCGTACAAAGCTAGCGATGGAGCCTGCAGGAGTGATACAGTTCGTAACGGAGCAGTTTCTCACAAGATCACTGGGAGTGTAAGAGTAGGCTCTAACGAACAGTCCAACATACAGGCTCTAGCTGATGGATCCCTCTCCATGGCATTTGAAGTGACTGGAAAGTGCCAGCAATACCGAGGTGGTATCCTGAGGGACAACACCTGCCACGGAGCCGTTAACCACGGTGTCACCGGCGTTGGGTACACCGAGCATTATGTGCTGGTGAAGAACTCCTGGAGTAGCAAGTGGGGGGATCACGGCTATGTCAAGTTTGCACGAAACCATGACAACTGTCAGCTCTTCAAGTACAGCAGCTACGCTCAACTTGAAGCTACAGGGCAGGCAGACGAGGGTGGAGATGATGAAGCAACAGACTACGACCCACACGGACCCACCCCTGCACCCACCCCTGCACCACCCTGTAAAGACCGGGCTCACAACTGCGAGAAGGAATGGTGTCCACTCAACCAGCTTATCCGCGAGAGGGACTGCAGGAAAACGTGTGGTACTTGTGGAGGTGACGAAGAAGAAGAGTGTTCGGACAAACACAAACATTGTCAGACTGACTTTTGCAAATACTCAGACTTCTCCTCTGATTGGTGTAGGAAGAGCTGTGGGCATTGCAAAGAGAAGGAGCCTTGCAAGGACTCCCACGGGTACTGTGAGAAGGATTTCTGTAACTTCCCGGACTTTGCGAGGGATCAGTGCGAGAAGAGTTGTGGGTTCTGCGAGGACAGTGAGGACGAGTGTGCATCGGGAACAGTTAGGTGCCCTGACGGGGTATGCAGACACGAGCATATGTGCTAGACTTTGTGTTATCATTTAAATATGTCTGTGATTTAACAATATGAGTATGATGTAGAATGTTGATTAGTGATTCATCTATTTACCTTTATTAAAACATTGTCATAACTGAGTCTATTTAGGAAAAAATCAGAAATTTCCTTGAGAGAATCATCAAATGAGACTCAATAGTCAATAACACTGCACGACTCGAAGAGATAATAAGAGATTCGTAAATTACAGGAATTACAATCAACAGTAGAAATTAAGAATGGTACTCACTAATCCCCAAGTCCGAAGTACTGGTATATCAACTTGGCTTCAATATGTCTTGTAACCTCCAAACTGGTTGCACCATCTTTAAAAGCACCTCGGAATTTTCCCATAGTGTATTTTAATATGTGAAGAGAACAGTTGTAGTCTATACAGTACCTCATAAACGTCTGAACTGCCTGAAAACGTTTGAGTTTTTAAGTGGAAAGTTTTAGTTTTATGATTCCTATTTGTTAACTTCTGTGGTATTTTAAATCCTGTGCTCAGATGAACCTTCAATTTATATTTCTCTTCTTCAAAATATGATGAGCAAGATTCCTTTTTAATTTATTTGGAAAATTACTTCAAAACTTCCCAATTTTATATAATTTGCATAATCATTAGTGTCAGGAATGCTTTTGTACAGATCCACTACGGGACAGGAACTACAATTAGAAATCAGGATAGCGGCAAATAAAGGCTTATCAACTTAACTATTTGGCCATCTGCTATGACATCATAAAATTATCACATAAAATACAATAATTATACACAATATTAGTGTACAACTAGAATGTACACAGTAATAGGGTTGTACAACAATAATGTACACAGTAATAGGGTTGTACAACAAGAATGTACACAGTAATAGGGCTTTAAAACAATAATGTACATAGTAATACGGTTGTACAACAATAATGTACACAGTATTAAGGTTGTACAATGTACAACAAGAATGTACAATGTACACTTGTTCATGAGTCACAACACCTAGAGATGTCACTAAAATGCACTCTAGTACACAGTCCTCACGGGACAAGTGGGACACAGTTGTTAGAGTGTTATACGGTTGTTAGGGTGTTATACAGTTGTTAGGGTGTTATACTCCTCTTTATTGATGCTTATGTATCGTCTACAATCATATTTATTAAGTTTGTGGTTTGTTAAATGTTTCCAACAGTTGGTCCGTCTTCGTACTTTGTAATATTCTGTATTACCAGCTGCGGGTCCAAGAGTAGAATAAGATGCGGTGGTGGAGAAAAAGAACGGAGACATTCAAGAACATTTTAGTGATAATACTTTTGTCACTACTGTTACTCTCACAATACACCATCTATTGGACTCCGTTATATCAGACTATATCTGCTGTAAACACAACTAACACCAGACTATACTTTGAGACAGATCACAGCTACAAACAGCGCCTCCAAATACAAGATAAACTACTGTACGGTGCACATTTAAAGAGAGTAGGGGAGGATTACTTCAACCCACGGGAGGGTTACAACGAGTCCTTCCTAGACGCGCTCCCCCTCCTCCGAGAGAATATTCCAGACTTCAGACCCCCCATCTGTGTGAATCAGAGTTACAAAACCAGTAACACTAAAGTGTCTGTTATTATCAACTATCACAACGAGTTGTTGTCGCTTCTATTGAGGTCAGTGTACAGTGTGTTAGCTGCAATACCGGCCCACAACCTCAGGAGGTTATCCTGATAGATGACGCTAGTAACCTGACCTCGCACCACGAGCTGCGCGAGGTGAAACCTCTGCTCTCAACACTTGCAGTCAGTGTGAAGTTCTACAGGTGGGAGGAGAACAGAGGGCTGATATACAGTAGGAGGTGGGGGGCGCAGCAAGCTACAGGAGCTGCAGTCCTCGTTTTAGACAGTCACGTTGAGGTGAAACCTGGTTTCATCGAGCCGCTTCTCTCGCTTGTTGATGCTAACTACAAAACTATTGCAGCACCTGTCTTCAACTTTTGGGAGACATATGATCACAGAGATGTCTACTTATCTTACGATGGTACCGCACTGGGGTTTGACAGGTATCTCAACTGGATATTTATAAATCGTCCTGTTGACGGACGGAACTTCCCTACTCCTGCTATATTAGGAGGAGCCTTCCTGGCTAGTAAACAGTTCCTGGAGGAAGTAGACTATTTCGGTAGAGGGATGGTGGGGTGGGGGTATGAGAATATAGAGCTGGGCCTCAAGACCTGGATGTGCGGGGGTGTGGTTCAGTACGTGCCCTGTTCCAGAGTGTTACACTATTCCGCACAGCGTACGCCTATGTCTCACGGCGACAGAGCCCAGGCGTCCCATCCCTTCCTCAACGCGGCGATTGTAATGAAATCTTATTTCTCAGAGGACCAGTTCCTAGAGTTTGATATGAACATGCAGGTTAACGCTAGTATGATAAACACTGCTGACGTTATTAAAGCTAACAGAGATATGTTAGCTAGAAACAAGTGTTCACGTGACTATGGGTGGCTCCGGAGGCACATAATGCCGCATCTGGAGTCGTACGACAAGGAAACATCAGTAGCACACGTCATGACAACAAAGGGACAGTGTGTTACCGTGGATCTAGAGGGTGAACATGGTGACCAGGTCATGTTCCTAGAACCGTGCTCCACTCCTAAAATAATTATCAACATGATGAGGTTAACGAGGTGGGGAGAGTTAAGGATGTATGACAGGAGGTGTTTGGACTGGGGGTACGAGACTGTGAGGTTTGTGTTGTGCCACGGGGAAGGCGGTAATCAGATCACCAGGTTTAACAAGAATACCGGCCAGATTTCTAACATATCCTCCACACATTGTTTGGGGAGAGTTAAGGGAGACACTTCCTTTAGTAAGGGTCCTTGCGTTGAGGACCGTTATGATAATAATAAACACTTGTTATTTACTGTGGGTAACTTTCAGTTCAAAATAGTTTTCAATGAAACTATGTTGGTGGGTGGACTGCAATTGTTTGAAATACCAGACTCTGATAGAAAAATATTTCATTGATTATTTTATTTAAGTTAAATTATTGATTATTTATCATTATCATTATAGCCCTTTGTTTAATGGGAAATAAGTTTGTATAGAACTGATGAATGAATTTCACTAAATTAATTTCACATTTAATAGTTGTCTCATATCGGTGGTATTGCCTTCGTCTTAGCTCAAAGAACAGCTCTCTTTGCAGAAAATCAGGTCCTCTAAATAAGGCCTCTTACATACCTAGATATTGTAGTTAGAGATGCAGAAATTGAAAGCAGTAATCTACCGAGTAACCGAGCGTTATGATCGTGCAGTTTGGAAGAAAATCGTTGAGGAGATTTCTATCGTGGATCGTTCAAATTAAGTTAAGTAAGTTTTGGTGGTATTCAGATTCGTCTTGACCTTGTTACCGGAATAATTCCCAAATGATGATTCAATAGATTACACAGTGAAATGAGAGTAGAAAGTACGAACCTCTCTAACAGGAGCTGGTTCAGGATCCCTGAATATAGAGGGATTGTACCAGGCGGCGCGCGCCACCATTATACTATCCGCTCCTGTCTCCTTCATCAGCCCAGTCATGTCACCTTTATTACTGAGGGAGACAGTGGTAATTAGTGTTAACTGGCTATATTAGTGAAAACCAAAGAATTATAAATAATTCACAGTAAATTGAAGCAGTAATCATCGGACCAGCTAACTCCGGACCATAACCAGCATGATAACAGCATAACATTATCGGAAATTTACAAAAAAAGTGCCGAAAGTTTGATGGTAAAGTTTCAGGGTGCCGGAATAAAATGCAACATCTTTAAAACTGTCGCTGGATATCAGATGCATGGCTCTGTAGTCTATTAGTCGGGGATAGTGGTGAGAAATGTTGTACGGCACGTGACAACAATTGCCAACTCAAAACCCGGGCTCACAGTCACGTGTCAAAACAAATATAATGGTTAACGCCCCTGCCAGTATTCAGATCTTTAGCCTCGCATGATTACCTCCATAAGATATATAACAGAGTCTATATCATACACGCTGAGAGTGAACCACTAAAACCCGCTACTTCAACAACTGTATACCACGTCTTGCAGCAAAAACGATAGTATTGTCTGACTTTATCAGTCCTCTTATGTCTCTACTGGGTGCTCGAAGCTAGATAATGAACGTTCCTTTTCGTTTTCTTGTTTAAGTAACGCCGATTTAATAATTTTCGGACCAACCTATTCCGGCCATTTATGTTTCAGACCATTCAACTCCAAAAAAATTGCCCAAGTTTCTAACTCGTCCGGGAAATGGGGATGGGAGTTTCGCAGAACAGTAGTTTGTCATTACAACGGTACTGTATAATAATGATCGTTTGATTAATCATATGACCGTGATATAAATATACCCCATCTCATTTTCTTTTTCATTTCATACAGTCGTGTTTAGCAGTTGCTCATTAATCTGCCTAATTGAGATTCTAGATAGTACCATTAGTTGAACTAGTTGAGCGTTAAAGTTAATGTTATAGAGACCTCAGACTTTCTGTATACTGTTAAGCGAACATTGAGCCTTAATCGACGTTCAAAGGATTAAGTGAGCTACCCATTAGAAGCACAAAGAAAGTCTCGCACACTTACCCTCGCACAGTGCTCACTTACCCTCGCACAGTGCACACAATCACATACGCACACTTGCTCTCTTACCACCCTTAGAGTTTTACTGATCTGTGAAATTGGCTGAAAGTTTACTTATTACTAATACCATTATTATATTATTTATTTTCTTGCCGATACAGTTATCAAGAGCAGGTCTATATTTAGCACAATGCCAACGCGGTTGTTTTCTATTCTAAATCAGTAAATCTGTTGCATGAGTTTAACCATATTATTCTATCTAAGAACAAAATTTGAAGGACAGATAGATAGTAGATCGGAAGGATGGTGGTTAAATATGTGCACAGTGCAATCAGCTGTTGTATGAACTGACTAGTCACTAGGTGTATGAAGTAGGTATAATGAATATCCAATAGAATAACAGAAATTATGTTCTATTATTTCCTTATTATAAACAAAAGCAAAGCTTGACGAATGACTCAAGCTCTGCTTTTGTTCATTAATTAAACTTTTAAATTTCCGTATTTTGCTTATAAGACAAAGAGTCTCACGAAAACAACACAGCTATTGTTTGTAGGTTTGTAGCTATTGTATTGGGCTTATCTGTTTGATAGTAATAAAGTTTTCTTAATTTCTCTCTCTCTCTCTCTCTCTCTCTCTCTCTCTCTCTCTCTCTCTCTCTCTCTCTCTCTCTCTCTCTCTCTCTCTCTTGATTAACGTTTACGTCTTGTAGTTGTACTTTAGTCCAGGAAATAAGCAGATTAGAATATTTTAACCTCCGAAAACGTGGGCGGTCGTACAGACAGACAGACAGAATAATTCCTTGAATTATAATAATGACTAGAAAGCCCGTGGTAACAGGGATAAAGCTAGTAGTTATCTATTTCTTTGGCAGTCAGTTTTAATCGCATCAAAAAGTATTCATCCCCACCGAAGATACAGCCGATTTAAATGTAGCTCGCACTAAACACAACGTAATTACCACAAAACCGATAAAAATTACGTTAAAACAATCATTGCACGTGTATGTGCGCGTTTCAACACCATTACCATGGTTATTGGTTATGTAACTTCCTATTTCTCATCTGATTTGAGAAATAGCTAAATGTAATAAAATAGCTAAATGTTTTAACCCATTAGGGACGATAGGGTCGTTTTTATGACCCACCTTTTCTAGACGAAAAACCAAATTACTAAACGCTATAACGAATCTATAGCATATATACTCAAAATTTATTGGGCTTCATTATATGTAGCCCAATAAATTTTGAGTATATATGCTATAGATTCGTTATAGCGTTTAGTAATTTGGTTTTTCGTCTAGAAAAGGTGGGTCATAAAAACGACCCTATCGTCCCTAATGGGTTAAGCATCATCTAGAGAGGTGATAACCGTCGAAAAATCGCTTTTAACCCGAAAAGCTAGCGAGTTCCCCTTTTGTCTCGGACTATTTCCATGTATTTTGAAATCTGTTGTCCATTTTTGGTCCATTTTTTCCACCCTATTTTTGTCCACCTTGAAAATATAGGGTACCACATGGACAAAAAAACATGATCCCCCTCATGTTTACAAAGCATTACAACTATATAACCTCCATTTAACAAGTGTACTAACGTGATATCAAGTGAAGCTCCATTCAGTATAACAGGAATAGTAATCTGTGCCTTGATTGCCTTGATAATATCGTAATTACAGGCGTGCGATGAGCGAGTGTATCTGGTTCTGCCGTGTACAGTGAGAGCTGCAATCCCCGTACTTGCTATCTCTTTACACAGCGCCACTGTTGCTTCCTCCTGGTCATTAGGGTATTGTTTAGTGGCGCTCACAGTGAAAGTGAAAGTGAAAGTGAAAGTAAAAGTGAAAGTGAAAGTGAAAGTGAAAGTGAAAGGGGTGAGTGGTACAGTCAGTCTGGGGCTTGCTCATTGCTGATTCATAATTCCCAGGACTCACTTTAGCATTCTCATCCATCAACCAGAAATAGATGACCAAATTGTTCCGTAACATAAAATTCTCACCTATATTTAATTACGACGTAAAGATATAACCAGCAAAAAGGCTTCAGCTTGCAAATTGATAGTAAATGATCTGAACCACTCTAGGAGGCAAATAATAAGGAGAATATTCTCACAGGAAATCATAAACTATAAGTTATAGTATGTAGTAACTAGTTGATAACTTGTCTTGTTTTCATCATACTCGTAAAGTATTAAGTAAGTAGGCGTTACGCAATCTGCTAGTAGTAGTTTCAATAATTTCACAAATTTCACTAATCAGACTTTGGATAAGTCTGATGATAATTGCCTGAGAAGACCGCTCCGTAAGTCCAAGTAGCAAGCAGCGGCGGGTTAAAAGCCCCAAACAGTTCTAGTCTCTAGTCATAACAACACGATACCATGTTTTGTGCTATTCCATCTGCATTCTGCACACGTGATAAATTCGGAAACATCAAAGTGCGTTTGGGGAGAGCATCAGCATTTATTTGCTTGCTTTGAGCCCGTCTCTTAATTGTGGCCAACTTATCAGAACGTTTGGCTCATTGCGTTTAGATTTGATATCAGTTTACTGAATTGATCCTAATATTTTGTGCTATCAGCTGTATTGGTTTTTGACTTTTGATGGTTTGTACGAAATAACATTACTGTAATTAGTGTAATGGCTCAGTGAAATCATCTTTCGCCTTCATCTAGTGTCTACCCTACTCGTGTCTCGTGATATAAAAACATCGCTAGTTTGTCATCTAATGTGTAATCTCATGTGTTATCTCATGTGTTATCTCATGTGTCTAGCTAGTTTAGTGTACGTAGTTTGTAGATGTGTCTGTCAATAAGTACTCACAGTTTTAAGTATTCTGATTTTGCAAGTAACTGGTTTGGAGCAAACAGAAACCAGTTTACACAGTATCTTCTTGATGAGATCAGGTTGAGAGAGGAGGGCAGCCCCCATGTTCCCTTTTATGGAGTAGTCCTTGGGGCAGCCCATGTTAACGTCGATACCTGAAGGTACATTACATGTTAAGATCAGTATTACGTCATATTAGTTAGGTGGGATTATGTAGGTGTATTATGTGGATATGATTACATAACTTTATAGTTGAGGGTGGATAATTGGGCCATAATACAACCACGTTGGAATGATCAATGATCCTCAATCACAATATTGAGTTGACCAATATGATTTCATTTGACGCCCCTTACGTCGTCTTTGAACTTTGTTAAGAGTCTGATAGCGTATTGCACTGCATGAGTTTGGAGGTTACAGATAAATTATGTATTGGGATGAAAATGATCGGCCTTTAGATAAGACATGAACCAACGTGGTCTCTGTCACATTTCTACTGATTTCTAGAAATATCTAACACATGTAACAATACTACTCAAGAAACCCGTTAGAAGTTTCACACTCACGTGACTATTTATACTCAGATGTACAGTTATAATAGTTACTTCTAGTGACTTCATCTTCATTACTTTGTTCTTTTCGCAACATTTTTAGAACGACTACTAGTGAATATTTCCATGATGGCACGAGCTTTTTCTTCTTTTTCTACTTTTAATGTGGCCAACATTTCAGAAAGTTTGACTCATTGGCTTTGAATTGTAACTACTTATACTTACAGTTATCGCGGCGTTTAAATTATCACCTTTTGTTTTCACAGCGTTTTTAGACCTAGTTACATGAGCTATTGAAGGGACCGCAGTGGCGCTGAGCTCCTCAGTGAGCAGGGTTCCTTTTGTTACTGACAATTATCTGGAAGGTGGTCCTTGATGGAAACTATTTCCTGACAGCTTGCGCTGGAAATGAGACTGTAATTAACAATATCCCACGAGAAACATACTGATTATAAAGTTATACATAATCAAGTTTAAATACTGATTTCTCCTTGTTAGATTTACTGTGAGTAATATTAACGACACTGCACTTTTTTCAGCTGCTAGCTTTACCAAGTTTCTCCATACCGCCTTGTTATTTATTAACACCTTCGCTTTATTTCGTGCTATATTATCACAGCAGCTCCAAATTATTAACATATTATTATTATCACGTCTCTGTATTTGCTTCAGCTGGCTCATAATTGTACTTTAAATAACAACGCGGTACGGTATGCTGCATTTGTCAAATTATTCAAAATATTGAGTATACCTATACCCAGTATACAATGCGAGCAGCTCGGGTATTATCTCTTTAATTACCGTTTAAATGCACGTGACCTAATTGCACCCTGTTAAATAATTTATAAGTGCCGTGACAAACGCTCAATTACTACAAACAGCTTATATAGTGAGCCTATATTTTATCCACTGATGAAAAAATTCATATGAGACTAGTTTTAAAGTCTTGTAAATCAGTTCCGTGAGTGCTGAGTGCAGAGTGCTGAGTGCTGTTTGATATTTTTCCTATTTTTCAAACCCCTCTAGTCGGGAGTTCTGGCAAAATTGCCTAATAGGAGCTTCTATCTAGTCTTCTAGTCAACAAAGATCTATTTAACTTTTTTATTGAATATTTTATTTGCTATTTTATTTGCTATTTTATTTGCTATTTTACTATTTTATTGAATATTTCGGTCATACATCCGGATTCCGACGGCACTGTCGTGGCACTGTCGTGGCACTGTCGTGGCACTGTCGTGGCACTGTCGTGGCACTGTCGTGGCACTGTCGTGGCACTATGGCGGCAATCTCGCGGCACTATGGCGGCACTCTGGCGGCATAGTGCCAATCCGTCACCAGATCAGGATTGTAAATCACAAGGTTCCGACAAAGGGTAATGCTTTTATGACACCGTGGTTATTATGAAAAGATAATAATGAAGGTATAATGATTGTCTTATAATGCTTTTGAACGAGCATGATTGAAAGTTGGCACTATACCGCGAGATTGCCGCCATAATGCCGCCATAGTGCCGCGACAGTGCCGCCATAGTGCCGCCACAGTGCCGCCACAGTGCCATCAGGATACGGATATATGACCAATATTTCAGTATTTAGAGCTCTTCTCTGTATGCTCGAAACCTTAAAAATGAGATCATTGACTTATTTGCAGTTCAAAGTTTCCATGCTCACTTTTTTAGCCTGTTGTATAATAATGGCGACACCTGGTCATGGTCGTAATATATTGTAATAAGTTTCTTAAAACTTCCTAAATCCTAATGCTATGTATAATTGTTCGCTTAGCTCTTATGTTATGCTTTTATGTTGGCCACATTTTGAGGCCTGGTAAATATGTTATAAAAGACGTGCGTCAACTTCAGCAGTATGCACCCTAAAGAACATTACCAACTTCACAGTTCACTGTCCGTAGCCGTTAGAGTGAACACACAGCTGTCTGGTATGAGCTAATATTACCACGCTCCTTACCACGTATAAACACTCTTCACAGCTGCACTAACTTCACAGCAGAGTAGCCACATGTGCCCTATTAATGGTATCCATGTTCCATAACTTATATCAGTAAAAAGTAAGATCGATACGAGTTGTCACATACTGTTGCGTTTCTGATGTCAGATTCTCGAGTATTAGCTACGAATTCTTGATGTGAACCCTGACGGCTTGACTACCCAGAAGTCTCCGACGCAAAATTGTAGTTTAGGTGATATATAATGTAGGCTTTGACTTTCGGGCTGTTTTCAGATTGGAATGCAAATTTAGCACAACTTTTATTAACCATTCTCAGATTTGCCCCAATTCATCCTAGTCTAACTAGCGTCTTACTGTTTCGGTGACCTTGCGGATTTTTACTTTTATAGCAACTGAACATTCGACGACATCTGGAGTCACATATAATATAATACATAACTTTATGAACCTCTACTGAATATATTTTTGATATCAACAGATAAGCCCCAATACAATCATCATTATTAATTGACACGTGTCTCTGGGCCTCATCACTCCATCTCTAGGCCTCATCACTGATATTACTTAATCAGAACTACATCAGACCAGACTCCAGAGAATCTTCTGTTGCTTCAGAACATCCGATATTTGTTATATTATCTTATTATATATATTATCTTATCTACCTATATTATATATTATCTTAAATCTAGAATATTTTTGGTTATCTAGAAACAACTATTGATGCTGACGTTAATTTTTAGTTCAGTACAAAGCTTATTTAAAGAATTTTACTTTCCAGGAGTTATTAGACCTCAAACTTCAAATTACTTTGCTGAGTATTTTAATCATTGTAAAATATCTGCGGTGGGTAAAGCCTCTGAGTCTACCCTCTGCAGCTATGACAACACCCGATATGAATTTGTAGAGGAAGCCACTATTGGAGGTTGTAGCTATCAAGCTCCAGCAGCTCTCTTGGTGGCTGGGGAATGAATGCGATTTCCTTGAATGACAATGGCTAATTAAAAAAGGTGCCTCAAATTATTCATGAAGTCGCAAAGGACCTGCAATATAATAGTCATTAGTCGGACTGGCTGTAATGCCATCGTTATGACAATGTAATATGATAAGACAGACTCGTCTAAGTGATCATTTGCCTCGTTAACATACAGATTACAGGTGGGGCCAAAGTCAGTACCCATACGTTGGCCGTGATAGCTCAGTCACTGAGTGCCCAATTGAAATAATTCTTTCTGGTATGACTTACTACCACCACTGGTTCCAAATATTCGTGTTCAATTTTGCTAACGAGATAAACAAGTTGCTTGATAACTTCGTCATTTTAAATCCGTTTCGCACTATCTATTCAGATTATATTCAGGATTAAATTACCTATTGCAATATGTTACAACGGAGTCTCTAACATGTTCTCAAACACGAGTATAAGCAATTAAATGTTGATTGGATGTGGCCCCCAAAAATCTAATTTTCAAACTTTGGTGACGGAACCCTCGAACAAGTAGGTACAGTATGCCATCTGCAAAGCAACAACTGTCAAATATGAAACACGCCCCCCCCCCCTGTATTAATATTAATAAGGGGCATTACATTACAATAAGAGAACACAGTGAGTTCGTCTCACTTATCTGGTCACAGATAAGTAGCCAATTCAATCATTTTGACCACGACCTTTACAACATTAACCAACCTCTGTAATTCGTTTATTGACCAGGCTTCGATGTCATCCTGTTCTCAGGGCCTGGTCTATGTTTGGTTGCCTATACAATATATAATATATATAAATTCTTTGTTATTTTGTATTTATTCGTGATCATTGCGGATATTAAGTATTATTTGTGAAACTTAATATTTTTAAAATCAGACACATTTTCATTAGATACTCAAAACACTAGTTTGTTTTGTAGAGTAAATAGTGTTTCAACCTAGGGATCATTCAGTATTCACATATTATGTTACCCCGAATTTGGCCATTTTATATCTTCCTCTCTTATCAAGGAGTAAAACTTTTGTATCAAACATTTTTACATTGGACAATCAGCTAATTGGATAATTACCAATTAGTTAATCACCAAAAAAAGTGAAAATTTTTTATTGGCTCAAAATGATTGAAATCGTTTGAAACACGGAGAAATGTAGTTTTTAGAAAAACTTCAAAAATTTTTCACTTAAAATTTTTTTTCGAGACTTGAAAAAAAAGTTTGAAAATTTGAAAATATTTTTTTCCGCCAAAAGTGATCGAATTGCATGAAACGTGGATAAAAATGCCTTGCAGAAAAATTTCGAAGATTTTTAGATTGAGGAATACTAAAATCATCAATATTTGAAGTTAAAGTTCAGTAAATCTCGACATATTTTAGTAATTAGGAATAGCTTAGCGGAAAGGGCTGGACCTGAAAAAGGTTAACCACACAATATTAGAGTTTCGTAACTAATTACAATACAGCTTTATCAAATTCCACATAAAGAAACAGCACAAAAGGACCATTTAAGATCGAACCGATTTTACCTGCTGTACTATCATTTTATTGATTTCAATGATCAAAACCTCTGTCAATCTTGCCAATCTATACCGGGTATCTGAATGTACCGGACCTCTTATTTACCTCTATAATTAGACCCAGTTGTGCAAGAAATGCGATTTCTCACAGGGGTTTCTTTAAACTGTGCACTTTTTATCACTCTCGCAACTCGCAAGAGGCCTGGTATTATAGGGGGGGTATAGGAAGCGAGTGTAAATATACCTTCCATCATCCATTGTGGCTTTTTTGTATTGTGAATGCGCATGCCGCTTCGTTTGCTATGCCATATACCTCGAATAACCCCCATATGTCATTGCCAGGGTCTGGATAGAGCTGGAGATAGCATTGAAAAGTTGCTAGAAATAGCTAGATTTAGAGTAAACTGGTGGTAGCTGGGTGGTGCTAGCATGGATGTAGCAGAACGTAGCTACACGGGGTTTCATTGGAGTTGGTTATTTTAATGGCCAAAGAGTGCCGGAACTAAAGTTACTTAAGATTGCAGTTTAGGGGCAGTGTAAACCACGGTGTAGTCAGGGACACAGAGCTACAGTGCAGGAGTACTGCAATAGAACAGTGCAAGTGATACAGTCTGCAACAGTAAAACGCCGACGAAGCTAGACTTAGAGTGAACTGATGGAAGCTGGGTGGTGCTAAAATGGAGGTAGCAGAACGTACTACATGATGAAAACAGGAAAACTAAGGCTGGTTGAGACCTAAAAAGATGTGAATCTGTCCTGATAGATCCAGTGAAGAGCGAGTAGCGAAGAGTTTGATCACTAACCTAAAGCTCTAAACAAGAAGAGGGCTAAAGAGACTCACTTTGATCAATAAATCCGGTACGGCAAGGTCTGTAGCCTTGATAAGAAGATACCATGAAGTAATTCATGCAGAAAAGTCGATTTATATAAAGGGTTTCGTTGGATCTAAAAAGGGTGGGTCAGTCTCTCTGTTTTCATAAGATTCTGATGAAATGCTGTTAAGCTCAGGACGGTGATCTTAATAGGTCGGATAGCTGTATCTGGTTGCTTCCAGCCCACCCTTGTCGCTTGAAAATAAGTTCTCACCACACCTCTTCCAAAAATACAGTTACCAGAGCAGGAAACTCTTCTTCCTCCTCTTCTTTCAACACAAACACAATCAGGTTCCAGCTACTCTCCTCCTCTGCAGCCACAATCTTATCTCCTTCTTCGGAGTTTTACTGTTGCAGACTGTATCACTTGCACTGTTCTTTTGCAGTACTCCTGCACTGTAGCTCTGTGTCCCTGACTACACCGTGGTTTACACTGCCCCTAAACTGCAATCTTAAGTAACTTTAGTTCCGGCACTCTTTGGCCATTAAAATAACCAACTCCAATGAAACCCCGTGTAGCTACGTTCTGCTACATCCATGCTAGCACCACCCAGCTACCACCAGTTTACTCTAAATCTAGCTATTTCTAGCAACTTTTCAATGCTATCTCCAGCTCTATCCAGACCCTGGCAATGACATATGGGGGTTATTCGAGGTATATGGCATAGCAAACGAAGCGGCATGCGCATTCACAATACAAAAAAGCCACAATGGATGATGGAAGGTATATTTACACTCGCTTCCTATACCCCCCCTATAATACCAGGCCTCTTGCGAGTTGCGAGAGTGATAAAAAGTGCACAGTTTAAAGAAACCCCTGTGAGAAATCGCATTTCTTGCACAACTGGGTCTAATTATAGAGGTAAATAAGAGGTCCGGTACATTCAGATACCCGGTATAGATTGGCAAGATTGACAGAGGTTTTGATCATTGAAATCAATAAAATGATAGTACAGCAGGTAAAATCGGTTCGATCTTAAATGGTCCTTTTGTGCTGTTTCTTTATGTGGAATTTGATAAAGCTGTATTGAAATTAGTTATGAAACTCTAATATTGTGTGGTTAACCTTTTTCAGGTCCAGCCCTTTCCGCTAAGCTATTCCTAATTACTAAAATATGTCGAGATTTACTGAACTCCAACTTCAAATATTGATGATTTTAGTATTCCCCAATCTAAAAATCTTCGAAGTTTTTCTGCAAAGCATTTTTATCCACGTTTCATGCAATTCGATCACTTTTGGCGGAAAAAAATATTTTCAAATTTTCAAACTTTTTTTTCAAGTCTCGAAAAAAAATTTTAAGTGAAAAATTTTTGAAGTTTTTCTAAAAACTACATTTCTCCGTGTTTCAAACGATTTAAATCATTTTAAGCCAATAAAAAATTTTCACTTTTTTTGGTGATTAACTAATTGGTAATTATCCAATTAGCTGATTGTCCGATGTAAAAATTTTTGATACAAAAGTTTTACTCCTTGATAAAATAAACATTCTAGGTTAATTTGCAGCCTTCTATGATGTTCACAACTAAAGATATTTGGCAAACCAGAAAGGTGGTACAAAGGTGGTAAAAAGTGGTAAAAGTGGTGTTTCCGTTGAGATACAAAATTGGCAACAAGTCTAATTATGTTCGTAGGGGTCCTAACTACCATATTCCGTTGAGAAATCCTTGTGAACATTCGAATCCAACGGAATGCCACTTTTCCCCTTACTATCTGTTTTGATGTAAATATACGAATTATTTTGCCAATACGAATTATTATAATTTTCAAAATTTCGTCGAATTTTATAAATCCAAATTGCAATTATGATAGCCATTAGCCATGTCCGGTCCCGCAATTTAATTCTAAAATATCTGCTCTAAACTAAGCGGACTAAATCTGAATTATTTGCTGAAACATCTTAACATTTATCAACTCTCTACAGACAATGGAGAATACAGATGTCCCGTCAGTGGAAGGAGATTTAACTCTAGCTACTATCCTAACTCTCTGCATCACTATCAGTATACCCCTCAACCTAACAGCCATAGTGTACTTCTGGAAACAAAAGACTGGCAGGAAGAATGGCGTTTTCTTCAATCGACTGTACATGATGGTAGCTGGGACAGACAGTCTTATCTGCTTACTGCAGCTGCCAACAATTCATTCACTTTTCCATGGGAGACAGAGCAGAGCATGGCTCTTTGACAATCATTACTTTTGCATGTGCTGGGCTGCACTGAATGAGACCTCAGTTGTTTTGTCCATATTCTTAGTTGCTCTACTGAGCATATGTAGACTCATTCTGTTCAAGTATCCCAGTAAGCAACTTCCCCCTTACATGGCTTCGACTATACTTGCATGCTTCATTATACTTCACTGTGCAGTCATCCCCCCTTTATTTTCAATCAACTACCTGAATGCTAGACCAAGTGAAAGTGGCAATTTCATGTGTTACCTCTGTGGTAAATTTGAGACAACAACTGAGATGAACGAGACTTATATAGGAAAAGAGGACTTGGTAAGGTATTTGGTGGTACAAAGTGTGAGAGCATCTCTTGCAGGATTTCCATTTTTCCCTATACTCCTATCCTTCTGCATATCAATGATTCTTCTGAAGAGATCAAAACGTCGTGTTGGTACAACTGCATCGGTAAAAAGACAAGATAAGGCTTCAAGCACAATCATCCTTTTTACAAGTGTCTATGTTGTTTGCAATGTTCCTCTAACTATTTATGTGATTTACTTAACATCTTTAGTAGTAAATTTGGTTAGCAGAGCCAACAAAATTGAAACCAATAGAATAACGCTTTCTGAGTACGGGGCAACATTTTCTGGGTCTTACTTTGAAAGACATTACGTTTGGATTATTGGAATAAACTTGTCCACTGTGTTGAATAGCACGCTTAATCCTATCTTATACATATGGAGAATGAAAAACTTCAGAGAATTTTTGATGAGTAAAAGAACGACTTTTAGAAACTCTATATCTAGCAATTATACAGCTAAAGATACTGGCCCTGCTTCACTTAAAAATAATAGCCCCGCTTCAGTTAGAAATACTGGATTATAAAGCCATGGTTATTTTACGTGTTATGAATGTGTATATTTGTGAATCATACAATATTTACAAATGAAGTTTTCCTTGAAATTCTTAATCATAAAATATAAAACAGCAAAAAAAACAAGTTATAAAATGCTGATTGTACATCATACATTATTATTATTATACATGTATTCGAGTTCAAAGATTGATTTGTTGCTGATGCTAAAAAATACAAAATATTCTAAAGAAACGCCTACCTGCAACATGAGGTTCGATCATGAGAGCAGCCTGAGCAGCTACCTCAGGATCACTGACTCCCATTTGAAAAAATACTTTGTCACTTTCCTCAGATGTCGTTCGGAAACAAACTCCCCCATCTTCATCAAGAAAATCAACTGTTCCAAGGGTCTCGTTGATTACCTTAGTAGACTTCAATAAGCGATGTGCAATGACCTCTTCAGCATAAACTAAATCAGCTCCATAATGTAAGCATGTAAGTCTGAATGGCAAACCTCCTACCCGCACCATGGGTGATAAAATGTACTTCCCTGTAAACATCTGTCTTCTGAATGCTAAAATAAAGTACATTTACTAGTTTGTATATATACATATCTAGTACGACGAGTGTTTGCCCACCGGGGATCCAAAAATTTGATCACCATGAACATTACTTTGACACGTGAACTTATCAAACGACTGTAATGATTCCATTAAATTTTCTTAGTACATTTAGCTAGTTTATAGTAGATCCACACGATCGCAGAATAGAAGAGCACAATTGGGCTCTTTGTTCTGCGACCGTGTTCCCTCGGTGGGCCGACAGGTTTTTGTTGTGTAGTAGTGCTGGGGAAAAACACGCTTTAAATATCAATGAATGTAAATATTGTTAATTGACATTAGTGCCACAGTTTCTGTGGTAAAAACAAATTTATGGTTAAACATTATATTATATCGTAGAAGGGCATGATTTACGCACATCAGTAAGCATCTGGATGGATAATTAGCACACAAGAATAAACTGACCTTTAAACATGACCACCAGCAATATCATATAACCATAGCTCCGAAATAAATAAATTGCTCTACATAGAAACATCTGGCCTGATCTTATCACATTGTGGTCCCCAGGGGTTCGGTAAAGCCCTTACAGGCAACTGGGTCCTTTTACCAGCCACAATAAAACTAGTCATGCCAGTACTGTCATAAACTGTAACCAACTATTTAAAAATAAGATATCTTTTGCTAGAATTTTAAATTTTAAGCCATAGAGCAATCTTCTCAATTTTAAAATTTAAAAATAACATTTTACCCTAACTATGATGTGGTGGCATTTCATACTTAACTAAAATTCAACTTTGAAAGTCAATAGATTATTAGTCACATCAAAATTATAGTTTAAGACATCCATTATGCATTGTGTTTCCAATATTAGAATTTATGATATGTATTGATTGAATAATTGGTAATAAATTTAACTTTTGTTTTATTAAAAAAAAAAAAAACTTTTGTTTTATTAGTAATTGATTGATGCACCCTGAAATTGTCTACAATATTTATTGTAAACAAAGACCCTATTCAGATAAAATTAGAAATTTTATTAAATGAATCATTAAATGAGACTGCTGCAAGTGGATCATCATCATGTAGCATTAACAATTCAATGGAGAAATGTTGCGGAGGGAGGGGGGGGGGGGGGGGGGCAGCACATAGGTAAGTTCTGCCACTGGTTGCTAGCTAATTTGCCAATGCAAATGCAAGCAATTAAATGATGAAAGGATGTGTTCTTAAACAATCGAACTTGAAATTTTTGTGACAGAATCCTTGAATGAGTTGTTGAAATAAAATAAAATGAAACATGTGCATGAACAATGGCTAAGTTATAGTATAGTGTTACTAGGTGGCCTAGTGGTTAGAGCATCCGCCTTGTGTGTGTTCAGGGTTCGAATCCTAGTGTCACCTAGTCTAGGGAGTAGCTAAGGATTTATTGAATCTATGCGATCTCCTCGGTCGACTCAGCCGAATGATAGGAAACTTAATTGAGGGTTAAATGAGGAGGGGTACCTGTTGGAAGTTCAATAAACTTCCTAGGATACCCCTTCAGTGCATACTGTAAACATAGTACTATTAAAGTTACTATTAACTATTACTATCAACTATTAACTACTACTATTAACTATTACTATTAAATATTAATAATAACTATACTTTAATTAACATAGCCATTGTTCCTATAGCCATTGTTCATATAGTGTAAACTATGTTTACAGTAGTCTACAACTAACTTGTGGGCCTCTGTATAATACAGCCTAACAAGTTATCCACCAATTAATATAAGGGTAAATACCAGCTCCATTGTGTGGAGTGATCAAGCAAAGCAAACCACTCTTTCCCATGAACTAGAAAATTTACGATAGGCGCAGTCTGGCCGAATCAAATCAACCCCCCGAGAAGAGGTCAAATATAGGGAATATTATTATTTGGTGGTCGTTTTCCTTCATACTTAGCCTGAAGCTGTATTGCCTTAAGTACATGTTTCATAAAATCTTGCCACATGCAAATACGTAGCATAGGGTTAAAACACCAAAAAAACTCATGAGACATTCTTGTGAGTGATTATCGGATTTTGCTTTTGCGCTCGATTTTCACATTATGATCTAAATAGATGAAATATGCATGGCGCGATAAACATTTTAATTTCATTACACATTATTACTTTTTGTTCGTAACAAAACCAAAAATATACGAATAAATTATTTTCGATACAATCGGTTTTTATATTATGATCTACATGTTGTAAACTAATAACCTACTAAAATATGCATACAGTTATAAAAATCGTCGACGGGTCTTGAAATAAATATTGCACAATAATATTTAACGGGTGATACTCGTAAAATATTTGTTCCAATTATTAGGACTGTCGACGAGTCCAACTCGGTGCGCGTCCGATCCTGGTAGGTTATAAACCTACAAAAGGTGGAAACCCCCAACCCCGCGTAGCTGCATTTTGTTTTGATTTTAGTAGTTCCTAGTATTTATCCCTATTGTCTTAAAGTTTTAAGAAAACTCTCCCTAAATTATTTTAATGCAGTCACTCAGATAAGTTTTATATCGGGACACAACATAGACATATACTCTGCCCACAACAAGGGGCTATAATTGTTTCAATTATGTAATTAACGGGTGATACTCGTATAATATCTGTCCAACTCTGCGCGTGTCCTGGTAGGTTGTAAACCTACAATTATGTAACTGTATAAAGTTATTAATATTATTAATATGTAGCTGAGACACCTCACAGCAAGTAGACCAAAGTGGCTCTTGCTTGTGAAAGGTTTATCAACTATCCGCTGAAGCGGTGGGTTGGGAGTCCCCCCCCCCCCTTATTATTCAACCCTACATGGGACCAACAGGCAAAAGCTTTGGTTAATGGATGCGTGTAGGGACTGGATGCGTGTAGGGGCTGGAGTACGCTTATATATATATATAGATTAATGAAATGTTGTATTGTAAATATTTAGAATTGACGATATATTATGATATAATAATAAATTTTACAAAGCTGGCTTTGGATTTATAGGTAAGATTATAATTTATTTAAAAAACCACGCATAGTTTTAAATTTACTTCTATTTGTCGTACCCAGGAAACCTTACCGTTAGGGGCCTAACTTCGGAAGTAAAAGAGATTGTAGCGCGATGCACTACTGGGTCGCGCGCGCATCAAATAATGCTTCTCGCAACGGCAAGATGCGAAGGATTGACATCGTGAATCAATAAAAGAGATAGAAACGTTTGGTTTTCAACAAAATGTTCGCCTTGTAAAAATAACGTTTCCTCTCCAGGAGAAAAATTCAAAACAATGTAGATTTTGAATTATCGCGAAAAGTGATTATATTTTAGGCCTTATAAAACTGCACAGCTTCAACTTTGCGAATTCTTGATCTCTGATTGGCTGAATCGTATCACGTGGTACGTGGTACAATCAACAATTGCATTCTTGGAATAATTGAAGCGTGCAAATGCAATGAACTAACGAGCGCGCGCGGAGTTCAACAAGCTGTGAAGACAGAAGAGGCAATCACCCTGTAGTAATATCGCCAGCCGGTAAGGTTTGTTGGGATTGCCCAATACATTAAAATACACTCGCGCCGCGCATACAGTTACTACAGGCTTTAATATACATCACATCTCCGCAAGCAACCCTTGCGCGCCATGCGCGCGTCTAGTTGTTTAGTTGTCGTGGTAACGAACGGAACACGACATATTCAAACCTGCTTATCGCTATCTCCAATTAAATCCACGTTTTTTCTGCAAAAACGACCATTTGTAACCTTTCAGTTCTACTATTGTCTTTTTACAAAAGAGAGTGAACGGGGGAAAATCGTTTAGAAAATAGGAATAGAATAAAAATTGCTGCGCGCTGCGTTATCCATGTCAAGCTAAATATTCCGGCCAAAGCTTTCAAGTTAATAATGTTGTTCGGTCTTCGCGCCAAAATAGTATTCTGTATCGCGTGCTTCAGTTTGAGTTCTATTTTTATTCAAGCCAACGGTGGACGAAATATTTTACTACCTCTGAGGGCAGAGCTCCCGCTTCAATTCCGAGTTCGTGTTGCAAAGGGGAGGCCTACCTTCCGAGATCGCATTACAAGGGGAAGCCTCGAGTTCAAAATTGTGTATAGAGCTATAGGTAAACCAAAAACTTGACATACTATACGTTGCATGCCACTTTTGGATGCAATGATTAATCACTCTACACTTGACTGTCACGTGACTTTTTAAACACGTTCTCTCGGTGGCCCTGAATGACTATTCGAAATCATAGCCCTCTAATCTGATGCCAACCTTAACCCTAACCCAATCCCTAACAAAAGCATATGCTGAAACCCTAACCACTAACCCTAACGAGAAATTCGACCAACTTCCTTATACGGTCATATCACGTGATCAAGACAGTTTTTTGCAAATATCTCGGCAGGGGAGCATTTTAACCCTATGTCATGGGGGGTGATTCGGAATCAGCGGCCGAAAATACATCGATTCAAGCTGGTTTCAACTGTCGGGGGCCCTTTTAGAATAATCTCGAAGATCGACTGTAGAGTGATTTAGCACGCTCGGCCACTTTTCGCGCGCGCCAATATCTCTGATATTGGGATACGAAACATGTATCAACCGAAAACGCGCGGAGGTTTCACTGCTTTGTTACTCCATACAGGAAGGGACCCTTGAGAAACTGAACAAGTTAAAGAATTCCGGGCAGTCGATGAAATCAAGAAGAACCCAAAATACTTCTTTTCGTATGGCCGTATGCCAAGTGTCTTCAGAAGACCAGATCTACGATCCCGGTGTTGAGAGACGAGACAGGGGCATTATATTAGTGGATGACCCCAATATATTAGTGGATGACCCCAGTATCAAGGCCGAGTTACATCAGAAGCAGTACCAGAAGTTATTTAGTAACCCTATGAGTATGAGTGCTGATATTGATGAATGTATGAAGAGCCACGGATTACTTCAGGGACTGAATTCAGGATTCAATTTCAACGAGCTAAGCTTCATGTCACAAGAAAAGATATCATTGAAGCATTAGGAGAACTGGATCCCTATTCTGCCGCACCTGACGGAGAGATTCCTGCTAGGATACTCACAGCCTGCAAATAACAACTTGCAGACCCGCTAACACTCCTCTGGCAGGAATCGTTCAGCAGTGGGTCTATACCAGCGGAATTAAAGACCCAATATATCACCCCTATCTATAAGGAGGGGGACAGAACGGACCCAGCAAACTATAGACCAGTGTCTTTAACCTCGCACATCATAAAGACATTTGAGCGTGTCATCAGAAAAACCTGGTTCGTCATTTGGAAGAGAACATGATGATCAATACGAACCAGCATGGGTTCAGAAAAAAGAGGGGTTGCATGACACAGCTTCTCAGTCATATCGAACAGATCTACAAATCACTCAGCAATGATGAAGAAGTTGATGTGATTTACCTCGACTTTGCCAAAGCTTTTGACAAGGTTGACCATGCAGTTCTTTTAGCAAAGCTTGGTCGATACGGAATTGGTGGTCAGGCTTTAAGGTGGATCAAAGAGTTCTCACAGACAGTCGTTGTTAAAGGTCGGAAATCATTCTTCCAGCCAGTGGTAAGTGGGGTGCCACAAGGGACAGTCTTAGGACCGATCCTATTTATTCTGTACATCAACGATCTGTTGAACAGCATTAGCTGTAGTAACGGATTCAGCTTTGCAGACGACACAAAGCTGATTGGGGCTATCCGAGGAATGAGTAGTGTGGAGTTAGTGCAAGATGATCTCAACATAGTCATCGAGTGGTCACGTGTTAACAACATGGAGCTACACGAACAGAAGTTTGAGGTCGTAAACTACCCCCTGAATGGATCAAAAGCTCTAAGAGAGCTCCCGTTCTACCCAGAGACTGTTGAGTATACTACACCAAAAGGACACGCAATATCACCACAGGAAACTGTCAGGGACCTTGGAGTGTATGTTAGCAGCAGTAGATCATGGGGTCCTTACATTGAGAAGACAGTTCAAGGAGCTAGAAAAATGGCAGCTTGGACATTGAGTGCCTTTAGAGACCGGTAACAAGTAGTCATGCTGACGTTATGGAAGATTGTTAATGAACATGCTCCGAACGATACGGGCTTCGAGTTCAAGTCACATCAAAGCCAAAGGCATGGCATAAAGGAAGAGATCCCAGCCATGAACAAAAGCGCACAGTTGTCTGTAAGAACAGATTACGACAACAGCTTTAGAGTTGGAGCAGCTCAGCTCTTCAACGTGCTCCCATCGGAGCTCCGGAGTATCACAGCTGTACTAGACAGTTTCAAAGTTGGTCTAGGCAGATTTATGGAACAAGGTAATGAACAAGGTAGCATGAAACGAGGAGAAAAGTGGTTTCCAGTAGGGTTGCCAACCGATATTATCGGCCGATAATTATCGGCGATAATTTCCCAAAAATCGTTATCGATTATCGCGATAATTTTCGAGAATTATCGCGATAATCGACACATTTTTATTAGGGTAAAATGGCCAACATTTAACATATTTTTCGAATCTATTTCTCTGTTTGTAAAGTTAAAACCCTGTGCTAGCATAATTTGCAGTGTGATGGTTTTTTTTTCGCATCAAGTAGGTAACTAGGAGGTTGTATGGTCAGACGAAGTTATTGTTGTTTATTGAAGCACAGAAAGGAACTCACACTGCAACGAGACTACAAAACCCGTTGGAGCTCGCTGTGCAGTATGTTGGAGAGATATGACCGGATAACTGATGCAGTGCACGGAATTTTAGATGACTTGGAGCTAGGCAATCTAAAACTGGATGTAGAAGAGACTGAGTTAGCTCTCGCACTGTTCAAGATTGTAACTGAGTTTCTGTGTAAAAGAGGAAGCATGCTCGCTCAAGCAGAAGTGATTATTTAGTTTATTGACAGCAAGCTAGAAGAGATCTGTAATAGACTCGCCACTTTCTCGAACCCTTCTCGATAGGCTACGTACACGATATGCAAAGAGAAAGAACCTTCACTTCGTATCGCTGGTAAAGTTCTACTCGGATCCCGGTATTCTAGAAGTAGATGAAGATGTAGGACAAGAATACAGAATGATCACAAAGTCAACCTTGATACGTAACTTTAAATCTCTGCACCAGCGGTTGTTTAAGCAGAAAGAGACTAACAGTGATTGAGCTTCGCAAGTAGTTCGACGATTGGTCCTCAGGACTCACAGGCGACTCCCACAATTTCAGATGCCAGATTTCAATCCTATCCCACTGACAAAAGAATTATCAGACCTAAATTAGGGCAGCGATTCGACTACGGTAGCAAGGACAGATCCCCTTGCACAGGAGGTCTGTTCAAAGCTAACAGGCAGCAAACTTTTAAAAAATTTTTGCTAGAAGCAATAATTATCTTTAAGAACATATTTTGAAATATGGGCTTGTTAAATAAAAGGGCAATATTGCAATTGATTCTTTAACAAATCAATCAGCACAAGATGTAACATAGCATCTAAGGAGCATAATGCAAGTATGCAGAGTGCATACAAATATTACTTCAATTATATTGCCAAATTTATCGCCGATAACCGATATTATGCGATGATTTTGAAATCGCTTATCGCAATAAAAAATTGTGTACCGATAATGGCAACCCTAGTTTCCAGAAAATCTTTGCAAAACTTTTGACTTCATGTTAAATTTTCGGTCCGAGTCATTCTCGATACGTACTTCTGAAGGCAGAGCACCCGCTTCTGAGCTCGTATTACAAAGGGGAGGCCTGCCTTCCGAGATCGCATTACAAGGGGATTAGGGAACCCTCAAGTCCAAAATCGTATATCGAAGGGTAGGTGCAGACTTCGGGAAACCGAAAAAATATTTTCGGCTAATAATTAATTAACGGGTGGCATGAAACGTGGAGAAAAGTGGTTTCCAGAAAAACATAAAAAAAAAGAATTCGGAAAACCAAAATCCAACCCCCTCCCACCCCCTAGCTCTAGCATTGCTCTTAATATCACGTTTAATATTACGATCCAGTTTTGGCTCCGAGTCAAGTTTTGTACAGACTGCACTATCTAGTAAAAACGATCCAGTGATAAAATATGCTTGCTAATCAGGGTACTATTGTGCCGCGAATCAGGGTACTATTATACCCCGAATCAGGAACTAAAGTGCCGCTTAATTAGAACGTGCCAGTGATTAAGTGCGCTTGCATGCTATAAAGGTACAATTGTGCCCTGAATCGGGAAATATTGTGCTTTGATAATTGAGATTCAGACCTACATGATAAAAAGGAACAACTGTGTCAGGTGTCTCACACGTGCAATCACGCTCAAGGGGTCTGGTAGGATATATGCCAATTGCATATCATTTCTGATAATAACTTGTCTACTCTTGTTACTTCTTTTTTTATACAACGTACTGCCTGTTGATTTGATATTTGACCTATGTCTACTGCTAGGCCTAAACAGTAAACATAATCGGTATGGTCGTATAGCTCTTAGAAATGCGGAACTTATTGTGTAATTACAAACTATGGCTTATAAGGATTATTATCATAATTGATAATGACAAAAGCTCAAAAATAAGGGTTAATTTAAATTTTCCGGCAAGATCCGGCACATTCCGGCAGCCTTATATTTGCCCTTCCTAACAACCGGTTCCGGTCTGGCAAAATCCAGCTAACCGGATGATAGATTGATATCCGGCAAAATTCGGTCCGGCAGCCAAAAGCCCATTCCGGTCGGTTCCTAAAGATCGGTTACCCAATTATCTACTTTAATGGAAACCGAAGCATGGGAAGAGATCAAGATGCAGGCCTAGGAAGAGCTTAAATGACGTATTTATTGAGGATGCTGAGCAGAGACTCGATGTGAATGGACTCACGATTGATTGTATGAGAAGATTAGCTGCAGATCGAAAGGGATGGAGAAATTTTACCCGCCGAAGCTGTATAATACAAAGTGATGACGCAGTGACGCCGACTAATACTTTTGGATGGAGATCTCGCCATGTATTTTTTGTTTTGTTCAGGGAGCAGGCTTGCCACATAGGTCCAGGAGTACCGGACGTTTAGGCAGGGTGCTAGGTTATGGAACACACTCAACTAGGTAGTATGAGAGTCCGAAAATCTCCGAAAGGAGATGTCATCAGAGTGTGATCCACTGCCTGACTGACCTGTGGGTAGAGTTCACTAGACTCTATAACTATGACAGGTAGTATCTTCTATGTGTTGCTGAGATCCAGTGTCCATGGAACCTATCACCTATCTAGATAATAATAACAAAATAATTTTGGATGGAGATCTCGCCATGTAACATGTATGTATGTTTTCATTATTATATTTATGGATTGTATTACATATATTTTGAAAATTTTTTCCAACAAAAATTATGAAGGAGTAAGTTTTTTTTTGACACGATTTTGTAAATTCGTTTATTGCTTGTTTAATTTGTATTTTTGCTTCATAACTTAGTATCATTTCTATCTGAGATTAAATTTATTTTGTAGATTATAATGTCGTGATTGCATAATCGATTGCAAATGTATTATATCTCATTAATATGTATCGTGGTGGAAAAGTTTTAAGCGGGTAAAAGCCAGTTATTAAACCCTAGCTCCATAACATGAAGACCTTGTTTTAATTTGTATTGAAAAGCACTAATAGTCATATGATGCTTACTGTCACCAAGATGTAACTAGGTCGAACGGTAAAATTAGGTCTCATGTAGGAATTAGGTCTCAAGCAGGCGCGGCTTTTAAGTCTATTTATATATACGTCACCGTTCTCAGCAGATGAACTATCTACAGCTCTCAAGCAGACAAAGGACACGTACGGTCATGACGGAATTCCTTCTCTGGTTATGGTATTGCACACCATATTCTGGAGTTTCATCCCGCTCCAAAAATTATCCACCAAATTATATGCCAAAAAACTGATTTTTGGCAAATTTTAACATTTTTTCCGTGACACGGTCACAGATGTTTTTGAAAGTGCCCACATGCACAGTCTTCTTGATTCTAAATCAATCATGGTGAGCATGAGAGAGGCCGGAAAAAACATATAATACATTATGAGAGGCATACACCCGGCCGCGGTAGAGATAATAAGACTGCATTGCACACCACCCAGTGAGGCAGATCAGTTTCTTAGCACAATGTGAGGCAACATAGAATTAAAATAGAGGGAACATTTATAGTAATTAAACAATTAGTGTGAATTGTACTACCACCTCAGCAGAATCCACCTCATGCGGGAAGAACTACAGTCTGATCATATTTTTATTTGTTAACTTTGCTCTTCCAGTGATGATAATTTAGTCACCAAATTCTGTTATAAGCTTTTATTTTATGATATTTTATGAATTAGGGCGATGCTTTCCACGAAATCCGACAGTTATCAGTTTCTCCATAATGAATTTCTTACAGATAATCGTTTATCGTCTACAATGATATTGAGGTTGCTAAAGAAAACCTTGACTATCAAGAAAATATGTATCGTCACTTCGTGTTTTATCATCTCTTCTATAATACTAGTACAACCACCAGTCATGCTACAAACACAGATAACACTATCAACTTTCACTTTCGGTTTTGTTAATGTCATAGGAGAGGAGAAAGAAAATCCTGTCAGTTCGAGTTTCAGGATTCAGCTATCCAGAGGAAAATGTTTGGGTTCGGTAACTGGGTCCCTTGTTCAAGCGGCGTTTTGTGACCCAACAATATCACAGTCATTCAGCTTCACTCTGGACGGCAGGTTGATGTTTGAGCACACTAAACAGTGTTTACAAAAGTCAAATACCTTAGTTTCTGGTTCGGGACATCTTTTAGAACTGGGCGATTGTACTGGAGCTCCAAAATTTACCCTTCTTAACGAAACTTACCTTCAGCTTACAAATCATCATCTCACATCTGACTCAGGCGAGGTTTTGTGCATAACTCCAGTGACAAGGGATAATTCAAATATAAAACTCCATGCAACATTTAACCCCCATCAAGGTGATTTAGTAGGCCTCATGACTTGTCTTACAGATTATTCCAACGTGATACTTATTCAAGAAAACACATTTTTGGAGAGGAGAAAAGCTCTGATCCAACCGTTACCAGTGACCAACTCCACTTGCGACTACCCAGCCTGCAGTCTGAACAAGCGAGCACCCCCAGTCACGCTGCTTCCTCCTCGCCAAACTAAAAGGTGCTATAATCTGTCTGAATGTGTGACAGTAGTCACTAAAACCGGTAGAAGACCCCATCTGGTGACGAGATTAGCTCAGTCTTTGAGGGAAGTAAAGGGTTACGATCTCCCCATAATCGCTGTGGATGATGGTGGGGAACCTTACTCCCAGGAGATTCAGAGGAACTTGTCACATTTTCAGAACTTGGACTACATTATTAGTGATCCTGATAACGAGGATTTAGGGATCGCACTGGGACGGACGCTGGCAGTTCAACAGGTCAGGACAAAGTATTTTCTCTTACTTGATGACGACACGATTATCACCAACCGCACCAACATTGAACTACTTGCTGAGATTTTAGACACTACAGATGCATCACTGGTGGGTGGAAAAGTAACTGAAAATGCTGATTTTTCTGGGTATTTGCAGTTTGGGTACTCGGATATAGAAAAGAGACGACAACTTACTCTTTATAAAGGTGCCTGTGCAAGGTTCAATGAAACAATAGAGAACTTTCCAGAGTGCCTGAGATGCGAATTGACCACAAATGTTTTCATGGCAAAGACAAAGGACATTTTGGAGGTGGGCGGCTGGAGCGAAGAACTGAAGATTGTGGAACACAAAGACTTGTTCCTGAGACTGAAAGCTGCCCAAAAGAAAGTTGTTTACTGTCCCGATTTTCAAATCCACAATGGGAAACAGACGAATAAGGAAAGAGATGTTGCTTACACGAAAAAGAGGTTCGGCCGATTTCATCTCATGAGAACACTTTTTGATAATATTTGGAATGTAGATGAAACTGTAGCGACATTTACCAAACGTATGACAGAAGAAGTTCGGTCGGAGATACTAAGTGTTAGTTGATTCTGTACACTAGGATATTATGTTCAGCCGGTTATTCGAACGTAAATTTTTATGCCAGCTTTGTTATGCAGATCCTACATAGGTCCAGGAGTACCGGACGTTTAGGCAGGGTGCTAGGTTATGGAACACACTCAACTAGGTAGTATGAGAGTCCGAAAATCTCCGAAAGGAGATGTCATCAGAGTGTGATCCACTGCCTGACTGACCTGTGGGTAGAGTTCACTAGACTCTATAACTATGACAGGTAGTATCTTCTATGTGTTGCTGAGATCCAGTGTCCATGGAACCTATCACCTATCTAGATAATAATAACAAAATAATTTTGGATGGAGATCTCGCCATGTAACATGTATGTATGTTTTCATTATTATATTTATGGATTGTATTACATATATTTTGAAAATTTTTTCCAACAAAAATTATGAAGGAGTAAGTTTTTTTTTGACACGATTTTGTAAATTCGTTTATTGCTTGTTTAATTTGTATTTTTGCTTCATAACTTAGTATCATTTCTATCTGAGATTAAATTTATTTTGTAGATTATAATGTCGTGATTGCATAATCGATTGCAAATGTATTATATCTCATTAATATGTATCGTGGTGGAAAAGTTTTAAGCGGGTAAAAGCCAGTTATTAAACCCTAGCTCCATAACATGAAGACCTTGTTTTAATTTGTATTGAAAAGCACTAATAGTCATATGATGCTTACTGTCACCAAGATGTAACTAGGTCGAACGGTAAAATTAGGTCTCATGTAGGAATTAGGTCTCAAGCAGGCGCGGCTTTTAAGTCTATTTATATATACGTCACCGTTCTCAGCAGATGAACTATCTACAGCTCTCAAGCAGACAAAGGACACGTACGGTCATGACGGAATTCCTTCTCTGCTGTACAAGTGTGTTGACTTGGACACTGCTTTACTATCTCTGTTCAACAACATGCTAGCTACTGGTAAAGCCCCGGAAGAGCTTCTTGTCACTGCCATTCTTCCTATACCCAAAGGAGCTAAAAAGTTTTGTCCTGAAAATAGCAGAGGCATCTCCATCCTCCCTGTTGCCACGAAAATCTACAACAGGCTGCTTCTAAACCGAATCAGGAGCCACATAGAACCTCGCCTCCGATACAACCAGAATGGTTTCCGGCCTGGAAGAGGGACTCGTGAACAGATTCTGGCTCTTAGACGTATCATCGAAGAGGTTGTGAACTTCCAGCTTCCTTGTGTCATCTCCTTTATTGACTTCTCAAAGGCCTTTGACTGCATCTTCAGATCGCATCTTCCCGACATCCTGGCTTCCTACGGCTTTCCTAAAAAAATCATAAAAGCCATTATGTCACTCTACATCAACACTAAGGCTAAAATCATGACCCCTGAAGGTATAACCTTAGAATTCCTTACCAACCTCGGAATTCTCCAGGGCGATGTTCTTGCACCTCTCATTTTTATCATCGTCCTGGATTTCATACTAAAACTGGCAATAGGGCCACGTGATGGGTTTAAAGTTGGAAGTAACTACATTGCTGATTTGGAATTCGCCGATGACCTAGCAACAATTACTGACAGCTTCAGCGAAAATGGCCGCCTTTGCCAAAGCATTTCTGACATAGCAGCCCGTTATGGTCTCCTTATTAACATCGAAAAGACCAAATACATGTCCTATAACATCCCGCGACCTGTCAACTCAGACGATAGAGTCTTTATTAACGGCATCCCTTTAGAAGAAGTTCATGACTTTAAGTACCTAGGATCCTTTATAGCCTCAACAAGCAGAGACATCGATGTCAGGAAAGGCCTCGCATGGAAAGCTTTACAGAGTCTAGATGCTTTTTGGAAATCTAATATGTCTAGGAAGATGAGTAAGATCAAAACTAAGATTTTTCGAACTGCAGTAGAACCTGTTCTGCTGTATGGTGCAGAAACCTGGACTCTTAAAAAGGCTGATATTAGAGCACTAGACGGTGTTTATACTAGAATGCTACGAAGGGTCTTTTGTATCTCATGGAAATCACATACACCTAACTCCGTTCTTTACGGAAAGATTCCATCGGTGACGATACTATAAAGACACGAAGACTTCGTTTTGCAGGACATGTCTACCGTCTACAGGACCAACCTGCTCAACAACACCTTTTTTGGCAACCATCCTATGGCCAGCGTTATCGAGGACGACCACATAAGACCTTCCCGGACGTCCTACTTGAAGACACTGGAATGGAACCTGACCAGCTGCGTTTACTCATGTGTGATAGGGATAAATGGAGAGAAGCGTTGACACGAAACTCGTTCCAGATTTCATCTGGATCGACCTAGGCAGGCAGGTAGGCATATATATATATCACGCGCCTGCGTGAGACCTAATTCCTGCGTGAGACCTCATTTCTCCGTTCGACCTAGTTACATCATGGTGACAGTTCACTTGGATAACCGACTCATTTGCTTGAAAACCTCACTTGACACTTGAGTGGTGTATTATGAGCAATTCTTTGCGGGTGTCATATACTGATTGGGTACTTGATCGGCTCTAACAGAGCAGCTGACTTGTTAACATGCAGGTGGCACATATTCAGTTACTGAGATGATCAACTGATCCCAGGAGCTGACTAGATCCTCAGCTGTTGACAGAGTGGATCACATGATCGTCGAGCAGCTCCTGGATATGTTAGAGCCTTGAAATTTTAGGAGTCGATCGTTTTCAGATTCTGAGCACATTGCACTAATTCTTAACTCAGCAGCAGCTCCATAAGCTCTTTAAAATGCCAATCAGTGAATGATGAATCACTGAATCAGTGTCTATCTGGTTTTATAGTATTAATTAAACGGCGTTTCATTGCTTTTATTTACTTGTTTGACTTTCTTTTTTATTTCTGCGTTATCACTTTGCAACAACTTCTCAATTTGTATATTCAAATCTTAGCTATGTCTAAGCACAAGTCATTTTACGGAGTAAGTTATACATTTTATTTCTACTGTTTCCTACAAATTTTCCATCCAACAAGAATAGGTTTTAAAGATGAAAATCTCAAATTATATGGCTAAAATGAGCACTTTATCGTCAATGTATTACAGAGTAACTGTAAGAATAGTGTAGGTAAAATTATTCCGAATGCTATGAGCATGTCTTCCCAGCATTGTACATGCGATCACTAGTTCTGATATATTTTTTAAAACCTTTACAGGCCTGTGAAAGAGGAGACTTGACTATGATCATGGCAATGTTAGATGCTGGCCAAGATGTCAACTTATCAAATTCATCAGACGGTTTCACTGGACTCCACTATGCAGTAGATTCAGGGAACCTTGAAGCTGTAAGAGTCCTTCTCTTTAGACATGCAGGTAAATCCACTGGGCATTTCCTTTTTCTAATCTACTATATATAATATCTGTAACTTCATTTATTACTGCTAATAACCATGAGTTAGATATTTTCAAACGTATTTTTCAGATCCAAACAAGAAAGGACCAGATGGTGCTTCACCTTTACACTGGGCAGCTAGGACTGAAGACCGAGGTGAAATTATCAAGTGTCTTCTGAAAAGTCGAGCTGAGCCTAACTTACAGGTGTGTTATTTTTATCTAGCTTAGGTTCAAGTGTTTTGTTTCTATGCAACAGTCATTTGAAAATCGTATCTTTGCAGTTGAAGTGTTCAACATTCAGAACATTTACTGTGAACTGATCAAATATGAGAACCATTCAATTTCAGGGGGAAGTTTGGAAGTTGGAAGGGGCAGCAATTCATATTGCAGCAAATAAAGGGCATGTTAAGAATCTACGGGCCCTCATGATGAACAGCGAAACTAACTCACTAAACATTAACTTATCAGGTATTATCAGTGGACTTTTCTAAGATTGTACTAAGCTTTTATGTTTTTAGATTATGACGAACAACAGTACTAGTCACTAGCAACAAGTGTAATTTTAGTGCAGCTTATTTTAGTTATCATAGTTAAATAGACTATACTTCAGACAACGTTAGTGACTTTGCTAAAGGGAACACTGCACTACACTTGGCAGCTGCCCAAGGGCACGAAGCCTGTGTTCATTCTCTATTGCTCGACTACAAAGACAATCCTGACCTTTGGGCTAGAAATGGGTAAAATTGTGAATAATGATAAAATTATTTGTCTTATTGCATCTGGCCAGGTTCATATCATCTGAAAATTTATTTGTAATTCGGCCACATACGCTGCACTGATGCACTGAAATATTGCCTCTAGCACATGGTTGACTTTTGTTGATGTTTGTATTTCAGGAAAGACCGACTGCCACTCCATGTTGCGTGTTCTCGGAACAATGAAAATATTGTCAAAGAACTGATCAAGAGATATGCTTTAGACAAGGGATCCAGGGACTGTATGGCGGCTGTTGATGCGTTCTCACGTAACCCCCTCCAAATTGCTTGTCTGAATAACAATGTCAACGTGGTGAAATACTTGACTGACAGGGTAAAAGAATTGCTGCCATTTCTTGATATGGAAAAGTTCGTTAACTATTCAACAGGAGAACATGGTGAGTTATTTCGTATAATATTCATGCTGTGTTTAAATAATGCATTTCTCTTCAAATTATCGTTTAATTTTACCAAGTCCAATACGAATAGCCTTGATGACACAGTACTAAATATTTCCAGGCGAGACAGCACTACACTGTGGAGCAAGAGGAGGCAGTAAAGAGGTGATAGATATACTGATCAAAGCGGGGGCTAAAACAGATTGTGTTTCGGCAAGTCAACGCACCCCACTGCATGTGGCTTGTAAAAGAGGAAACCTGGACGCTGCCACCGCACTCGCCAATTGGTTTGTTCAATAATTTTGATATGATGATATAACCTTATTAATATCACCAGTGTCTGTAAAACCGTTAGTTTGATTTTCATGAAATTGATTTAATTTCGGTGATCTTTCAGGAATGGAGAATTGATAACGAGTGTTGATGATTCAGGAAAAACTGCCCTGATGATTGCCAGTGCTGAAAATGATTCACCCGCTATTGCTCAAATGTTGATAGGACTTGGTGCTAAAATTTCAGTTCACGATCATACTGGCAAAACTCCTGTCTTTGAGGCTGGTAGGTTTTATATAAGCAATAAGCATGGCTCTGTTTTGTGCAGCATACTAAACAATCAACATGGCACTCACATAAAACTCATGTAAAATCTATCCCAATGTATGCAATTATTTAAAAAATTTCATTCTAACGTGGTTCTTTCAATGGTGTCTTACTCAGTTCTACACAATCGTGTGAACGTTCTGGAGTATCTGATGACACAGTTGACATCAGACATGATAGAACAAGATATTGACAAATCTCAGAACACACCGCTTCACTGGGCTGCTGATAAGGGTTTTCTGATATGTTGCAAGGTTAGGGGTTGAATCTTATCTCTTTTGGATAGAGTTAATCTAATAGGATTTATCGGATCATTTATTATTGTGTAATACTAATAGAACGTATATTCGAAAAAGCCCATGTAGTCGAAACGATGTAGCGTTGGCGGTACTTGTAACAAAGTTTAACTCATCAAATTTCAAACAGATTCTAATTGAAAAGAAATACAAGATCGGTCAAAGGAACAAAGTCAAGGGGAAAACACCAATTCATAATGCAGCAACGGAGGGGAGAACTGAGTAAGTTCGGTTTTTAATTTTAGTGATGTTTCTGTTTTGTATAATTTAACGTCCCTTATCAACAGCTACTTTACGATATCTTAACAATGAAGTGACATATGCTTGATGAAATGAACCGTGAAAATAGATCTAATCAAAACTTGCAGGACGCTGAAAATAATGTTAGAAAGTGAAAGTAAAAGTTGTCGTTTTGTCGATACAAACGGCAACACGCCTCTCCACGATGCCGCTCAGCGGGGTCAGTCCCAGTGTTGCAGGTTAAATTAACAACTTTTCTCAGATTTTAATATTCTTTTAACTCATTCGAAAATATAGGGAAACATAGCTGTTTTTGTTAACTATCGAAAATTTGAAAAAAATGTGAACAAAATTTGTCGTAAAAATCATGATGAAAACATCAACATTTATATTTCGATAATAATATTGCTAGAAATAGTTATCAAAAACAAAATTCAGGTGATTTTAAGACTATGAAAATCGGAGAAAAATCAATTTAACAATAACTTACAGTTTTCAACTTTATTGAATCTATCAAAAACAAATGTAATCAAATTCAATTGGCACACTAAAAAACAAATAGACATAAACTATGCTTTCAGCACATGAGTCATGGATAGGAAAAAAATAAGCTCGAAAATTATAATGCATAATATCTAGAAAAGCAAAATGCTAAGTACAAACTCACGATCATATTCTGTGATCTTTAGCTAAGAGTCGTCACAGTCGAGCTTTGAACAAAACTCTTCAGAAATGCAACGTTTGTAAAAATAGGAGTACCGTTATTTTTTCCAAAAAATTTACTTAATTAACAATTACTCATGAATTTTTGTAATGCTCAACAATTCTAAAACTATCTCAATTCTCAATACTATCTTATAGCGGTGACTGAAGTGTGCCCTCCAACCCATCCCTCTCTCCTCAGGATCTTGCTGTCAAATGGAGTATAAACAACGAGAATGCACGAGGTGTCACTCCCCTGCATCTTGCTGCAGAAGCAGGCCACAGAACTACCGTAAAAGTTCTGTTAGAAGCAGGTGCTAAGTTTAACGTGCCCGACCTAAACGAGGAAACTCCACTGCACTACAGCGCTCGTGCTGGACAGGAAGACACAACAAAGGCTCTGATAAATAAAGGTGCTAACTTGGCTAAAGTTAGCCAGTTCGGCGACACTCCTCTTCTAACAGCTATTCGGAATAATAATGAGAATGTTATAGCCTTGTTGTTACAGTCAGAGCAATGGAATAAGAAGCTCTGACTGTTCCTGGAACTACTAAATCAACTCAAGGTATGCTTTATAATATCACTGCAAGATATTTAATTTTAACGTAGTTATTTTGTACAAAATAACTACGTCAAACCTCCTTTTAAGGAAACCTGACTTGCATATGGTTTCTTCCAAGAAAATCTTAACCCACATACGTATACTTGCTTTCGATATGGAAATGGCAAATTATGAGTAATAAGAGGAAACGACACAAGCTAGATTGCAAGTTGTCTCCACTCTCAATCTAACGCCCATTATATAAAAGCTCTCTTTGACTTCAAACTCATCAACAACTCCCTAACACGGAGTATCAGTTAGATCATAATATTACAACATTGCTGTCTTAAACATGATACTGGATTTTAATGCTTAATTTCACCTGAAACAACTTTTGAGTTCTCATTTGCGACGTACCTTAACTGTCTCATTGGTTGATAAAATTCGGCGATGCTCAAGTCAACTTTTTAACTTCCTTAATATGTGATCGTTAAGGGCTTCTGTGGAATGCAAGACAATTTAAAATTTCTCCTCAGAGCCAGCGTTGGAATCTGAAGGTGATGCAGTAGATACAAGTGGTATCAAATTAAACATGTTATCGGAAGTCGGGGGAAAGAAAGCCCGGAAAGAGCAGTTGATCAACAGTCACCCTCTGCATCAACTAATCATACACTATCCCTCCCAGGCGAGAGCTGTTTTTGACAAGTAACACAATTTCTTTACTTAAATCAAATTTATTTTATATTGTTGACGTTTGTTTTAGGGGAGAGGGATGATTTCTGTTTAATTGTTACGGTAGAAAAAATGCAATAAATTTTGTCTTACTTGGTTGACAATGACATTTTATACGCGCTTTTATGTCCTTATCTTAGATTCAGCTCCGTAATAGCGAGGGAGGGGGTTATAAATAACCAAACAGTGTGACAACTACTCCTCAGGTGCACCTATGTGGATCCAGATAACATGGTCTCCGAGGAAAAGGAGGACTATTGGGTTCAGTTTGACTACAGTGTTATTGACGATGCTACGGACGGTACCCTCCACCCTTTTAACACTATGGTACCTATTTATTTACCGTCATGGTACTCAAACTGTATATTAATTTTAAACGGTTGTCGTGTCATTAAAGCTTTTATAACAGTTTGATTTCGAGTCATTGCGAAGTTTAATTTAAATTACATCGCATTTAAAGCTCATCGCTTGTCACTATGATATTAATAATACCCGTATTTCCTTTTTATCTCGGCCCTTTTACTTAAAGTTAAACCAATAACAACCCAGTTACAACACGACAGAATAGACTTGTTGGATCACCCTCTTATCAGCTCTGTTATCACTTACAAATGGAATGCACAAGGCAAAGTCTGGTGTTATCTCAACGTGTTCCTCAATGTCATCTTCGTCATATTCATCTCGTTTGTTACCTTATATTCACGCATTATTCACTTGTTATTCATTATTATTCATTATTTTCGGAAAGCCAGATTTACTGCCTCATTTTATTTAAATCATAATTAAAAAAAAAACTAATTACAACACTACAAATCTATTACATTTATTGAGAAAATTATGTAATGTAACGCGATGGAAGTTCTTTAAGCGGGCAATTCCAGTCCAAACCCTGGAAACATGACATAAAAGATTTGTTTTTACTTGTTTGAATGAAAAGCACTAATACATAATGTCACACGCACATACATGATTCATAGATGTATTATCTTTATGATCTCCTTATCAGCTTATCTCCGCAGAACGTACGCTCTGATGGAAATACCACCTGATTCTGAATCAACTAATAATCGAGAGAAGGGAATTCTACTAGTCTTGTCGCTGTGCTCTATATGACTTAGTGGGTTGAGACTAGTTCTCGAGCTCTTTCAGCTCATTACCAACACCAGAGGATATTTAAAGTGAGGAGGGAGGCTAACTTTGTTCATGATCATTACATTTTTAAAGCGATGAAGATTATGGCTTTGTTATTTGCAATCTTGTTGTACCAGGTTTGCTGGTAGCAGTCTAAATTAAACTGAAGTCGCCGCACTAGTCATAAAATATACTATGGTCGAGAGTCGAGCGTGCCATGAATTAACTTGTTAGTGTAACTTGAACAAATAAACGAAATTACAAATTTGCAACCTAATATGAGACATGAGTGGATTAAAGCAATATTACATTTACTTCAGGGACCCGATGAACTATCTGGAAGTGGTTATATTTGGGCTGACTATTGTTTTCTGTCTCTCCATCATACAGTACCCAGATACCAGTCCCAGCTATTTTCAGTGGGAGGTAAGTCCTAAGTATTTCCCTGTAATTCCCACCTTGTTTTGACATGTACTGCTATATGCTTTATAATATCACTGCAAGATATTTAATTTTAACGTAGTTATTTTGTACAAAATAACTACGTCAAACCTGACTTACATATGGATTCTTCCAAGAAAATCTCAACCCACATACGTATACTTGCTTTCGATAAGGAAATGGCAAATTATGAGTAATAAGAGGAAACGACACAAGCTAGATTGCAAGTTGTCTCCACTCTCAATCTAACGCCCATTATATAAAAGCTCTCTTTGACTTCAAACTCATCAACAACTCCCTAACACGGAGTATCATGGATCAGTTAGATCATAATATTACAACATTGCTGTCTTAAACATCATACTGGATTTTAATGCTTAATTTCACCTGAAACAACTTTTGAGTTCTCATTTGCGACGTACCTTAACTGTCTCATTGGTTGATAAAATTTGGCGATGCTCAAGTCAACTTTTTAACTTCCTTAATATGTGATCGTTAAGGGCTTCTGTGGAATGCAAGACAATTTAAAATTTCTCTTCAGAGCCAGCGTTAGAATCTGAAGGTGATGCAGTAGATACAAGTGGTATCAAATTAAACATGTTGTCGGAAGTCGGGGGAAAGAAAGCCCGGAAAGAGCAGTTGATCAACAGTCACCCTCTGCATCAACTAATCATACACTATCCCTCCCAAGCGAGAGCTGTTTTTGACAAGTAACACAATTAATTCTTTACTTAAATCAAATTTATTTTATATTGTTGACGTTTGTTTTAGGGGAGAGGGATGATTTCTGTTTAATTGTTACGGTAGAAAAAATGCAATAATTTTGTCTTACATGGTTGACAATGACATATTATACGCGCTTTTATGTCCTAATCTTAGATTCAGCTCCGTAATAGAGGGAGGGGGGTTATAAATAACCAAACAGTGTGACAACTACTCCTCAGGTGCACCTATGTGGATCCAGATAACATGGTTTCGGAGGAAAAGGAGGACTATTGGGTTCAGTTTGACTACAGTGTTATTGACGATGCTACGGACGGTACCCTCCACCCTTTTAACACTATGGTACCTATTTATTTACCGTCATGGTACTCAAGCTGTATATTAATTTTAAACGGTTGTCGTGTCATTAAAGCTTTTATAACAGTTTGATTTCGAGTCATTGCGAAGTTTAATTTAAATTACATCGCATTTAAAGCTCATCGCTTGTCACTATGATATTAATAATACCCGCGTATTTCCTTTTTATCTCGGCCCTTTTACTTAAAGTTAAACCAATAACAACCCAGTTAGAACACGACAGAATAGACTTGTTGGATCACCCTCTTATCAACTCTGTTATCACTTACAAATGGAATGCACAAGGCAAAGTCTGGTGTTATCTCAACGTGTTCCTCAATGTCATCTTCGTCATATTCATCTCGTTTGTTACCTTACATTCACGCATTATTCACTTTTGTTATTCATTTTTGTCCAGTTGTTCTTAAAATCATTCAAGCATTATTCACTTTTATTATTCATTGTTATTCATTATTTTCGGAAAGCCAGATTTACTGCCTCATTTTAGTTAAATCATACATAATGTCACACGCACATACATGATTCATAGATGTATTATCTTTATGATCTCCTTATCAGCTTATCTCCGCAGAACGTACGCTCTGATGGAAATACCACCTGATTCTGAATCAACTAATAATCGAGAGAAGGGAATTCTACTAGTCTTGTCGCTGTGCTCTATAGGACTTAGTGGGTTGAGACTAGTTCTCGAGCTCTTTCAGCTCATTACCAACACCAGAGGATATTTAAAGTGAGGAGGGAGGCTAACTTTGTTCATCATTACATTTTTAAAGCGAAGAAGATTATGGCTTTGTTATTTGCAATCTTGTTGTACCAGGTTTGCTGGTAGCAGTCTAAATTAAACTGAAGTCGCCGCACTAGTCATAAAATATACTATGGTCGAGAGTCGAGCGTGCCATGAATTAACTTGTTAGTGTAACTTGAACAAATAAACGAAATTACAAATTTGCAACCTAATATGAGACATGAGTGGATTAAAGCAATATTACATTTACTTCAGGGACCCGATGAACTATCTGGAAGTGGTTATATTTGGGCTGACTATCGTTTTCTGTCTCTCCATCATACAGTACCCAGATACCAGTCCCAGCTATTTTCAGTGGGAGGTAAGTCCTAAGTATTTCCCTGTAATTCCCACCTTGTTTTGACATGTACCATTTATGTTCCATTCTGATTTTATGCAATGTGCTTAAACCAGCTGCCAGCACATCAGGCTTGTTCAGGATATTATTATCATAATTCCTCTAACTAGCTTGTGGCTAACATTTTTAATGATTTGCAGGAACCTAATATCCCGATGTAGAAAGATGGGTACACTAGATTACTAACTGCTGCTATACATTATTATGAACATGTACAATTTACACTTTACAGGTTGGTTGCTATGTGGTAGTATTTGCGTGGTACAACATGTTAATGTCTCTCAAGAAACTCCCTCTTATTGGAATCTACGTTCTCATGATTAAAATTCTCCTGGAATCCTTCATCAAAGTGATGCTGCCAATCTTTCTGTTTCTCATTCCATACATTCTGATGTTCCATATGAGTTTTCCGGAAGTGAGTTTTCATTTACTTTGTTCAATGTTCAGTATTCACTAAAAACACATTCTTACTTAAAACTCCATAATATGTTATATCATCTTTATCTATAGCTAGAGCTGACTTTAAAATGTTTCCTTGAAAACGATGCGTGGATATTATATACAGGGTGGGCCAAAAGTCAGTGTGCAAACGTTGGCCTTAATAGCTCAGTCACTTAGTGCCCAATTGAAATACTTCCTTCTGGTATGACTTAGTACCACCACTGGTTCGAAGAATTTGTCAACTCGAAAAATATTCGCGTTCATTTTTTTCAAATGGAGGTTCATTTTCACATTTATTTGATAGTTTGGATAGTCGGATCAAGCTAAATGTTACTGAATTGTGTTTGGCCATTCTAATTACGTTTGTCCTGAAAGAATTAGAACTGTAGCTTCTCAGATGACCGAGATATGAAGCATAACGAGTTTATTCATTACGTGTGATCAGGTGATTGGTTTACCTAATCACGTGATAAGGTGACCCCGTTAACTACCCCGTTAAACATTATGGGAATTGTTAATTAAGGTGTCGTGTCACGGTGTCACATAATCACCCAGTCAATTTTGTTAACGAGATACACAAAATGATTGATAAATTCGTCATTTCTAATCCGTTTTGCCTCATTTATTCAGATCAGATGCAACATTTAATAATCTACTGTCTCTGAAAAAATTAGGCGTCCAGCATGTTCAGAGAAAACAATATAGGTGTTTTAATATTGAATGGGCGTGGTCTAAAATATTTGAATTTTCAAATTTTGACGACGGAATCCTCGAACCAGTAAGTACAGTATGCCATCTGCAAAGCAACAGCTCTCAAATATAAAACACGGCGGAGGTATAAGACCCAACGTTTGCACACTGACTTTTGGCCCACCCTGTAGATATATGTAGTGAAAAAAGTTATCTGTTACAAATGAATCAGTTCAAAGCGATCTGTTATAAATGTATCTGTCACAAACTGTTACAAACTTAGCACCAAACTCCTGCAGACTGAAACGTTTAAAGGAATCGGCACCTCGATTGGCAAAGTAGTGACGATGTTCACCGGACAAAGTTTAAGCTTCGAAACGTACTTTGTAGCCGCAAATTCAGCCATCCCCGACTTCATCCACCCTGTTCAATACCCGTACTCAACTTATCCTCTTTACATGATGTTTCTCTTTCTCTGCCCTATCATCCTCATGAACCTGCTGGTACGTTTAATTTTTGTGAACTTGTTAAGAGTGCTTTCTATTTACAGTGTAGTGCTTGGTATTTAAGTCTGGTAGTTGAGACTATGACGGAGTTGTATGAGTCGGTTGAGTTATGTTGTAAAAAAGTAGCGTAAGAACCTAGAAGAACTGGGTCAACTTGAAAATATTTTGATACTCATTCCTTTGGTAATAATCCTACTACTCATCGTCTTCTATACTAGCAAAGATTTATTCTAATCGCAGTTTTCATGTGATCACGATTGCAGTAGAAATACATTTTTGCCAACCATCAAAATACATTAATTAATAGGCTAACTAATAGCCTAATCTCTCCAACAAAAATTTATTGATCATCAATATATATAAAATCATCAATAGATATATAATCGATATCACAAACCAAAAAATACACCGGTAAGCTTTATCTTTCCAATAAACATTTCTTTATAATCTAGATATATAATAAAGCTGAACTTCACTTAAACATGTTAAAGATGAAGCTCTGACAAAACAAAAACTCATTTATTACAGACTGTTTTGGCTATTCTTGATGTGGCTGAAACGAGGATAACATCCAAGTTGCGGAGATCAGCAGAGAGGATCGAGCAAATATTTCGAGCGGAGAAGATAGTTGGAAAACTTTCATTCTGCGGTGTTTTTGCCGTGTCTCGCTACCCTCACGTTAGTTTTAACATTTCCTAATTCTATAACAATTCTAATTCTTTGATTTTCTCCGCAGCACCTAATGAATTGGTGTACAGATGGTCGGGGTTAACTGTAAAGAATGGATTAAATTTGTATGTCAGATTGCCATCATTAATACATGTATTATTATCATTCCTTAGCCCCGTTTGCGTGCTGTCCCTCTATACTCTGAAGTCTGAAGTTATTAACAAATTAATTGATTTGTAAGCACTAATAGTACAGAAAGGAAACACAATATCTTAATTAGGAACACTTTTAAATAAGGGATAGATGCAGTTGAACTGCTGCACTACTACTGGCTAAGGCTATTAAGGCTATCAAGAAAAAACTTGAGTAGTTAAAAGATTCACATAAAGATCGAAATCTCATTTAACATTTCAGTTCACAGGTATTCTCAGTGGCATAACGAAGGGCCCCGCCGACCCTGCTGTGCAGGGGGGGGGGGGGGGGGGGCGCCATCTTAGGGGGGCGCCAAATTTTCGTTTGTATGTGGGACAATTTGGAAAAACTTTATTACGGTACTAGCAAAACTGCGCGTTTAACGTTTGCTCTAAAAACACACTTCCCTAGAAATTTTACCGGCGTAACCTCTAAAATCATCTAATTATTTCAATTTTAGGGAGGGGCGCCAAAAGGGGAGGGGCCAGGGGGCGCCAACAGGGGGGCACTTTTTCAGCGGGGGCGCCAACGGGCAACGTTATGCCAAACATTATAACTGGCTGGTCACACACATCTCAATTAAAATTACCCTAGGCTACTGTTTTCCAAGTCTTGTCCTGTGAGTAAAGTATGCGTGAGAAAGTTTTAATAAAATTATTGTATATTTACTTTTGAATTTTTAAAATCTAATTTGAGAATGAAGTTTAAAGAAATTTTTAATTAGCACTGTATAGTTTAAGATATGTATAGCTTATTTAAATAACCATTGATACAAAGGCCATAATCTTTCGCCAGCTCTCCAATATCCACCCTGAAGCTGCATTTTATATCCTTGAACTACACAATATAAACTAAAGCATGTTTTAGTGTAGACTTTTTGTCACAACAAAACTGCAACCTATAATAACAACTATAAACAGAACCCCTAATGTCTGCTAACAATTTTTTTTCTTGTCCTAATCTGAGCCTTGTCCCTATAAACTTAACTGAACTAGCGTTTCGGTGTTTGCAAAAGCTTCCAGGCACGCATTCCTGCCCCGTTAGTTACTTGTCCTTCCAAAACCAAACTAGCAGTCAAGGACAAAAAGTCTCTCTCTCTCTCTCTCTGTTCTTGTCAACGGTTTCTGGCCTCCTACTTTAAAGAGGGAGGACTTATCACCGTGCCCACAGAATGCAACTCCTGCTAGCTCGGTTCCAGGACTCCCAAAGTATATAAGAAATCATAAAATAATAAATATCAATGCAACAGACCTCTGGAGTCTTGAAGCTGTCACTACCTGTCTCAGAGCAAACCCACTTTCGTTGTAGTACTTCTGCGGGCAGACAAGGGACTTCCGAGCAAGGTCAAAGCCTGGGAGATATGTCTCTATGCGGAGATGGGCCTAGATTGAGTTCCTAGTATGGGATTTAGCGAAAGTTCCTGGTGAAGAATCCTAGGAGGTTACCCAAAAGGGGTTTCCCTATCCAGTCTTGTCGACTGTTCCACAAATTTGAAGATATGATTGTAGTTTACTGTTGTTAAGGTAGAGTTTACCAATTATCCTCATTCTGAATGTCATGATCTGGATGCACTTGCAGAGAAGGTGCTGGGATGTTTCTGCTTCTCCTGAAAAGTGTTCACAATCTTGCGTCTCGAATTTGACGTTGTTTGCCACGTTCTGAAAGTAAACTAGTGGGCTGTGACCTATCCTGAAAGCGACCATGTTAGCCATCTGATGTGAGTTCCAGAAAAATTAAAGTTCCTGTATTTATACAGGCATACTGTACCTACTTGTTCGAGGATTCCGTCGCCAAAATTTGAAAATTCTAATATTTTAAACCCCGCCCATTCAATATTAAAACACCTATATTGTTCTCTCTGAACATGCTGGACGCCTAATTTTTTCAGAGACGGTAGATTATTAAATGTTGCATCTGATCTGAAAAATGATGTGAAACAGATTAGAAATGACGAAGTTATCAAGCATTTTCTGTATCTCGTTAACAAAATTGACTGGTAGGAATAGGAATACAAATTTAAAATCTTGAGCTACAATAGTAACTGTTAAGATAATAACAATATCATAAGATTTGAATTTATTATATTAATATAACTTAACTAAAGTGAAAAATAAAGATTTGACATAGAATATTTTGTTTTCAGTCGCCTTGGTAATGCTGTAATGCTTGAGCCAGGTCACTTTGCAATTTGCACTCGTCGTTGCGCGAAAAGAAACAAAAGCGGGTACAGTGATTTTCAGTGTTCACTGTTCATGTACTGGCCAGAGAGTCAACAAATTTCTTGCGGTTGTTAAAACACGTAGTGGCAAACCTAGCAACGACTCTCGTGAGGTGGACTTGACTTTCGTTCGTGATAAGTTCAATGATTTCACTGTTGTTGCTGATGAATTTGAGGACGTTTGCTCCAGGGATGACATTGTGAACAGAATAAGATGTCGCAGACGGTTTGATTGGATTTGATATGAGTGACTGGATCTTGTCTAGGACTTTTCGCCTCGATGCAGCGTTAAGATCACAATGGTTAAGGAAGTGATCTTCATTCTCAATAATACCAGAACCTAAGACTATATTGCACCAGGAGCATATTCGCTCGTCACGAGGAGTTTGATTATATCGGCCAAGTTCAATTTCGAGTCGATGTGCACTGATCCGCAGTCTTGTGATATTAGCACGGTCTGCATATTTAATGACACTATCTAGGTAATACTCTTTGTTAAATTTGGATTTTAGGTCACGATAGAATTCTAATTTCCGAGAAGTGTTGATACAGGACCCCCAATATTCTCTAACGTTACATTTCAAAGTTTTAGTAATGACGTGTGGTGTGAATATTTTACTCCCGATGGGTTGTGTTGATTGAGGAGGAATTCGTTTCTTGAAACCGTTGTGAATAAGAAAGTCCTCTTTTGGTGGTTTTGCGATACTCGGGTTTCTTTCGAAAAGTAACTTGGAGTGATTGTTTTTGAGTGTGCGGTAGGCTGTGACATGATCGGTAGAGAAACATGGGTCTAGCGCGAGGACAGGCTCCAAACCCCTGTACCAGTCCAATTTCATGTTCATCTGTTCTTTGAAAGCTAAGGAGACAATGGAGTTATCTTTGAGATTTTTCAAACGTTGGCTATATTTGAGAGTGAGGTTAATACATTCATAGATTAATGGGTAGCGGCCTGACTCACCCCAGACGCCTGCGTTGCTGGCTTTACGATTTACCCCCAGTGACCATTTAAGAAAGTGAAGGTGAACTTTTTCGCTGTTCAGAAGACTAATTTTCTTGAGGATACTAGTTTGAAATTTTGTTTTTGTGTCGGCATCCATATTGAGATCGACTTGTTTTGTTATGTGTTTTATGATAGCCATGTTAGGTGTGTAAATAGGCGCTCCGTAAAGAACGATAGGTTTAATAAGACCATCAAAGAGTGTTGTTAGAGAGCGGAATGATAATTTGGATTTGTTTACTGAGCTTTTCATGGCATAAAGTGCACGCATGGCTTTCTTTTTGAGCTCAGTTCGGGCATTTGTGAATGTGCCGGATTTGTGTATTTCGATTCCTAGATAGCAGTATGACTCGACTTCTTCTAACAAGTGATCACCAATTTTGAGGGGAACCGGCTGATAAGTATCAAAACGGGCATTAAATTTCATGAGTTTAGTTTTATCTGCATTAATTTCGACGCCCCATTCCAAGCAGAAATTGTTCAAAGCATCGAGTTGCTTTTGGAGGGTTTTGGGGTCCAGTGCCAAGAGTATCAGATCATCTGCCCATAGTAAGTGACTGATAAGTTGGTTCATTAGTTTCGGACAGTTATCATATTCTAGTCGAGGGGAAAGATCTCTGATGTATATCTTAAATAGATCAGGGGAAAGTGGATGACCCTGTTCAGTTCCTTTATTGATATCAAATTTTTCGCTGACAAATCCAGATAGTTTTATCTGGCCAGTGGAATTTTTATACATATGTTTAAGAACATTAAATGTTTTGCCAGTGATACCTAGTTTAGATAATTTTAAGAAAAGAGCTTCACGGCAAACAGAGTCGAAGGCCTTCCGGAAGTCCACAAAAACAGCATAGACGGGAACCTTGAGCTTTTTGTATTTAGACGTAATTGTGTTGAGTGTGAGTATGTGGTCATATGTTTGAGCTCCTTTAGCGAAGCCAAGTTGATTTATGGGGTCCGGGTTGTATTCATTTTTGAACTTGATTATCCTGTTTAACATGATGGTCGAAAATAATTTTCCGATTGTACTACTCACAGCAACTGCTCTGTAATTGTCTGGATTATCTTTGTCGCCTTTTTTGTGTAGGGGTGTAATAATGCTGTTGTTCCATGGGTAAGTTCCAGTGTCCAAACAGCGGTTAAAGACTTTGCAAAGGAGTTGTGTGTTTGTTGTGGACAAGGTCTTCAGTATTTCATTACATATCATATCCTCCGAGGAACTTTTGCCGTTTTTGAGTGAAGAGATCGCAGTAGATATTTCGTCCACAGAGATCTGGCCATTGAGTATTGATTGTGCAGGGGATGGTTGGAAATTATTGTTAATAGCCTCTGCATTTTGAAGCATTTTTTCCTTATTCTCTACAGTTATGGTGCTATGTGCATTGGCATAAAGTTTACCAAAGAATTTTTGAAAGTTGTCCATGTCATGGCAATCAAATTTGTCAACTCTTCCTTTAAATTTTTTCAGTTTTTTGAATTGTTTCCAGTTTAGAATTTTATGGTTGATTATGTGACACCGTGACACGAGACACCCCTTAACAATTCCCATAATGTTTAACGGGGTAGTTAACGGGGTCACCTTATCACGTGATTAGGTAAGCCAATCACCTGATCACACGTAATGAATAAACTCGTTAGGCTTCGTATCTCGGTGATCTGAGAAGCTACAGCTCTCATTTTTTCAGGAGAAACGTAATTCGAATTGCCAAACACAATTCAATAAAATTTGGCTCGATCCGACTATCCAAACTATCAAATAAATGAGAAAATGAACCTTAATTTTTTTAAATGAACACGAATATTTTTCGATTTGACAAATTCCTCGAACCAATGGTGGTAGTAAGTCATGCCAGAAAGAATCATTTTAATTGGGCACTCAGTGACTGAGCTATTAAGGCCAACGTATGGGTACTGACTTTTGGCCCACCCTGTATAGGGATTCAGTCCTACAATCATACGGTAAAGAACTAGCGGACGAATTCGCAAGGGACGATCAATCCAACAACATCCCCATAGGACCAGAACCCTTCCTCCAATTAGGCCACACTCAGTGACAAAGGAAAATTCCACTTGAGATGTTCCTCCACAAATACAGGGTTGGCCAACGTATGGGTACTGACTTTTGGCCCACCCTGTATTTGTGGAGGAACATCTCAAGTGGAATTTTCCTTTGTCACTGAGTGTGGCCTAATTGGAGGAAGGGTTCTGGTCCTATGGGGATGTTGTTGGATTGATCGTCCCTTGCGAATTCGTCCGCTAGTTCTTTACCGTATGATTGTAGGACTGAATCCCTATACAGGGTGGGCCAAAGATTGTAGGACTGAATCCCTACCGGACGGAATCACTACCACCCAAATATCACTACTGGTAGTGATTCAGTCCGGTAGTGATTCAGTCCTAAAATATACCTCAATCCCTACCAGTTGATCTTAGTTCACTAGTCTAATATCATGACGTGATCTGAGCCGGTGCTCTCATGGAGTGCTTGCTATGGGGCCTTTCAGACATGTGATACACAGACTTACGTACGCAACGAGGAGCCCTAACATTATGGATGACTTTATCCGAACCAGTTCGGTTCGGATCAAGTCATCCATAATGACCTGCTATACGACAATACAGTGATGTGAACCTTCACATGCTCCGTGCTCGGTATCTCAATCAGCTAGCGGGACCACCTTAACAGAAAGAGGGAAGACAAGACCTACTGGAAGTGCAACAAGCGCAAGTCCCGCCTGATCCTTGTCCAGGACACCTTCTGTTCTGCTACCCCTCATGACCACGAATCTCAACCAGCAGAAATTGCAGCCCACCGCTCCAAGTCTAAAATGCATTATTGTGTGATTTAAATTACTGTATCAGTATATTATCTATTATTCTTTGACCAAATTTCTGCTTAGTCAATTATCACGAAAAATCTAATAATAATTAACAAAAAATAAAATAATTAACTAATGAAATACGAATAATTATGCCTTTATTGCAAAGTTCAGTAGGGATCACATCAAAGTGGTTAGGTTTAGATATTAGCGGTAGTGATTCAGTCCGGTAGTGATTCAGTCCTAAAATATACCTCAATCCCTACCAATAGTGATTGGTAGTGATTCAGTCCGTTAGGGATTCAGTCATGTAGTGATTCGGTCCGTTCACCTTACCGTATACTCCTTCATGTCCTGGAACGGAGTTCTACTCGATGAGAATACCTAGTGAGTTGAGTTGGTCTGAGATGTTCAGAACGAACCTGGAGTTAAAACTGATGCTGTTAAGGGGGCTGGGGGGGGTCTTCATCAAAATTCTCTCGAAATTGACTTTATAGTTGTTTCTGGTAGAAGGGAGTGATATCTACCAGCTGCTTTTGGTCCCATGGAAAAATATTGTTTCTAGCCGAAATTATCGCCGGTCTAAGGTCAGCGCTTATGCGTAATTGTATTGCGCGAGCGATTTTCAATCGCAAATTCTGAAAATCGAGTCTAAAAATCTATCTTCTCCTACATTTTTTGAGCAATCACCCTGAAACTCTCAGGATATGTTCTAGGGACCATTTATAAGATTCGATCGAGCCAAAATTTTGAGATAGGCCTTCAAAAATTTTTTATTTAATTTTGAAAATCTTGGACCTGAAAAAATCGTAAAAAAACGAGGTCCAAGATTTTCAAAATTGAATAAAACTTTTTTAAAGGCCTATCTCAAAATTTTGGCTCGATCGAATCTTATAAATGGTCCCTAGAACATATCCTGAGAGTTTCAGGGTGATTGCTCAAAAAATGTAGGAGAAGATAGATTTTAAGACTCGATTTTCAGAATTTGCGATTGAAAATCGCTCACGCAATACAATTACACATAAGCGCTGACCTTAGACCGGCGATAATTTCGGCTAAGAACAATATTTTTCCATGGGACCAAAAGCAGCTGGTAGATATCACTCCCTTCTACCAGAAACAACTATAAAGTCAATTTCGAGAGAATTTTGATTAAGACCCCCCCGGCCCCCTTAAGCGCTTTAAAAGCAGCCTGGGAATCTGAGAGGAATTTATAATTGATGGAGATCCTAAGTTATCATTAGTCCAGATACTTGCCATGTATAACGCAAAAAGTCATACACCAAATAAGGGCATTATATTTTATGAATCCGTTTACATCTTTTTATTCTGTAACAATGTGCTAAAATTAAATTTCTTGTTTCATTGAATTTCTTGTTTCATTGACTGGGTATGCTACCTGGTTATCTACTCAATTAACATATAACTGAATTTACCTTCAATTCGTTTTCGGTATAAAAATAAAATTATTTCGGTTCCGACAACATATCGTCGGCCCTCATTTCGACGGGACCGGTAGTGTAGCTGTTAGTCGAAAAATATGTGACCCAGGCCACTGTCAACAACTCACTTTTCAGGGAAAAGTGTACCCAAACAAGGTAGTCTATCCACTGTCCCTATTCTTCTGTTTTGGTAAAACAGTATACGACTTCAAAGGCAGTCATGTGGTCGAGATCGTGTCTAGACGCCGTCAGGTATTTTTAGTTTACTTTACTTCGTATTAATTCCTCAATATTTAGAACTGACCAATTTATTTACGAATTCATGTGTTTTATTGTGTGGATGCAAGGTCTTGTTTCCTATAGCAAAACACACTCCACAATATGGTCATCAAAGTTCCGGTTATTGTGTTTTTTTGCTGGAGGACGAATGTTAAATTCTTTCTTCGTATAATGTCATTCCACCTCAACAACTATGTGAAAATGCGAATAAGAGGTCATGTGATGTATACTTATACTTATATATTGCAATTCACCGCAGGTTGACGGTGATGGAGAATTGAGACTGAAGAAGATTCAGGGACAAGTTATACGGATCATAACAGCACTCAACCAGCTGAGTGCCAAGATCGATGTAAACACCATGCAGGTCGACAAAAACGTTAACTCCGAGGAGATCGAGATAAGAAAAAGTAGAATTATTGACACAGAATCTGGACCTGCTTGATTAATGTGAATTTTGTGAAATTATGATACCGTATTTAACTTGTAGAGATCGAGTTCGCATGTGTAATTAGATTTTTAATTTTAGTTTCTTAATAATTTTAGTTTTTGTAGAATTCACGTAAAAGTTGTAAAGTTGGATATGGAGCTGTGCCAACTGATTCCAGACTGATTTCTTTAAAGTACCTGATTCCATCTCCTGATTTTGGGACAAGAATTTGAATCTAGGACAATAAAATGATAAATCCCATTTAATCTTAAATCATGAAGTAGTGTTAAATTCTTTGAGAGACCCGAGTGATTGAAACTTTGATCAATCGTCAAATAAGCGGAATCATTTATTGAACAGCATGACACAGTACGATACCGAATGATTGACAAATGATTTATGAATGATTACGGCCAAAGCCCGTTTCTAAGAATAAAGATAAATTCTGATAACGATCAATTTTAAAGATAACGGAATTTAGGAGCTAGTTGTTTGATGATTTGAAAGTTGATTGAAAGCCGCAGACGCGGAGACAATGATATTGTATGCATGAATATCGAATTATTGTTGAGACGGGTTGCCCGAGGTTAGTACCGGAAAGCCCGAGGTTAATACCGGAAGCCCGAGATTGATGTCGGAGGATTAATTACTGAAATAAGCGTGATAATTGGACATGTTTAATGTTTAATTAAGCTGAATCAAACAGCTCTAATCAGCACAGCCTCGTATTATTTTGAGAGAGTTTTGTCACTTCAAAGAAGTTCAACAGCTAGCTCCCATTTTCCTTACTGTTAAATATGCTACAATAGTTTAAATCAGTTTCATAACGTGCTCGTTTCTCTTAGTCCCCCTTAGTCTTGTCCAAAGAAACCCTACAGCGCACAATTGGTGGAGAACCCGGGCACTGAAGTTCTACAGACTCCTGATCCCGAAGTAGATAAGAATTTGATCGATTGAAAATGGCTTCCATTGAATCACTTGAGCTGAGTACTGAAAAGAAAGCTGCCGTGGAGAACCTTATTATGCAAGCACAAAGGGAGGCTGCTGTGCAAGCTACTAACCAAGCCAAAGTTGACTTCAGAGCTGGAGTTGCTGGAGTCGCCGACCTAACTCGTTTGACCCGACCACTTCGCACATTACTTCGTATTTCGATAGCTTTGAACCTTTTCGAAGGATAATGAACCTTGAAGGTGCTGAGGCAATTAATACTTTCCTGACTTATCTGGACCAAAAGTCACTAAATGCCTTGATTGCCAATGACCTAGTTAGAAAGGACGACTGGACAGCATTTCGTAGAGATGCTATTACAGCCTTGACCTCCCCCAGTGAATCGGTCAAAGCAAGATACGAACTGAAAAAAGCTAAACAAAAACTGGATGAAACAGTGTCGGAGTTCGGAGAAAGACTTATGGACCTGGCTAAATTAGGTTACACTGCTGATGAACAAGACGCTATGCACTCCATTTTAGAAGATGCCCTGACTGGAGGATTGAACAGAGATGAAATTGCTGTTTCTTTGATAAATGAACCTGAGCTAGATTTTAAAACTGCTCTCGAAAAAGCCGTCAAGTTGGACGGAGCTTATAGGGCCAGGTCTTCGCTACGTGATGAAGATAATGTCCACGTCGCTGTTCTTAAAAATGAAGTTAGCATCGACAAGCATGAATCACTAGCCATAGGCGAAGCAGAACAGGCTAACAGACCTCACAATCATTATTCATTGGGCCTACCTCACTATACCGTCGGCCAATACGAGAGCTGCAATGGAACAGAAAATAGAACAGTGCAGCAAAACCAAGTCTATGGTATTGAACAAGGCTCAAATTATCATCCCCAGCAGTTCATTAATCAGCTGTCTTCTCACAATCCTGGCCAACCTGCTGATCCCAGATATGACCACCAACCTTATGCGGGCAACTTAAGAGGCCAAGTACAGTGCCACAAGTGCTATCAGTATGGTCACTACGCTAATGGTTGTCCTAACTACTCGGTGGTCCAAAACCAAAGACGAAACAACAGCGTCCAGTGTCACTATTGTGGAAACTATGGCCACTTTCAAAGAGATTGTCGTAAAAAGATGAGAGACGAGGGAAGTTGGAGCGCTAGTGGATTGAATGGACAGATAGGACGACCTAACTTCACATCGCCAAGATATGGTAGATCTGGCAACAGCAGACCTAGTCATTTCTCGGAACAAGGACCCATCTACAATGGACCTAACAGAGACCAAGAAGATGTTAGACCTCAAGAACCTTATCAAAGCCTAGCTTACCAGCCTGGCTACGATAATGGTTACAATAACAGAAGCTTCACCATTACAAACGCACCTGCAGCAGCACCAACCGCCAGCCATCCAGTGCACCAGCCGTACCAGAACACTGCAAGTAATCAGCATTATACTCCAAACAGCGGTCCTGTGGGTATACAGAACTCTGACCTGCTGAACCCTCGACCTCAAGCAAACTACTCGACTCCTTTCAATAATACATCTGAGGTACCACAAAACTAGGTCACCACTCCCCTGGAGGGAGGGGGAACACCTCTTCAGATTCTGTCTCTCCATCTTCACAGGTCAATTTCTGTGAAGGCCACGTTTACTTGGACTCAAATTTGTTTGGCACCACTGTAAACACCATTGTAGACACTGGCGCTAGTATGAACTCGATAAGTGAAGAGCTGGTTAGAAAGCAAGGATAATGTCCAGTACCTCTCCCGTAATTTCTTCGACCTGAAAAGATGTGAGCTATCTCTCGAAGCATCAAAGACCTTGAAAATAATGACAAAGATTCTCCTACTAAAGACTAACAAAGACTCGACCAGATTGGACGGAACCTTCAAGTAGTGGCTCTCCGATGAGGAATTACTACCCTATAAATTGTTGAGCCTGTAGTAAATGCTTGAGGGTCTACACTTCTCTGTTACTGGTAGTCGCTCACTGATCAGTCTGCGAAATCTTTCGACCTCGGTTACCCTGGATACCTGCAACATAATGCAAAAGAAACTCCTCAAACGGCTACGATGTAACAATCAACAATCAACAATCTATCAAACTAACAAAATAACATTGCAGTGAACACACTACTCCCCTCGGCAGGTTCCAGAGGCTCGACACGAGCCACGGGCCGGCCACGCTCATCAATCTCCTCGTTATCACTGTTGGTACTTCTTCTACTTATCCTGCTCTTCCCCTTGTCGGGTAGTCCCGGCTTATCGTGATTTGGAACACTGTATCAAAGCACAAAGTTCGATTGCAAAAGAAACTCGAATGCAAGTGAACTGAACAATAATTTTTAAAGACTTGAATTTACTGCCTAATGCAGCCCAAACAATGATTGACAGTTGAACCGATAATTCCACAGTTCCGACTTTGAATATATAGAATTTTACAATTTTGTCATATGATGCCCTAAGATTTTATACTGGTCCCACTTTTAATTCTCAACTTTTCAAAGACTGCAGAGAGGGATTTATTTTTAAGCTTTTCTACGGGGAAGTATTGTAGAGATCGAGTTCGCATGTGTAATTAGATTTTTAATTTTAGTTTCTTAATAATTTTAGTTTTTGTAGAATTCACGTAAAAGTTGTAAAGTTGGATATGGAGCTGTGCCAACTGATTCCAGACTGATTTCTTTAAAGTACCTGATTCCATCTCCTGATTTTGGGACAAGAATTTGAATCTAGGACAATAAAATGATAAATCCCATTTAATCTTAAATCATGAAGTAGTGTTAAATTCTTTGAGAGACCCGAGTGATTGAAACTTTGATCAATCGTCAAATAAGCGGAATCATTTATTGAACAGCATGACACAGTACGATACCGAATGATTGACAAATGATTTATGAATGATTACGGCCAAAGCCCGTTTCTAAGAATAAAGATAAATTCTGATAACGATCAATTTTAAAGATAACGGAATTTAGGAGCTAGTTGTTTGATGATTTGAAAGTTGATTGAAAGCCGCAGACGCGGAGACAATGATATTGTATGCATGAATATCGAATTATTGTTGAGACGGGTTGCCCGAGGTTAGTACCGGAAAGCCCGAGGTTAATACCGGAAGCCCGAGATTGATGTCGGAGGATTGATTACTGAAATAAGCGTGATAATTGGACATGTTTATATAAGCTGAATCAAACAGCTCTAATTAGCACAGCCTCGTATTATTTTGAGAGAGTTTTGTCACTTCAAAGAAGTTCAACAGCTAGCTCCCATTTTCCTTACTGTTAAATATGCTACAATAGTTTAAATCATTTTCATAACGTGCTCGTTTCTCTTAGTCCCCCTTAGTCTTGTCCAAAGAAACCCTACAGCGCACAAACTAACTTTTAATTATACGACGAAAAGTGCCAGGATACTGGATAATATAAAATTGACTGTAAATCGTTATTTTGGAGTTCATTACAATATTACAGGTATCTAGTATACAGTTCTTCTAACTTCTTTTTAACACGAACATTGACACCATATGGGAAAACTGTATTTAAATGTCACATACAAGCTTCTTGAACTATATGTCATTTCGTTCTTTCAATGTGGTATTATTCAAGGTAGAAGTTTAATCGGCATGATTGCCACATGTTCAGTACTATGGATTTTAGTGTATTTTTTCACATTAAAGTTGCGTTTTACTGTTTTATTTTTCAATCTCATTCTACATTATATTTTTTATCTTGAGCGTCCACGATATATATATATATATATATATATATATAGTCCAATTTTATCGTCATTATCACTTACACTATGCTCAATTAACACCTGGGTCCTGGGGCTCGTACCCCTGGTGCCAGAACCCCTGGTGCCAGGACTCCTATAAGTAGAACCCCTGGTGAAAGAACTCACCGTGTAACGACTCAATATGAGGTTGGGAGGACTCCTGGAGGTCGTACACCTGGAAGCAGAACTCCTGGACATGGACACGCTCCGACAAAGTTTGGTGGCAACGTGATTATACATGGTGGGCCAAAAGTCAGTACCCATACGTTGGGTCTTATACCTCCGCCGTCTTTTATATTTGAGATTTGTTGCTTTTCAGATGGCATACTGTACCTACTTGTTCGACTTCGAGGATTCCGTCGCCAAAATTTGAAAATTCGAATATTTTAGACCACGCCCATTCAGTATTAAAACACCTATATTGTTCTCTCTGAACATGTTGGACGCCTAATTTTTTCTGAGACGGTAGATTATTATATTTTGCATCTGATCTGAAAAAACGGATTAGAAATGACGAAGTTATCAAGCGATTTGTGTATCTCTTTAGCAAAATTGATTGGGTGATTTAATCATGTGACACCGTGACACGACACCTTAATTGGGCAGCCTTAACGATTCCCATAATGTTTAACGGGGTAATTAACGGGGTCACCTTATCAATATCACGTGATTAGGTAAGCCAATCACCTGATCACACGTAATGAATAAACTTGTTATGCTTCGTATCTCGGTCATCTGAGAAGCTATAAGTATAACTTTAATTTTTTCAGGACAAACGTTATTCGAATGGCCAAACACAATTCAATAAAATGTAGCCCGATCCGACTATCCAAATTATCAAATAAATGCGAAAATGAATCTTCATTTGAAAAAAATGAAGATGAATATTTTTCGAGTTGACAAATATTTCCTCTAACCAGCTAGTGGTGGTATTAAGTTATACAAAAAAGAATTATTTCAATTGGCCACTCAGTGACTGAGCTATAATGCCTAATGGCCAACGTATGGGTACTGACTTTTGGCCCACCCTGTATAATACCTTGATTTACGGTGTCAACCCATCGAGATCGTTGCTCTGCGAAGCAGAGCAACGATCGACGATGGGTTGATGCGAAGCAAGAATGCTAGTTTGCGCGGCGCAGCGCGTCGAAGCGGCGAAGTCCTCCAATATAATACTTAAAATGTTTTAATCACGTTGAATTCGCAGCACGACCTACTCTTTACTTGACCTCTGACGTTTTTATATATTTCCTAAATTCAATGTTTGATGTTCAATTTTTCATTGACATACGTTGCATGCCACTTTTCGCTTTTCGCTTTTCGCTTTTCGCGCGCCGCCGATACGAAACATGTATCAAATTTTTCAACATGTAAAAAATATTTCAAGATCATATCAAGACACACACTTTTAAAGACAGTCTGTTAATGAAACTTTGTCGGAGTCATCCCACATCCATGCAGCAAAACGTTTTGCTAAATAACGGGTTTATAGTTTTAATTTTTTTTTGTGATTACCAGGAAACCTTACCGTTAGGGGCCTAACTTCAAAAGTAAAAAAGATACGATAGAAACGTTTGGTTTTCAACAAAATGTTCGCCTTGTAAAAATAACGTTTCCTCTCCAGGAGGAAAATTCAAAACAATGTAGATTTTGAATTATCGCGAAAAGTCATATTTTAGAACTTATAAAACTGCGCAGCTTTAACTTTGCGGATTTTGTTCTCTGATTGGCTGAATCGTATCACGTGGTACGTGGTACAATTGCATTCTTGGAATAATTGAAGCGTGCAAATGCTATTCGAACTAACGAGCGCGCGTGGAGTTCAACAAGCTGTGAAGAGGCGATCACCCTGTAGTAATATTGCCAGTCGGTAAGGTCTGCTGGGTATAATTATAAACAAGTTTATCCTATTTTCATGAATGCGCGGCTTTGGCGGCCAGTTATTGACTAATTCACCAGGTAGCCATGTGTATACGCGTACTGCGTGACGCGCTTGTTTCACAAGTAGAATATAATTCGGCGGTCGCGCGCTACTGCAAGCGAGAGGGCTCTGGTTAGAGCAAATTAACAAATACATAAAATTGAATTTTAAATAGAAATGTGGATATGTATATGTATACGCTGCAATATTGCCGGCTGTTCGGGAGGCTGACAACGCAGGGTGCCATGCCTGTGGAAAATGCTATGTTTGTAAGCAAAGTTTCCTGTCCCCTTGTTCCAAATTTAGTAGTCACCATTCCAAACAAGTTTTCCCTATTACTAAATATATAACTTGTCAGAGTAATAACCTTATTTATTTAATGGAGTGTAGAACTTGTAAACAGTCGTATGTAGGATATACTAATTCTAATCTCCCTAAGAGATTTTCTAATCATAAGAGCCACATTAAGAAAGGTATCAGGAGTTGTAAGTTAGTAAATCACTTTTTAGATATTGATCATGATTTAGATTTTAGTTCAGTAGCCTTATATAACTCTTCACTTAGTACGCACCTTTCTGTTATTATAGTGGACGCTCTAGAATTTAAACCTGAAATAAGTAAAGCAGATAGGGAAAAGGCCATGGAAGCTAGAGAGGGGTTCTACCAGACCCAATTGAAAACCCTTGAGCGTTATGGGGGTATGAACACCCTCGATAGTAACCACATCCTTTTTAAATCCGCTGGAGCTTAGTGTTTAGTTATTTATTTTATTTAACATGATCTTAGCCTATAAACCCGTGTTTAGTTTACAATATTGCTATCAGAGACGTGTTATATTCATCACTATTTTAATATTTTTACTGCTTGATTCAGAGAAATCTAGCTTTTTCCGAGAAACTAATCTTTAATAGATTAGATAAAATGTACTCAGCCATTCTTTTTGTTTGATTATTACTCAGAATTTTTTAGTTTTGTACCGTTTTGAGTCACATAGTTTTGTACGTCTTCCTAAGACTTGTTTTCCTTTCCTAGTTTGTAAGTTATTTTAAAGATTTGTGTATATTCCAGTTGCTTTTAGAACAATTTTATCTCAGATAACGATGTTTAATAAAATGATGCAAAGAACTATTTCGAAGATCTAATCAACACCGACTTTTAATGTGTAGGAGTACAGCAACGAAATATATATATATATATATATTAAAATTTAAAACTTTCAAAACGGGGGCATTGATTGAAATGGCATATGAATATTATTATATTATGATTGTAAAATAAAGGATAAAATTTTAAATTTGTTTCACAAAATTTGTTTCACAATGAGAATGGTCCAGTTATGAGTTATCATAGAGAATCATGAAATAGAACAAGGGCTGTTTAAGATATTCGTTTAGGGAAAAGGCACATCGTAGAAAACATGGACAAAACTGATCAGAACTTCCATGATGAAACAAACAAACTGTACTCAAATCAAATAAAATCATAACATAATGAAACATTGGATCACTCAGATATAAAAAGGACGGATTCTCCTGAGATGCTCATACACATTATGATTACTGACCAGTGTCTAGAGAACATGAATATCTTCTTATCATGGCTACAGACCTTTCTGAAAAATGTTGCTTTCCTTGTTCAGGTCTCTTGTTTTTAAGGTCAGTGACCAGATGCTTACAATCTTTACTGGATCTATCAGGACAGATCCATACATTTTTTTGGTCCTCAACCAACCTCAATCTCAATGTTTTGATCAGAATCTGATGAACTGTTGTTTAGCTCAGTACGATGATCTTGCTTCTTCCAGCCAACTCTTGTTGCTTCGAAATGAGGTCTCTCCCCAATCTCCTTCAAAACTGCAGTTACCAAACCTGTTTACCAAAGCTGGTTACAAAGCTGTTTTTCCTCTTCTTCTTGTACAGCCCAACACAAAATCAGGTTCCTGCTTCTGTCGTCATCTGCATCTACACTCTTTTACCTTCTTTAACGTCGTATAGCTGTAGACCGTACTACACATTGAATTAGGATTCCTTTAAATATCAAATTGATTTATTGTAAACTTGTTTATTCTGTAATAAATGGCATAGAATTGAAATTTTTGTTTAACTGAAATTTTTGTTTAACTGTAACACTCTGCTCTGTTCTTTTATAAAAATACACTTTAGCTCTTAATCCCTGACTCCGCCGTTGTTTGTACTGTCGTCTCAACCATAGCATTAATTAACTTTAAAGTTGTTTGTCCTTGTGCACTAGCAGCTCGCCCTCAAGCCGATCAATTTTACCTTGTCTAGTAAAGCTCTTCCATTTTGAAGCACTCCATGGTCTTTATCATGATGCTCATTTGCCTCTATCCCAGGCGTACATGTTCAGTCCTTTTCTCAAATGATTGCACCACCTTTCAACACAGCCTTTTACATCTTCATGTACATTAGGATCGAAATTCTGAATTTTCTCCTGGGATTGGGTCAGATTCAGTTCATCCTCTAATACATCAGATGACTCATCTTGACTCATCTTGACTCATCTTGACACAATTTTAAAATTATAATTTAATTATTTTATATATATGTATTGTCCATAACTAGGGTGGCCTGCTAACAGAACCATGATCTGCCTTGATTCATCCTTCAGCACAGAGAAAAGCTCCTTTTTTTATACATTATGATTACAGAGGATCTGATATTTAGATATATATTGCTGTGCTGTAAAAATTGACTTTATTTATTTATTTATTTATTTATCTTTCATTTATCATAGTTTACTTCTATAATTATGTATACGCCGTGGCGTACACACTCAGATGCTATCTACATGGTAGCAGCAAACTAACCAATAAACTAACTGATCATAAACAAAAGTTGTCAGGTTCACACATTATATATGCTGCTCACCTTGGATATATATCTAACATTAGTACACAGTACACACCCTTTTAACACATTCTCATTCAACATCATTCCTCAATCCTTAGGAGTGGAGCTTTGAAGATTCCTGAATTAGGTCATATGTAAATTTACAAGATGATTCATTGTTACATATAATACATTTATGGATTCCCTAGTTGAGGGACTCCCAACCCACCACTTCAGTGGGTAGTTAATTCACCTCGTGCAAGCAAAATGTATACTTGTGAGGTGTTTGGCCTAGTTTAGCAAATGTACCCTCTAGATTAGATAACATGGTTCCTACTAATAATATCATTCATAGAAAATTTCATATTTTTAATAATGTTTCATAGAAAATCAGTGCCAATTTTGCGCAATGACCATGTCTTAAAATTGTGCCGAATAATATTTGCTAATATGCTTCAGTCATGAGCTATGATGGAATCAGTAACTCTCACCATTCACTTCAAGAACAGGGTCAGACTCTTCTACCCAAAACATCTTCCTGGTCTTCAACTTACCATGTAAGTTACTTTTTTATCATAATGTTTAGTATCTGTAATAATATTCATGCGTTAGATGTGACAATCTGAATATATATATTGTATGCCCTCTAAGAAACTGATTCTGAAGACTCCATTTATGGACATTTGATCACTCATCAATCAACAACTTGACATGGAATAATTATCTATAGTTAGATCATACTTCATTAAGCTTGTTTTTTAATTACTCGGTTATACAATGCAGGGCAATACAGAAAACGTTTGATTTGGGAAGTGACGACGAAGTGGAATTAGTAGACAGAATATCAAGTGAGAGACTGAGCCTATCTCAACTACACAGCTTGCCTCCTAACACCCACATTGTGTCTACACTCATACTGAAACACAATGTTAGTAACCTTTACAATTAATTAGTTTGAGTTTGATTAGTAGTTTGATTTGATAAATATTTAGTTATGAGGTTTATTGGATCGTTTCTAATTCTAATCATTAATTCTTTTGCTTTCGATTTCAAAAAAGTTAGAAGAAGCAGCAATAAAAATGCTGCCCCCTAACTCTGATAAGGCCTACTTGCCCAATGATTCTTACACTTTTAAATTGTATATCAAAACTTTTCTGATGTAATTTCTGCGGAAGTTGTGAAAATTTCAATGCATTGCAATGCTTCAAATACAGCAGACTTTATCTCACCGTGACACCTCTCACCGTGACACCTCTCACCGTGACACCTCTCACCGTGACACCTCTCACCGTGACACCTCTCACCTTGACACCTCTCATCGTGACACCTCCAAAATGATCCGGGGTTTTGTACCAGACTCATCAAAAACGTTACCATTGCATAGTAATATAACACAGTCTCATGAATATAATGTTACCATGGTAATGTAGTTAGTGACTAATTGGCCGGTTTATTCTCACTTCGCCTCTCCAATTCCCAATGGCTCATGTTACCACAGCAACCCTGCTAATTATCTTCCTCAATTACCCTCCCCCATATAATAATGAGGTGCCGCCTCATTTCTCTTTCTTAGTACAGTGCTGTGTATATATCAGTACAGTGTAGTAGTAGTTCACTACCTTGTGTGTGTGTACTCTGTCTTTAGTTTCTACTTATAATGAGGTTCCAGTTTTACAACAGGCATTCTCTTGTAAGTCCACATTTTCTTTTTAAACTTGTGAAATTATTGCTGTGAATTAAAAATGTTGTCCTTCTTCACTGCTAATAGAAACTACACTTTCATACCCCCTGTTTCACAACATTTTATTCCTGATGTATTAAACACAAGAGATTATTCGTTACGTTTAACTCGAATACCTCATAATACACACACGGGACTGGGAGACGGGTATCTGGTTAAAATGTTGCAGGGTATAATAATATCATCCCTTCTAACATTTAATGTTATGGTACCGGTGTAAAAGCAACCCTGCACCTGACTCTCGTTCTCCACGGAATATTATGATAACTTTCTGGGCAGAGTATGTAAGGCATAAGATAGGGTATATAATAGGATTTATAAGCGTGTAGTCATAGCACTGTGTTGTATAACGTTATTTTAATTGTAAATATGTCCCTGACGATTGTCGTTTATACATCCACATGAAACTTTTAGTTGGACAATAACATCATTTACTTTGTTACGCTAACAGGATTTATAAATCCTGTTAATATATAAATATATTAACACTCTTTTTCCCCACAGATAGAGACGAACAAGAACATGTGTAACAAAAGAAACACTCTCCTATCTCAAGAGAAGACTGTTGTTGTACACAAGCAGAATAACACCCTGGGTTTTAAAGTGCAGTATTTCTTTGCTCCCTCTCAGACAAACCTTGCTGTGAGTTCCCATTATGTCACGTGACTTACTTGTAACTTTAATTTACCTCACCTTACCTTATCTTATCCTTCTGTAGCTGTGATGTAACTGTACTTTTACTTTCTGATAAAGATATCTCAACTTTCTAAAATATTCCTTTTAGTATTTATACACTTGAAATAATGTGACTGAACTGTAATAATTTAAAATGACCACGTACAGAAAGCCAATATAACAACAATTACAAGTTGCGTAAGCAACTTGGTAAGGGTATTAGGGTGTATTATAGCGCACTTAGCTTGTCTTTGTAAGCTAACTATTGTAAGAAGTGTGTATTGTAACGTTTAGGGTGTGTGTTGGTGTGTAACATTGTAATGCTCTGACACAGCCACAAATGTGATAGTTCCGTGTGACATTATGAGAGTGTTATGTGTGTCAAACCGTACCTGCCCTTCAGTAACCATGGTAGTAACCATGGTAGTAACCGTGCTAGTCATGGTTATCCGTACCCTATATTCTCATATTTATTGGTTAGAATAAAGTAAGTTATGACAACTCTGAGTCAAATCTAATAATCTCACACCGTTATACTAATCAATATTATGTTATCATGTAATATTTTGTAATATAATTATAGTTACAAATCTATCCTGTAAAGTAAAATTTCATTTAGATAATTAGTAAGTAGTGCAATGGAAGGTAGCCGGGGGGGGGGGGGGGGCCGGGGGGAGAAGGGGGTGTGTTAAGGGGGCCGGGAGGTAGGTAGCCGGTGTGTTAAACTGTTTAGATGTTTGTTAAATGGTCCCCATCTTATTGGGGGGGGGGGGGGGGGGAGGGAGAAGGGGGTGTGTTAAACTGTTTAGATGTTTGTTAAATGGTCCCCATCTTATTGGGGGGGGGGGGGGAGGGAGAAGGGGGTGTGTTAAACTGTTTAGATGTTTGTTAAATGGTCCCCATCTTATTGGGGGGGGGGGGGGGGGGGAGGGAGAAGGGGGTGTGTTAAACTGTTTAGATGTTTGTTAAATGGTCCCCATCTTATTGTGTTACTTGAAACACATCAGACACACAACTATCTAGAGCTGGAAATTTGCCAAGAGTAATGAGCTTTAAAGAGCAATTCGTATACTGATAATATTATCTGCTATATTCATACACTGATAAATGATAATATTATCTGTTACATTCGTAAATAAACATTGGTAATATTATCCGCTATAGTTATATTTTACTTAACAGTTTACTGTTGTCTTCTCGTAATCTACGACTAAGATAAGTAGGTACCTGTTGCATTTGCTCGTTTCGTTGTATCAACCGGGGGATCATACACTTAGTACTGTACGTGACGTTGGGGTGGTGGGTCATATTTTCTTCCAAAACACAGTTAGTACTTTTGTACTAAGTGGTGGGTCTTCTGCTCATTTTCCAGAAAAACAGTTAGTACAAAATTACACTTAGTCGACGTCACTTACCGAACTTAGTACCTGATCTCCCACCCCCTCCCGGAATTTTCTCGGAAATTGATAAGATATTTCGCGAAACTAGGTTAGTGTTTATAATATTTTCCGGGAATTATTTACCCGAAAAGTCGAGTCATCTCAGACTGGCTGGCGAGAAGTTTCAAAACAAATAACAGTTGCGCACTATATATTACACACTATATTGTATTATGCGCACGTATCACATTACACATCTTCCAATCAAAATCAGAAAAACTTATTGTATTTTACTAGTGTAGTAGTGTAGTATGCAGAATAGAGGTACTATTATACGAGCGTTATATTATAGCAGTATTTATATTAGTTTGTAATAGTTTGTACTAGTTTCCAAATGACAAACGTGTACGTGTCTAACCTCTAACCTAACTATGGTGCTAAAAAGTGACTAGATAATATGAACGGAATGTGCTAACTGCTAAGCGACAATTGTTGGCTCTAATAAACTAATTACTTAGTTACTGTTATTACTGGATATTGTTGTCTGTTCGTGTGTCCGTTTAGTTGGAATGTTTAGATGGAATGGCAGTTTAACTGTATGTGTGTACATATAAAGTGACTTCTAAATATGTATGTGTTACTTTGTTAAGAGACTACTAACTCTACTGATTTCTTATAAACAGCAACATGTTGAGATTCCCGTTATTATATCAAATACTCCTTTAGAATATTGACAGACCGTATTTACTGACTCACACATTTCCAACAACTAATAATCAGTCTCTTCTGTAGATTATCAAGCTCATTTTGTTGGACTGACCTGATATAACAGCAACTCCTTGGCTTTGTTTAGTAAATGTGAACTGTGATGTATCACTGGATTGGTACATTATATTGCTATATTGGATAGTTTGAAGCTCTGCCAATTTACCCAGAAGAGGCGTGTTCCAATAATATTTTCTATTTTCAGCTGAGAATTAATTAAAATAGCTCTCATTGTATCATGACATAGGTCTGATAGTGTTGCTATGGCAACGGTAACCATGGTAACCAATGACAGATTTACTAAAAATAAGAAGTAACTAAAAAGTAACCACAGTTTATAGGATGTTACTTGTTAGTCCGGAATGGCATGGTTACCTGGCCGGAATTTGTTTAATATATTTTAATTTGAGACCTGTTTGTAAAGTGGAATGTGTATGGACCGTACACGTTGTCCTATGCTTATTGGATGATAGATGTGTCAGTTTCCATGGTAACCTATGAAACGTTTTCATCTAGTAACCTCGCATTGTACCTAATCATATTATTAAAAATATTTAATAAATGCAGCCGCCGCACTCTCAATGTAACACCATTGAATTTAACACTACTGAATAACACTGTAGTGTAATGTTGTGTACAGTTTACTTCTAATGATACTGAAACTGCTGTATTAGGTTAAATTTGTGGTTTCAGCCCCTTTTTGTGGCTTAATGTACTCACGTTGCGTTTCAACCATCTCTTGATAAACTACAGTACTAAAATTAAGACGAGAAATATGAAAATAAAATATGATAATAAAATGATGAATTCGTGAAAAAGGCCAAAAGGCTGTGCTGTCAAAAATTTGTCCTGGTTCCTTCTCCTGTATGATGAGGTATCTAAGTATAGTTTTGAAGTAAGAAGTGTCACGCTCGCTTCATGTTATCAATTATAACGGATACTTCAGAGATATTTGCTAATTTCTACATACCATACATACTATAATTGTACACAATATGTTCTCAATTGTTCTCTTTAATCAACTCAGTACAGATCTGCTCTCTGACAAAACATTTGTTCCCCGCCATGACAGCTGTAATCAAGTTAATCAGTGTGCCAGTTTTAGAACGTTTAAACTGCGTTCATTTCCGGATCAATTAGTTTAATGTCCACCTATTTACAATGAAAAGATAAGTTCGTTTAGCGTGAGACGAGGGGAAATCATTGACCTTATCCAACTGAACAAATCATTGTTGAAGAGAAATGTAGTGCTGAGTCGAGTCATTAGAAGTATTCGGCGAATGACAGATTGGGTTCGGACAAATTGTTCTCAAACACAGCGAACTAAACTTTTAACGTTAACAAGATACGATAACATTTTATTGTATCTGAGAAGTAAGCTAGTAAGTAGTGGGGCCCTTATGGCGACCTTGTAACAACCAGCCAGCAAGTAGAGTAGTAGCCAGCTAGCTAGTAGCCAGCTAGCTAGTAGCCAGCTAGCTAGTAGCCAGCTAGCTAGTAGCCAGCTAATAGCCAGGTAGTAACCAGCTAGCTAGTAGCCAGCTAGCTAGTAGCCAGCTAGTAGCCAGCTAGTAGCCAGCTAATAGCCAGCTAGCTAGTAGCCAGCCAGCTAGTAGCCAGCTAGTAGCCAGCTAGTAGCCAGCTAGCTAGTAGCCAGCTAGCTAGTAGCCAGCTAGTAGCCAGCTAGTAGCCAGCTAATAGCCAGCTAGCTAGTAGCCAGCTAGCTAGTAGCCAGCTAGTAGCCAGCTAGTAGCCAGCTAATAGCCAGCTAGCTAGTAGCCAGCCAGCTAGTAGCCAGCTAGTAGCCAGCCAGCTAGTAGCCAGCTAGTAGCCAGCTAGTAGCCAGCTAGCTAGTAGCCAGCTAGCTAGTAGCCAGCCAGCTAGTAGCCAGCTAGTAGCCAGCTAGTAGCCAGCTAGCTAGTAGCCAGCTAGCTAGTAGCCAGCTAGTAGCCAGCCAGCTAGTAGCCAGCTAGCTAGTAGCCAGCCAGCTAGTAGCCAGCTAGCTAGTAGCCAGCTAGCTAGTAGCCAGCTAGCTAGCAGCCAGCCAGCTAGTAGCCAGCTAGCTAGTAGCCAGCTAGTAGCCAGCTAATAGCCAGCTAGTAGCCAGCTAGCAGTAGGCCCTGTACTCTACATATCTCCCCTGACAAGTACTCAAATAGTAAGTAGTTTGTTAAATCTCAGGGGAGTTAACTGTCACATCTGATCATTATCTTATCTTCTTTGTGAGCTGTTACCCAACACATACCTCGCATACCGGACATATCTTATGTGAATAATATCTTACTTCTCGGTGCACTGTGCTAGTGCAATTTAGGCGATCTAAAACTTGTTTGTGTTTAATGCAAGTATGTTGCGTGCAAAGTAGAAGGAGTTAACCCATAGTACTATAATATAATATATAGTACTATTCCATCACAGCCATAATATTATTTATTCCACACTCAACACATATCGGTGGGCATAATACTATGTACATGCTCTGAGTCAACTACATGTCAGCTATCAAGTTTCACTTTATTTAACACTAAGGAGTAGAATTTGTGTTGTGTTCACAAACTCTACCTTTATATTATTCTAGTATTATTTTAAATACTTTCTTTCAACTTCATAGCATGTTCCACACTTTGTATATCTAAGAGAACTTCAGGGAACTCTAAGTAAGGCGGCTGACAACAGTTTATACTCTATTATAATAATAAGTGTGTTGTTGATATCAAAGAAGAGTTCCGAAAATAGGATAATAAAATACAACGCCCATAACAGAGACTAATCTTTCCCTAAAATAAAAAGTACCGTCAAATCATCACTCTAATTTCTGTCAATATCTCCTGTTGTATGCTTTAATTTCTTCATGTTGGTGTATAACAATGATAAGTCCATATAATTATATATATAAACGTATGATTTGCAGTAAAATTTATCCGAGCCTAAATTAAGACGTATGTAAACTACTAGATTAAAGTGAAGGTGCGTTAACACGCACACACACGCGGACACACACGCTCACACGTGGTTTGATGAGGCTTTAATGTTTATATGATAAGGTGATAAGCTCTTATCACCTTATCATATAAACATTAAACATCATGTTTTATTATAGATCACCACAGAGGATATTCATTTGTGAGCCTATAAGAGAACTAGATTTGGGCGTAGACCTAACCAAAATTTGAAGAACTTTCTGACGGTTTATTGTTTCGCACTCTTTCGTACTGTGCTATTTCTGTATTAAACATTGACACTAAGCAGCTGTTGCTGCCGTATTGAATATCGATTGGAAGTTTGCCAAGAATTTCTTCCAATATTAGTAAAGCAGAGCTGTACAAAGGTTTACATAGGTTTAAAGTTTAAACAGGTTAACACTTAACAGTTTGTGGGAATAGTTCAAATAGTAACGACATTTAAAATTAATTAACAATTATAAATTAACAATTGTTTCAGAGTCCGTATCACAAGATGGCTACAATATTTGTGAAGCAACTGGACGCTAACGGACCTGCAGCAAAAGCTGGCCTCAAACAAGGTTTCTTTACGTAACAAGTTACAAAACTTCCGTTTAATTTGAAGATTACATTGTAGATTAGATTGTATTGTGTGTTTCATATCATGTTACCATGTTTCATCCGCACTGTGAAGTTAATCTAATTGAATAGTCTGAGAACAAATGTGTTAAAAGAGTAGTGGTACTGCACACTGTTCAGGAAACTTGATTAGTGACACTCTTGGGTGGGGTGTGGAACAGTCTAGAATATCAAATAACATTCTAATAACATTTTATGGGCTCTGAAATCAGTAGTGGTTACGTTACCATTACATTGACTAAGCTGACATGACATCACTTCACTGCTTACTACTTACAGGTGACAGAATTCTGAAGGTTAATGGAGTCAGCGTGTTTACGAAGAGTCTGGAAGATGTTGTTACGATGATGAAGAAAAGGTGCGTTCCAAGGCAGATTGTATTGCACAATTAATTGGTCTCTGGATCAAATGCATGATGTGTAAGATTTCTGCAGCTGAACATCTCAGAATTTCTGGAAGGCGCGACAAACATCTTTGTATTGCTCTACAATTGTAGCGCGCACTTAGTGCATTGCGCGCGTCGGGTATTGACGCCGCGCACGCGTGAGATCCATGCCGCCATAATATAAACATCTCAATCGATGCAACCACTCGCATTAAAACTGATAAACCACACATATAAAACAATATATTTAACTCAATTTACAGGGAAGATTATGTGGTGTTAACTACAGTACCCTGGTACAAGGATTTCCTCCAAGTCGAATATCCTAGTTACGCTTACAGCGAGCCAGAATCAGACACATCCAACACGTCACTGGATAGGTTAGACTTCTTACTCCCTTCAATTTAACTTGAGTCTGTGTCTAGTCAGTAATTATCACAATTAATTAACGATGATTAACATCCTGCCCCTCAGGTTCTCTCCAGTCCGTACTCCTCCGGCAGGGTCTGACAGAAAGTACAACTCTCTAACCAGAAACTACTCTGGTAACCATAGCAACATCAGTTCTCATAGTAACAGTGGTAGCCATGCTACTAGTCCAAGCAGGAGATCAGGTACCCACAGTCCCAAGTGCACAAGAACACCAGAAGACGCACCAATCAAGCCTCCACGTCCTAGCTACGTGTTACGGAGAAATGAGAGGGAACAACCTATAGTAGAGCGAGATTTTGGGGGTAGTTTGGATGCTGCAACCATTCCAAAATCTCCTAGTGCAGTTGCTACTCCACGTGCAGCTAACAAGAGATTGTCTCACAGTACAGATGATAAACGCAAGAGATTTGGTACCGTGCACTATTTTGACGATTTCCAGCTCCCTGAGAAACCATCAAGCTCAGGAGCAAGTTCCAAGGTTAGCTGTTACAATGTTAACTCTCGTAATTCACAATATCAGGAGATACGGTACGTCAATATGTGATAATTAAATTTATGATTCACGTTATTTTAGGGGATATATAAGGCGGGAAGTAAATTTGCATGCATTGCATCACATTACGGGCCAGTTCTTCATATTTACTGCTAGTATTTTCATAATGTCACACTAAAAGCAACACTGCTGGTTTGCCTTGTTTTAGTCACGTCCCGATACTGCAACGTTTCTCTTGATTTGTCAGAATATTCATCTTGTACCCAATAGTGAGACAGTTACACAGTACACACGAGAAACTTACCTATAGTCTATACTATATGTAATTTATACTTGTACTGTACACCGGATAGGGTGGTGTTGGACTTATTTCCTCTGTTTATGTTAAAGTTTAAAACGTGTGCACCCTCTAGAACACCTTAACCACGAGTATAAGTAGTATGGGAAATGTTCACATAGCAAAGTGTGCGGTACTAAATAGCACGTGTAATACTAGCTATCACGTGCAATACTAGCTAACACGTGCTGTACTAAATATCACGTGCAATACTAGCTAACACGTGCTGCACTGAATATCACGTGTAATACTAGCTAACACGTGCTGCACTGAATATCAAGTATAATACTAAGTAACACGTGCTGCACTGAATATCACGTGCAATACTAAGTAACACGTGCTATTCTAAATATCACGTGCTAAGTAAGGGATGTGGTGTAAATTTCAAAGTGGGTTATCTTTTTAGTGTTCTTGATAATAATTTTTGCTTTCCCCCTTAAAAATATCGGTTGTACAAATAAATGATTCTCTTTTAAGTTGCTAGGTTACTAACACAGGTTACTAACACAGGTTACTAAGACATGTTACTAATACAGGTTGAACAATTGCAGGAGATGGATCCCCTATGTGAGGCCCTGATATCTCAGTCTAAGATCTCACCCAGTGATCTCCAGAGGCTCACTTCTGACTGTAACATGGAGGGATATCTCGATTGTAAGATACTGGATGAGAACTCTAAGGTTAGTTTCAGCAGCATTATTTGATCGGTTCATTGAAAGGGTTTTCTGTTAGTTCTGGATCTTCTGAAGGCAACTTGTCTTTCTGAAAGGGACTATTTATAATCGTGGTCCATGTCTTGACGGAGCTATTTATCAGATATTCAAGTTACAAGTAGCACAGCTAGAGATGCTGATGTGTGAGGTTAAATACTGTTACTGTATACACGGAGTAAATAAATACTGTTAAATACTGTTAAAAACATATAAATAACCATGTTTTGTTACTGATATTGTGAACTGATTAGATCTCGTCTGAAGAACACACTGACAATCAACAATAGTGTTTACAATTAATTCTGATAAAGTTGTTAGAAGTTGATTCTGAGCAGTTCAATGTTACAATTGCAGACGTTGATTTTTAACGATTGAGCAGTGATCTAGTAACTAATGTTACAACTTTAGTTACCAAGTTAGCAGGTTACTAAGCAAATAAACAGGTTACTAAGTAACTAAACCCCTCTCAGAGACACACACTGCGCGGCTGGAGTAAACACTTCACTACTCTCCACACCTCTGAACTGTGTCTGTATAAGAACTACAACGACTATGTGGAGAAGAGGGATAAGCCGGAGGAGGGACCTGTAGATATCAGTAACTGTCTCGTTAGTATCGAGTACCGGCTCAAGAAACCTGTCTTTAGACTGACCTGTCAAAACGGAAAGGAGTATCTCTTCAAGGTGGGTTCAGAACTACACCAGTCATTTCAACTGGTCCTAAGTTAACAGTTTCGCTGTTTTATTACCATGTCTCTGATATTTCTGCTACCTCTGCAATCTGCTAGTTACTAATTATTAATAATCTGCTAGTTACTAAGTTAGTAACTCACTTAATCTCTACAGGCTGACTCTAACGATGACATGTTGGAATGGATAGGAGTTATCCAGAAACTGAACGACAACCAGTCCCTCTGTAACAGTCTGATAAAGAGAAAAGCAGACGAGCTACTAAAGTCAGATAACAAGTCTGATAACAGTGAGGAGGTTGGGAAGAGGACCGGAAAAGGAGCTGGAGGGAAGATAAAAGAGTACAAACTGGAGGCAGAATTCGCAGTCAACTCTCAATATGGTTTGTGGGTTTTATATAATACATTCTAAACTTGTTGTAGCCTTAACTGATCTGTAAGATAGTGTTATCCAGTGCCGAAATCTCAGGAAATCTCCCCAGTAGAAGGGTTTAGCTCCAGAGCAACAAAACTCACCTGACATCCTGGAATTATGAAATTACTCTTCATATTTGTCCTTGTCCGGGGTTTGTTAACCCTGAACAATAGTTCAAAGCTCCAGTGATTTTGTCTACATTGTCACATCACAATAATCAGTTATTTCTTATATTACACAATACAGTATTGTTCACTCTAACACCGGAGAGAGAGGCGTGTGAACAATGAACAATGAACAGTAAAGTTGACAATGAACTGAGGGGAAATTGTACAGTAACTTTGCGAATGAGGGGGGCGGGGGGGGGGGAGGGGGGTTGTTTCACAGATCTGGAGAAACGCTGTAATCTTCTAATTAAAATATAGTGCTAGTAAGTCGTAAGATCAAGATGGATAATGAACTATACCGTTATTTTCTCCTAACTTTTAAACAGAGGTCCAACTCAAGCTGTGTAAAAGAAGCTGTGTTGCTAAGTAATCAGTAAACTTATTAGTCAGGGTAATAAGATTATCTCTCACACAACTTCCCCAAGACCTCCCTCTCACTTACAGAGTTACAGACCCATCACCTCACATCTCACCAGTCGTAATCATCTTTATTTTACTTAACTTATTGAACTGTGCAATCCTGAGCGCGCTGTGAACGGTCTGCCGTGCTAGTCGTTCTTTAATTATGGGAAGGGCGGGATTTGAGGAATTATATTATCTTACTTTGAGATTTAGAATAGGACAGAATCCCATTTATAATTGTTTGAACTGTAACTGATATTTATTTCATATTTTATTTTCCCGATATCACTTCTCCATGTAAGTTTATATTTTCTATCCTAACACTAAGCTCTACCAATGTACCAGCTATTACACGTGCAGTATTACACGTGCAGTATTACACGTGCAGTTTCCCTCAGGGTTCACTTGGCAAGCTTGTAACACTTGTGCGGTACTGTTAACAAGCAATTGGTTATATGATTAGGTAATCACAGTGCCTGCAGGGTGTCATTGTCTTGAAACGTTATTCCTTTTACTTCTGATGAGGTTGTTTTAGTAGTTCAGTTGTTTCAGTGTTGCTTGCTAGCTAGCTAGCTGAACCAGGTCTCTCCCTCCATTATAGTGTTGTAAAACGTTCATATTATGAGTGTGAGAAATATTATCTCCAGTGATTGAGATGAGTGACGTTACTTGTGATGGTGACCCCCCCCCCCCCCCCTGTGAGGGTGACACTCACACACGCCCCGTATACCAAGGATCTGACTTATCGAGTGACGTGTAAAGTTACATAATACAGGTCTGATTAATAAGGTTCCTGTGCCTCATCTAGAGTTTGCTGTTTGTGTTATAATATATAACGGCTAGATGTGGATTCTGTGCCCGATCTCGGTACCTGATTTCTCAGTTCTATTACTTGGTCCTCCTCGCTGATATAAATTATAAACCTTATCTTAAATCAAAAAGTTATTTCTCCCCACGAGAGTCGTATCACAAATTAGTTTATAAGCTGTTCTGTAAAACGATAAAATGATTTGTAAATTGTACGCTGATAAGATGATTTGTTGTACAAAGAGAGACAGTTCGCTGCTTTATAAAATTATTTCCTGTACCAAGAGTTAGATTTAATTACCGGTTTGACGTGTGCAGTGTTTCCAAACAAATTATACTCCAGTTTAAATATCAGATACTATCTTCTGTCAGATAACACGCACTCTTATTTCATTTTAAATGGGGTTATTTTTATTTTCAGTCTTGTATTGCAACCAGTTCCAGCATGGCTTAGTTCACTTCCTGAGATTGTTTAGTTGTGACCATATTTGGGCATAACGCTTGCCTCAAGAACTCCCGTTGGTTTCGAATGGTGGAGGGTAGACATGGCACATATTGTTACCTGAAATAATATGGCCACTTTTTCAGTTGTCAGATTCTCTGACAGAAGCAGTTCAGACTTGCTAATTTCCCTTATAAAGAAGTGGTTTGGTTGGGCGTGTCTAAGTTTGTTTTGCTCTCTTCCGGATTGTCAGTATATATTCCTGAAAGATAAATGTCTGATATCTTTCCTTATTCTCACATTCCCTGGTAGTATCAACTTTTTCTTGTGTTCTCCAACAGCTGTGAATGATACAAAGATTGTTAGCGGCCAGCGGTTTAAATTCTGTGAGTGTTATTAATACTGAACAATGAGCATGCTTATAGTTAACCAAAAATAATATTATAATTATAACAGTTATAGTAGTAATAATTACAGTTCGTGTACCTGTTACTGATATGTGACAGGTATCAGCTGATATCGCCACAATACTGGTAGTTAGTAGCAACTGCTGCCGGAAGTTCTAGAATTGGTTGTGTTTACACAAGAGCTAGTTGAGCTGCACTTTGCATTGCTGGTAATCATTTTTTTGCTTAAAAGTTAAAACCTGAGCTACTAATCTGCAGCTTTGCCTTTTTCTTATAAAATGATACATATAAATCTATTTAATATAAACTATCTTCTCAGTCCCTGGTAGTTTGCCTTCTGTAGAGTAAAACCCCGATTTACTGCACCCCGATTTACCGCGGCTATTTCCTTCCCCAAATTGTGCTTAACATGTATAATGTGAGAAATCAAAACCCCGATTTACCACGGATTTTTCTTTTCCAAAAATCCGCGTTAAATTGGGGTTTTACTGTACTGATATTTATAATACAACACATATAATCTATTTAAAAGACACTATTTTCTCAGCCCCCTGTAGTCTAGTAGCTCAACATGCACTGATCATTATAATACTGTACACATTAAATCAGTTAACAGTCTGAACTGTCCTCTTTGGAACTCCGCCTACTTGCTACCACTCCTTCATAATAATTTTCATTGTGTGTTCCGTGAAAAGTTAGCTGTTTATCGTATGCAGTGCTGCTGTCATTAAAGATGAACTTTGTTGCAACTGTGAGCAGGTTGTTTAAGTTTAGATTCTATAGTTATACTGCTTTTTAATGGTTTACATTGAATGGCGGTTTCGTTTTTCTCCGTTACTTTTATTCTAGATCTAGTTGATACATGTTAGTTGCTCTGTTTCGCCGCACTACAAACTAAACCGCTTATCTCTCTCTAATCATGAGAATCGTGCCACCTGTCTCTTAAAGTTAAGTATATTATATTGTTATACATTGAACTGTTAAAATACCTTAAAATAGTTGCCTGGACCAAGATCAACGCTTTAAGTATGCAAACCATCCCGCGTGCCGAGCCTTACTAACTTGTTTTGTATAACTAATACATGTCTCAAATTCCTTTGAATGTTTCGCTTGACGTTCCTCATAAATGAGGCTGTGAGCTACGCGTTGTACAGATTATACAGATAGTTAAATACGATTAGGTGCACTCTAGTTAATAAGCTGATAACAATTATAACAGTGTGTTAACAATTCGTTATATTGGGCGGGACTTAGGGCGGGACACCCTGACTAGGTGGTGTCTCTTAGTCCGGGCTTAGCCTTCGCCCTTCACCTACAATTTACTTTGCAGTTACAATTTTTGGTATGTTGGGTGGGCCAAGCTCTAGAACTGTCTAGGAAACGTCTTTATGTATGAGGTAAATCAGGCTCTTGTTCCTAGCACACCTCACTGTATATTTTAGTTTAATTATTTATTCAGCTTTGATTATGTGGTTTACTTTACTAATCTATATTCACTACTGGTATAGTGTAATACGACGGCAGATTAGTCAAGATTATTATTAAATTACATGAAGATAACTAAATTTAACACGTTGTTCAGTTCATCCAGCTCGCGTTATGTTGTTATGGCAATAGTAACCAGGCGTGGTTTCTTGCTCTTCAATCCAGTCCGGTTTAATTAGTTTAGTTTAACTTCACCTGCTGTTGTAGGTGTAGCTACCGTGAATCTGTTTCTCATACAATTTCTAATATAATCTGAGTAGCAATATTCGTCAATCTAACCATTTAGGTTCTCTTTATTTGCTATTGTTAGCTTTGTAAATTAGTTGTATGATTACTCGGCTAATATAGAACTAGCTGATCGTGGGAACCGGTCATATTCCCACATCTTCAAATGTTTTATTAGCGGAACATCCTGCTTTTCCTTTCTTACAATACTACATGAGTATAATGTTTCTTGTTATTTCATTGTGTTGTTCTGAACAAGTTATAACCTGGTAACCTGGTATTGTAACCTGGTATTGTAACCTGGTATTGTAACCTGATATTGTAACCTGGTAACCTGTTATTGTAACCTGGTATCGTAACCTGGTAACTTGGTATTGTAACCTGGTAACCTGGTATCGTAACCTGGTATTGTAACCTGGTAACCTGGTATTGTAACCTGGTAACCTGGTATTGTAACCTGGTATTGTAACCCGGTAAACTGACCCACTTTGTCTGAGAAGAATGACGATACACAATACAATGTTTGGAGGCGGGATGCTCTGCACACCCAGACACGTAAACACTCTGTCTTGTAACCATGGTGACCACAAAGCTCTGCTGTCTTGTCACCCCCGCCACAAGACCCTGGTACAGACAAAGTGGCCCAAATCAACCTTCATCGTCGTCAACCTCTGTAAGTAAACTACACAATTAAGTTACTTATGTTTATCTGTTATTAGCGGATTGGCGGCTTAATCCTCTGTTGTTCTATTGAAAGGTTGAGAATGTGCGAGATGCCAGGTTGATAAAGTCTTATAGTTACGTGATATACACATGATCTATAAAATAAAGAAGCCTTGGTGCGGGCCAGGTACGGGCGTTAACCGTGCTATTTGTATTTCTTTATGAGTCGGGGAAATGCAAATAAGAAGCCTCAGGCAGAAACAAATTGGCACGGCAGGGTACTATTCATATCACAATTCACCTACCTTACTTGGTAAGTAGTACTTATCTTCAAGGTTCCATGATTCTCCATCCACTTCCTCAGACATGAAGCATCGCAGATAAGATAATAATAAATTGAAGTTTAATGACACCACTATTAAGATAATACTTATACTCAGCAGTGCTTAAACTAAACATCCCAGAAATGTACATGAATAATAAGGTAGGGACTGGTAACATATGGTAAGATAAGATAAGTGATAAAGAATATAATATTTAATACTAGTTACTCATATTCTTTTCAAGTAAACTGACCGCCGCGCACTGATAGAAAACAGTGTGAAAGTTACAAAGATAAGAGAATAGAAAAAAACACTAATTCAACTGCATATTGCCCAATTCTGCATATTTATAAACTGTGACGGTACACAACCGAGAACGTACAACAGTTAATTATCTCCTCCTTAAAGTTATTGAAGTGATCTTTAGAGAGCGTTAAGTAATGAATAATGACATGTTGAAGGGTTTCTCTATTGGTCTATTCAGAGTATAGTTAAAGCTGGTACCCTGAGAGGTTTCCCCTACGTAAAACCCTGTCAAGATACAATCGTAATAACTGAGTGATCTTATCCTACCGCCTTGCTGCAAACTGTGATTTCACTTTCCTTTTCAATATTCTCTTTTACCCGCCCGTATTGTCCTACTAAGTTGTATTGTCTTATCAATTGTCTTATCTAATTCGATTATAACCGCTCTCATTTTTAAACGTGTTTAAATAATATATTTTTATCTGTGTCGGTGTTCTGTTTAACTGTATGAATCATGAATCATGATTCATGACTTACAAATTAAGGGTTTTTACAACTTTAAGTAGACTAAATAAACCAAATTGTTTCATTAAATAAGCTGTTCCCATTTTGAAGGAAATGCACTATCCTTATTCTTACCAAGCTGTATGCCTGTAATGACCGTTCAGTTGCCCAAAAGACAGTAAGAGGTCACTTATTCGACCTATATCGCCAGTAAAATTCTGTGAAGTATTTAAAAAATGTGCTGAGTACGCTTAAGCAGGCGCCTCTAGACCACAGTCAGGAGAAATTGAATTATGTCATCAGATCTGTACGGAGGCGTTATTTCAGCCTTCTTACTTTTTTAACAAATGGTCGTCCAGGGGGGGGGGGGGGCTATACCTAGAATAATAATAGTATTAGATCACCGAGATAGCAGAAAAGCTGCAAGGGTTACCGTTAAAGTCAGGAGACTTGTGTCATCGAGTCTCAACAAGTGTTCCACCTGTGAAGTGTGAGACCGCTCCCTTCTTGGACTACTGCCAGTACCAGTCACAGTTACTGGCACTGTGCCAGTACCGTCACAGGCACTGTGTTGTTACACATGATACCTGCTTCTACTGATGTTGTCTTGTTTCAAATGTGCCTGTTTTTTGTGGGAAACTGTTTACGTAAATAGCAGCTGCCCGTCATTATATAATCTATTTCTAATTGCAGTACCAGTGACCAGTTGTAATGTTTGTTACTTCATGTCACTTAGTTACCAGCTTGTAATGTTATGACGCACTATATGTTATTAACAACCGCTACCACTACTACCTGATGTTGCAGTGTTATGTTATTAACCACTACTACCTGATGTTGGGTCGCAGTGCTATGTCGGGTGGGTCTCCTTTTTAACATGCCCTCTGTTAATCTTATTAACCTACTCTACATTACATAACTCTGCATGGACATTGACCAAATTGTTTATTTGTCAGTTTATTTGCCCTGTCTTTCTTCAGTAGTTTGTCAAATCAATATATTATGTTGTATTTTAACCCGAGGAGCTATTTAGATATTTACTAAATTTTATTACAGTTTCATTTCCACTACTCCACTAGTTACTTTAGTTGTACGGGGGGGGGGGGGGGGGGGGGGGGTGGGGGGGGGGTAACTATTATTAAACTAGACAGTCAGGTGTTACAGACACTGTTATGTTATTTAACGTGTTGGTCTGCAATGTTTCAGTTATGTTGACATATGCACTAAGGTTCATTCTGTAACCACGCTCACCACCTCAACATTCTCATCATATTTTATCATGATGTGAGAAAGAATACTAATTCTCACAGAGTAAAAAGTGTGGAGTTGCACGTGCTGGTGCGCGTCACTATGCAACCACCTGACGTCATTATAGGTATTATATGGTAACAGATGCACAAGAGCAATGTCAAGCACCTGATATTTTAGTGATAGAATCCTGCAAAGTTTTGATTTAACATTTAAGACAGCGCAGTAACGAATAGATAGTTAGTACTTACAAGCAGCAGATATTTGCTGATATGACAATATCTTTTAAACACATATCTTGTCAGCAGAATGCTCTGGTATTTGCTGATTCCACTCTATCTCTATATCTCTACTGTTACTATGGCAACTATTTCTTCAATGTTAGCTTGGCAACCTTTGTCCCCATTCTTTTCCGTGTCAAGTTCGTCGTTCCGTTTAAAAATTAGGGCTTCTTCGAATCAAGATAATGAACGCGACAAGTTATTCATTGAAAATTTGGCTACAGCTATAAGTTTTGCATCTTACTGACAGGTTATTGCTGAATAGTTTATCACCGAATAGTTTGTCGCCACTTTGAGCTAGTCAGTTTTAAAGTGACTTATTTGCTCTTGTCGGTAAAAAGTGGGTACAAGTAAAAAGTGGTTTCCCTTGATATTTCAAGCGGTTATAACTAACTAATAAGAATATGTTTCTGTAGCTTAATAATAATATTACTAGTACACAGTGGGCCACCATGCTGTAATTGACGAAAAATTGAGTTCTTTTAAAAGGAATTAAGTAAGTTTTGTATTGCAGTAAAAAATCTTGGCTATTAGATGCAAAAAACCATAATTGAATTAATTAAATGGCTTTCGCGCAGCGCGTCGGCGAATTTACGAAATTTTTTGACTGCCAATTTTTTCACTTTTGGCAGTCAAAATTGGCATAACCCATCATTATATTTCTAAAATTGGCTTAAAACACCGTATATTGACTCCTAATCAAGGTGAAAGTACTCTCTTTGCTTCAATTCAAGCAAAAAACCATGTAATCATATCATTTAAGCTGAATTTTTGGCACGCACTCAATTTTAGGCCTCATTTTTGACTAATTTTTGCTTAAATTTGGCCAAAAAAAGTTTATTTGCCTCAGGTTGCCCCACTAATGCATGGTACCATCTGAAAGCTCAGACGATTCTCTAAACAATGGTAGAAGAACTGTTCTGGGGTTTTTTGGGGCTTTTTCAGAAAAAAATTCCAAAGTTGAAAAAAGGCCCAAATTTGATGGAATTTAGACTTACCTTGCAGATTTGAAAAAAATTATTTTTTCTCAAACAAACCCCATTTTGAACATCTTTCTTGGCTCTCAATGTCGTGGCCTGGTGCCATGAGGTTATGGGGTACTAAAAAGTGGTCTGTTTTGGAAATATCATCAAAAAATGCTATTTTTCTGGAATTTTACTGGTATTTTCTGACAATTTCAGAAATTTCTGGCATTCGCGCCCAATTTTCTAGTTTCAATTTGACATAACTTTGGCTACGATCAATATTTTTTCATAATTCAAAAACTAAAATGATCAATAGCCTCAGGACTATCAATTTAAAAACATTCTAAACACATTCAACGATTATCTTTAGCAAAAACTCGAATTGGATGCCTCTAGACCTACATTTCAGCCATGAAAAATTTCTATGGAATGAGCCAAAAAAAATTTTCTGTGACTTATAAAGGACCAAAATTTGTTTAAAAATCAATATTCAACTGATTTGAAGTAAAAAATAATGTTTGAAATGATCTAAATTGATCACTGATGGTCTATTACAGTATGACCCCCTATTCTGGCCCACTGTGTAGTAGGTATAACTCTCCGTTCTCACAAATACCCTAGCACCATTACTCCACGTCTCCCCGTTGCCACGCGTCAGCAGCCCGCAACTAGGACACGCATGTCCTCGGTTCGGGTACTAGCTGACACAACATGTGTTAACACGTCTACTCATTTCAATCTGCATATTTCGTGCGTCAACTCGTTCATTAGTATGTCAGCTAACTATTTTATTATTCAACATTGCATTTTATTGAGGACAGCATTTTATTCTGGATCACGTAGCATTTTATTGAATTATTTTCTCCAATGTCGAGTATTCCCATCTTTATCAGTATTAGGTATCTTCCGATCTTTATCAGTATTCGAACCGTTTCCTGTAAATTCTCACGGTAACAGTATACGAGCCTTTTTCACGCCCTCACCCCATACTTCTCACACGACATGTCTGCAGTGTTGCTCACCATATTTAGTGATACTCTCAGATGTCTGCAGTGTTCATTCTAGAAGTGAGTTAGACTGGGTTTGTAGACGTGCGGTATTGACCATGTTCGGTTACAACTGCTGATATAGCAAAAACCAACGTGATTTGCTGATTTGTTAATTAGGGAATGATATTTGCTCTGTTCCTACCTTAATTTTTTATCTCTTCATTTCCTCTGTTTCTACTTTAATTCTTTATCTCTTCAGTTCTTCTTAAGTATTCAGTGGAAAGTTGATTCACTCGGCGGGCGCTTAGTTTATATCTTGACTCGTTATCAAGTTGCTTTAGAGACTAATTGAAACTGATACCTCAACCTCCAGTTAGGAACTTTTCGTTGTAACAGTAACACTTAACAGTCTCCTCTAATAAAAAACAACCCCATTCACTCCCTGGCCTCTCTACAAACACCTTATCCCTCTTTACAAACACCTCCCCCTCTTTACAAACACCTCCCCCCTCTTTAAAAACACCTCCCCCTCTCTACAAACACCTCCTCCCTCTTTACAAACACCTCCCCCTCTCTTACAAACACCTCCCCCTCTTTACAAACACCTCCCCCCTCTTTACAAACACCTCCCCCCTCTTTACAAACACCTCCCCCTCTTTACAAACACCTCCCCTCTCTTTACAAACACCTCCCCCCTCTTTACAAACACCTCCCCCCTCTTTACAAACACCTCCCCCTCTTTACAAACACCTCCCCTCTCTTTACAAACACCTCCCCCTCTTTACAAACACCTCCCCCTCTTTACAAACACCTCCCCCTCTTTACAAACACCTCCTCCCTCTTTACAAACACCTCCCCCTCTTTACAAACACCTCCCCCTCTTTACAAACACCTCCCCCTCTTTACAAACACCTCCCCCTCTTTACAAACACCTCCTCCCTCTTTACAAACACCTCCCCCTCTTTACAAACACCTCCCCCTCTTTACAAACACCTCCTCCCTCTTTACAAACACCTCCCCCTCTTTACAAACACCTCCCCCTCTTTACAAACACCTCCCCCTCTTTACAAACACCTCCCCCTCTTTACAAACACCTCCCCCTCTTTACAAACACCTCCTCCCTCTTTACAAACACCTCCCCCTCTTTACAAACACCTCCTCCCTCTTTACAAACACCTCCCCCTCTTTACAAACACCTCCTCCCTCTTTACAAACACCTCCTCCCTCTTTACAAACACCTCCTCCCTCTTTACAAACACCTCCTCCCTCTTTACAAACACCTCCCCCTCTTTACAAACACCTCCTCCCTCTTTACAAACACCTCCTCCCTCTTTACAAACACCTCCCCCTCTTTACAAACACCTCCTCCCTCTTTACAAACACCTCCTCCCTCTTTACAAACACCTCCCCCTCTTTACAAACACCTCCCCCTCTTTACAAACACCTCCCCCTCTTTACAAACACCTCCCCCTCTTTACAAACACCTCCCCCTCTTTACAAACACCTCCCCCTCTTTACAAACACCTCCCCCTCTTTACAAACACCTCCCCCTCTTTACAAACACCTCCCCCTCTTTACAAACACCTCCCCCTCTTTACAAACACCTCCCCCTCTTTACAAACACCTCCCCCTCTTTACAAACACCTCCCCCTCTTTACAAACACCTCCTCCCTCTTTACAAACACCTCCCCCCTCTTTACAAACACCTCCTCCCTCTTTACAAACACCTCCCCCTCTTTACAAACACCTCCCCCTCTTTATAAACACCTCCCCCCTCTTTACAAACACCTCCCTTCTTTACAAACACCTCCTCCCTCTTTACAAACACCTCCCCCTCTTTACAAACACCTCCCCTCTCTTTACAATCACCTCCTCCCTCTTTACAAACACCTCCCCCTCTTTACAAACACCTCCCCCTCTTTACAAACACCTCCTCCTCTTTACAATCACCTCCCCCCTCTTTACAAACACCTCCCCCTCTTTACAAACACCTCCCCTCTCTTTACAAACACCTCCTCCCTCTTTAAAAACACCTCCCCCTCTTTACAAACACCTCCTCCCTCTTTACAAACACCTCCTCCTCTTTACAAACACCTCCCCCTCTTTACAAACACCTCCTCCCTCTTTACAAACACCTCCTCCCTCTTTAAAAACACCTCCCCCTCTTTACAAACACCTCCTCCCTCTTTACAAACACCTCCTCCTCTTTACAAACACCTCCCCCTCTTTACAAACACCTCCTCCCTCTTTACAAACACCTCCTCCCTCTTTACAAACACCTCCTCCCTCTTTACAAACACCTCCTCCCTCTTTACAAACACCTCCCCCTCTTTACAAACACCTCCTCCCTCTTTATAAACACCTCCCCCTCTTTATAAACACCTCCTCCCTCTTTACAAACACCTCCTCCCTCTTTACAAACACCTCCTCCTCTTTACAAACACCTCCTCCCTCTTTACAAACACCTCCCCCTCTTTACAAACACCTCCTCCCTCTTTACAAACACCTCCCCCCTCTTTACAAACACCTCCCCCCTCTTTACAAACACCTCCCCCTCTTTACAAACACCTCCCTCTTTACAATCACCTCCTCCTTCTTTACAAACACCTCCCCGCTCTTTACAAACACCTCCTCCCTCTTTACAAACACCTCCCCCCTCTTTACAAACACCTCCTCCCTCTTTACAAACACCTCCCCCTCTTTACAAACACCTCCCCCCTCTTTACAAACACTTCCCCCCTCTTTACAAACACCTCCCCCTCTTTACAAACACCTCCCCTCTTTACAATCACCTCCTCCCTCTTTACAAACACCTCCCCCCTCTTTACAAACACCTCCCCCCTCTTTACAAACACCTCCTCCCTCTTTACAAACACCTCCCCCCTCTTTACAAACACCTCCCCCTCTTTACAAACACCTCCCCCTCTTTACAAACACCTCCCCCCTCTTTACAAACACCTCCCCCTCTTTACAAACACCTCCCCTCTCTTTACAAACACCTCCTCCCTCTTTACAAACACCTCCTCCCTCTTTACAAACACCTCCTCCCTCTTTACAAACACCTCCCCCTCTTTACAAACACCTCCTCCCTCTTTACAAACACCTCCTCCCTCTTTACAAACACCTCCCCTCTCTTTACAAACACCTCCCCCTCTTTACAAACACCTCCCTTCTCTTTACAAACACCTCCTCCCTCTTTACAAACACCTCCTCCCTCTTTACAAACACCTCCTCCCTCTTTACAAACACCTCCCCTCTCTTTACAAACACCTCCTCCCTCTTTACAAACACCTCCCCCTCTTTACAATCACCTCCTCCCTCTTTACAAACACCTCCCCCTCTTTACAAACACCTCCCCCTCTTTACAAACACCTCCCCCTCTTTACAAACACCTCCCCCCTCTTTACAAACACCTCCTCCCTCTTTACAAACACCTCCTCCCTCTTTACAAACACCTCCTCCCTCTTTACAAACACCTCCTCCCTCTTTACAAACACCTCCTCCCTCTTTACAAACACCTCCCCCTCTTTACAAACACCTCCCCCCTCTTTATAAACACCTCCTCCCTCTTTACAAACACCTCCTCCCTCTTTACAAACACCTCCTCCCTCTTTACAAACACCTCCTCCCTCTTTACAAACACCTCCTCCCTCTTTACAAACACCTCCTCCCTCTTTACAAACACCTCCCCTCTCTTTACAAACACCTCCCCTCTCTTTACAATCACCTCCCCTCTCTTTACAAACACCTCCTCCTCTTTACAAACACCTCCCCCCTCTTTACAAACACCTCCCCCTCTTTACAATCACCTCCTCCCTCTTTACAAACACCTCCCCCCTCTTTACAAACACCTCCTCCCTCTTTACAAACACCTCCCCTCTCTTTACAAACACCTCCCCCTCTTTACAATCACCTCCCCTCTCTTTACAAACACCTCCTCCTCTTTACAAACACCTCCCCTCTCTTTACAAACACCTCCTCCTCTTTACAAACACCTCCCCTCTCTTTACAAACACCTCCCCTCTCTTTACAAACACCTCCTCCCTCTTTACAAACACCTCCCCTCTCTTTACAAACACCTCCCCCTCTTTACAAACACCTCCCCCTCTTTACAAACACCTCCCCTCTCTTTACAAACACCTCCTCCCTCTTTACAAACACCTCCCCTCTCTTTACAAACACCTCCCCCTCTTTACAAACACCTCCCCTCTCTTTACAAACACCTCCCCTCTCTTTACAATCACCTCCCCCTCTTTACAAACACCTCCTCCCTCTTTACAAACACCTCCCCTCTCTTTACAAACACCTCCCCTCTCTTTACAAACACCTCCTCCCTCTTTACAAACACCTCCCCTCTCTTTACAAACACCTCCCCCTCTTTACAAACACCTCCCCTCTCTTTACAAACACCTCCCCTCTCTTTACAAACACCTCCCCCTCTTTACAAACACCTCCTCCCTCTTTACAAACACCTCCCCTCTCTTTACAAACACCTCCTCCCTCTTTACAAACACCTCCTCCCTCTTTACAAACACCTCCTCCCTCTTTACAAACACCTCCCCTCTCTTTACAAACACCTCCCCCTCTTTACAAACACCTCCCCCTCTTTACAAACACCTCCCCTCTCTTTACAAACACCTCCTCCCTCTTTACAAACACCTCCTCCCTCTTTACAAACACCTCCCCCTCTTTACAAACACCTCCTCCCTCTTTACAAACACCTCCCCCTCTTTACAAACACCTCCTCCCTCTTTACAAACACCTCCCCTCTCTTTACAAACACCTCCTCCCTCTTTACAAACACCTCCCCCTCTTTACAAACACCTCCCCTCTCTTTACAAACACCTCCCCCCTCTTTACAAACACCTCCCCTCTCTTTACAAACACCTCCCCCTCTTTACAAACACCTCCCCCCTCTTTACAAACACCTCCTCCCTCTTTACAAACACCTCCTCCCTCTTTACAAACACCTCCTCCCTCTTTACAAACACCTCCTCCCTCTTTACAAACACCTCCCCCTCTTTACAAACACCTCCCCCCTCTTTACAAACACCTCCCCCTCTTTACAAACACCTCCCCCTCTTTACAAACACCTCCTCCCTCTTTACAAACACCTCCCCTCTCTTTACAAACACCTCCCCTCTCTTTACAAACACCTCCCCCTCTTTAGTCGTTAGTATCATTCCCCCAGGATGACTCATCACTTTCAGAATGGTTATCTTATTAATATACTCACTCCTGATATAGCGTGAAGTAGAACTACCAGTTTGCCAGTAATTCAAAATAATGTGACTTTATCAGAGATTACAGCAATTTAATAATTAGTTGGGCTACAGCCCACTTTCTAGCACTATATCTAGCACTATATCTAGCACTCTATTCAGTAATCTGTTCTTGTTCTGTGTTTTTACGGATAACTCAACAGCTTTATTTCATATAATATTCACATCATTGAGTCAAGTGACCACCATATTATATCAGCTGTTATTTACATCTCAACTGTTCAACAGTTTACCACCTTATTGATGATATCACACAGTAGTTCTACTTCTCCAGTTCTCTGTTTTTAGTACAAGTTCTCTGTTTACAGTTCATCTCTGAGAATTGTTTAGTGTTTACCGGGTCAAACTGTTATTTCCCTAGCCCCAATTTCCGCTGCTAATTAGATATTGGTTTGTTGAAACAGACCGCTCCTTATCTCCCGAGCCCTGTTTCACCCTTTCTTCCTTGTTACTCCTTCATATCTCACTGTACGACGTACGTTATGACTCTAGCTCTTGTTAACTTCATGTTGACTCACTCTGTAAGTTGCCCGTACCACTCACCCCCCCTATAATAAGCAGCTAAGTGTGGGCTCGTTACACGCCACACCAGGTTACCCCTCTCTCACCAGGCTGCCAATACCGCTTGTTGGTGCCGCTATTCTACCACTACCACTCTACTGGAGACCGGACTACTGTCCTTCTTCCTTGTTAATGTCCCCCGCCTTACTTTTAACTGTTAATCCTCTCTGTCAAAGTGTTCTCTGTCACACACACCGCCTTAATTAGCTAATTAGATAATTACAGTAATCGTGCAGACTGCAGTGTGCTGTCACAACATCTTCCAAACAACGCCCTATGTTGGTAATCATTTAATCGGACACCTCTAGTCTTCTCCAATCTCTAGTGGAGTTCAGGTTTACAGCAGATTATTTGTCAGGAAACTTGTTACCAAGTTCTGTTGTCCTCCTCTCATTTGAACTTGTCAGGAAACTTGTTACCAAGTTCTGTTGTCCTCCTCTTATTTGAACTTGTCAGGAAACTTGTTACCAAGTTCTGTTGTCCTCCTCTTATTTGAACTCGTCAGGAAACTTGTTACCAAGTTCTGTTGTCCTCCTCTTATTTGAACTTGTCAGGAAACTTGTTACCAAGTTCTGTTGTCCTCCTCTAAAGGAGACCGTGTTCTTCATAATAATAACCTCATGCAAATAGCTATTGTTATTATTGTTGTTTTCGTGTCACTTGACATGCTCTTTGTTGCAATTGTCAACGTAAATTGTAAAATGTTATCCTTTTGTTTAACTTATTATTAATATCTTTTTGTTCAACTTATTAATATTAATTTTAGAGACAATTTTAAATACAATTCTCCTGGGATAAAATAAAATACATCTTAATTTTGAACGCCCTTATTTTTCTTTTGTTCTTGCGAGACAGTGATCTAGTGAATACAATTACAACCGCTCATTATCTATCGCAAAGGAGATGAGCAGAACTTGGTGGTTGAGTAGTTGTTATTAACTTGACTCACTTGTTGCTAAAAGTTAGATCGCTGAGGTTCTTACTAGTAGTTATAACAGTGATACAATATGTATAGATACTGTTGTGGTATGTACAGTATTAATGAGTATACCTGAGTAGTAGAACTTGTAGGTTGAGCAGTAAACCTACTTCTAAAGTTATTACAGTAATAAGAAACAAGTCTCCATTTAACTCCTCTCTCTTCCTTTTTGTTACATTACAAACGTTCACCAAACTACAAATTTCTCTACATTTAAAAAAATTACCCAAATTATTGCTACCCGTAGAAACAACCTCAAATTCACCATTTTTCTCCAAATTTCCGGCACAGCGGTTTCGCTTGCGGTCTAGGATGACGTGAACCCAACAGTAACTGAACTCTTTTTAAACTTTTTATCTGTGTATATAAAACATTGTATATATGTTGCAAGTACGTACTGAAACCTGTATTGTTTGTAACGTGTTCTAGAACTATTATCTAGTAGTAAGTACTAGTAACTTACTGGTAAGTAGTAACTATTGTAAAGTAGTATTGTAAAGTAGTAAGTAGTAAGTTTTGTTATCACTGTTTTTACCGATAACAGGATCCCAGGTGGCTCCACCTGTACTACCTGCACTAACACAGTGTTAACACTGTGTGCTAGTCTGCTTGCTACCTCTATTATAGTGCAAATCTTCTGATCTTCTCTCTCTTTACTCACTTCTACTTTCACGTCTTGTTAATATCTTGTGTAGTCTCTTGTGTAGTCTCTGCACTACCAGTTTCTGTTGTGTGATGATGATGTTGGGGAGGCGATGGTTTGTCTTCAACCTGGGGCTGTGTTATGTGGGTGTGTACAGGAGGAAGCGAGAGAAGAACTTGTTCAAATTAAGTGTGAAAAACGCTTACGGTTAGTGACCTATAATAAAATAAAATAAGTAGTTCCCTATGATATCTTGTATAATGAGATTTAATGAAATAAGTAATAACACTCCCAACATAAAGTACACTTCTGGTATCCACAAACCTAGTTTAGCTGTACTAGATATACGTTAGACAACTTGTGAGCACTTGTGAGTATGTTATCAGTTAGGACAGGTCACAGTTATTGTTAACTAAACGGGTGACAAGGCAACACGTGACAAAGCAACACGTGACAAGATACCACGTGACAAGATAGCACTCCTTACTGTCTATCATTAGCAGGACGGAAACCGCTTAACACTTAACCAAGGTATAAGAAGTGTCACTCGACATTTCAGTATCAGTAAACTGGGAGTCCCGACTTTTTCACCGTCTAGGCACTTGTTGTTAGCCGCTTTATTTACTTTTTAAAGTAAAACTTCTGACCTTTTCTTCGAAACAGGTGAAAATATAACATCGCTTGTGTCATTGTTTCTCCAATAGGGCTTATTTACAAGTTTTTTTACTCACATGTTACTGTCTTGTTACTCACCAGTTACATTAGTCGCTAATTGAGTCTCCCACGTGGCAGCCCCACGTGACATGTCAGACATTTGGCACCTGTCCAACTACCTCAACACTCAAACTGTGTTGTTCACTGAGCCTTATTTCCTGGTCTCTATGATATCCACTATTCTAACATTCCCCACATCTTGTTACCCCACCACTGTTCTAGCTGCTAGCTAGACAGCTAGCTGGTCCCTTTTTACCTTGCTCAAGTAAAACGTTCTAGTCCCGGCTAATCAATCATTTTATCATAGATTGATCCCTAGTGATGATCTAGAGTGTTCCCTAGATCAGTGCTTGCTGTAATGTCTGTGCCACGTATTCCCGCCCTGTCCCTCTTTCCTTGACAATATCAGACATCAAGCATCATCTCCCCCTCATCGCGCACTGTATCTAGTCTGTGAGGAGGTCCTGCTATTAGACAGACCATTACAGTGTCCTAATTCTAACACACTTCACGTGTTCTATTATAAGGGTCCTCTCTCTCTCCTCTCTCCTCTCTCTCTCTCTCTCTCTCTCTCTCTCTCTCTCTCTCTCTCTCTCTCTCTCTCTCTCTCTCTCTCTCTCTCTCTCTCTCTCTCTCTCTCTCTCTCTCTCTCTCTCTCTCTCTCTCTCTCTCTCTCTCTCTCTCTCTCTCTCTCTCTCTCTCTCCTCTCTCCTCTCTCTCTCTCTCTCTCTCTCTCTCTCTCTCTCTCTCTCTCTCTCTCTCTCTCTCTCTCTCTCTCTCTCTCTCTCTCTCTCTCTCTCTCTCTCTCTCTCTCTCTCTCAGTCTCTGTAGGTCCTGTCGCTGTCTGCATCACGTGACTACCTGTTAATGAAGTGTGAATAAGGAGGGACGGGACTGTCTGTACACTCAGCTCCAGATTTCATCTTCTACCTCACTCTGTGTTGTGCGTGGTGGGTAATGTGTCGGTGATTCTGAGACTTGTTTTGGCAAATGATGGCATTGGTTTTGATAGATTACCCGGAAAGTCAGAAAGTGGCAGTAGAACTTCCGGTTACGTATTGACAGGTGTACTTCTGGGACCTGCTGAGTGCTGACAGGTTTCTTCTTATTTGGGTTACCTGGCAAAACTCTGGCGTTCGTTGCCGCGTTCTTTTGTGTCTGATCATGTCTTAATTCAGTGTTCTTGTTTTGTTTCATGTTAAAGAATGAAAAGCTTCCGTATGAGTATAGAAGCCAGGATACAGACTTCTTAAACTTTGCAATTACTTGATTTAACTCTTTCTTTTTAACTTCAATATATTGTTGATGTCATGTACAGGTATTAAAGAATATTAGAATACCAGCACGGGCCAGATTTCCACGTAGTTATAATAATATGTAATCTGTAGAGATGCACTTGTTTGAGCATTTGGTTTAGTATGAACGAAGGAGCTGAGGTTCCTTCTTCTGTTTCTATTTAAGGTTATTAAGATAACACGCCCTCCCACGCACCCTTATATGCAGCTCTCCCAATAATAGCACCATCAGAATATTAATATGAACATATTATACCTTCCCCCCTCCAGTTTGGAAGATAATACCTGTTGGTTTCAGTTCCCCTTACCAATTGGTAATAAACTCATTATACAATCAGCTGGTTCAGGGTTACCGCCATGTCCAGGGCCATCTTTTTCAGGGTTACTACCATGTTAATAACGATCTTTGGCACGACTCTGTCCTAGGTAACTTCAAACCAGTACCGGTCAAGAACTTCTCTCTTATCTGTTTCTTATCTGTAGAGTGGTGGGATGTTATCTTTATGTGAACTGAGAGGTGCTGACTTTCTACCTCTCCGTTTTTTACCTCGCAACTTTTTACAGCATTACCCGTAGGTAGTCAAGGTTTACATTTTTCTTAGATTTAGAATTCAATCATTCACTGCATACTTAAAACTATGAGCAAAATCAGGATCACAGCTATGGTTTCAAGCTCGAGAGGTTAAATATAGTGCACTTAACCCAACATTGAGGAATTCTATCCCTCCTGTACTTGTCTGGGTTACCGGCTATGTGACTGGTCAGCCAGCTGAGTCCCCACTTGGTTTCCACTCTGCCCAACTCAACAAGTTCTCTCACCTTTATCGTACTTGGCACTATTTTACTACTCGCCTTTTTTAACTGGGTTCAGTAGGCGTAACAAAGTTTACCTGTGTATGACTTGGCAGGCTGCTGATATTGCTGTGCTAGAGACTAGAGAGATCACGCCCTGTTCTCATGGCTAACTAGTTGTAGTAGTATCCTGATTCCTGGCTAACTAAACGTCTCACTAACTCGTGGTCTGTTCACACGGACACTGCATTTGTTAAAAGTGAAGTGATCATTAGATCCTGAGTACTGATTCTATTTACTGTTTGGTTAATAGTGATTATACTGATATAGTTAACAGTGTTACTCAGTGATCTAGTCCTTGTTCGATATTACTTCCGTTCTGAACCTGTAATGATAGCTATTATAACGATAGGATTAATGATAGTAGTGATGTAGTTGTGTTAGGAAGTGACGTCACTATCATTAGTGGGGTGTGTGTGTATGATACACCTGCCACCTCACCACCCTCACCACCTCACCCTGCACAATATGTCAGCTTCTAGAACCTCCTGTCTCCAGTCTCCCAGCTACCCTACCAGTTAGAGAGGGAGCATATAGTTACAGGTACTTGCCGGGAGTGTAGTTACTGGGTAGTACTATTTCCTTTCTGTCTAACTTTACTTCCTCTGACGTTAGAGATCCTTTTCAATGGCTATTTACCCTCCCTGACACCTCTATATCTCTCTCTCTCTCTCTCTCTCTCTCTCTCTCTCTCTCTCTCTCTCTCTCTCTCTCTCTCTCTCTCTCTCTCTCTCTCTCACTCTCTCTCTCTCTCTCTCTCTCTCTCTCTCTCTCTCTCTCTCTCTCTCTCTCTCTCTCTCTCTCTCTTTCTTTCTCTCTCTCTCTCTCTCTCTCTCTCTCTCTCTCTCTCTCTCTCTCTCTCTCTCTCTCTCTCTCTCTCTCTCTCTCTCTCTCTCTATATATATATATATATATCTAGCCTCTTTATCCGTCTCATATGTTTATGTATGTCTGATACCCTATCTAGTCTATATCTTGACTCTATATCTGTCTGATTCCCCGACATCTAGCCAGAAGTCCGTGTTAGTGTCTATGTTTGGACGTTTGTTTGGCAGTTTATTTGCAGCCCGCTATCCTGGCTTCTCCAGCCCAATTTCTCTGACAGGTTGACAGTTCACTAACCAGATAACATTAGATCATTTTCCCTCTGTTGACAATCCGTGGTAAAACTACTAGAGTGATACAATATTATGATGATTTTTTACCTGATTTGCTGCTGTTGTCATATATATATGCACCTGTTTGTTTTTATTTTGTTTATCAGTATTTGTATTGGTAAGTTTTCAGTTATTTTTACCGCTGATTTTGTAGATTATTATCTTGTTTATTAGGTGAAAGGATTGTTGGCTCTTGCTTTGCCATTTATTTGAATAACTTAGTCGCAGTTTGGTGACATTGTCTTGCAAAACCTTTAGTTTTCGCTGCCCATCTGAGAAATTCAAAAATTCTATCGCGAATATCACCCCTTGCACCGTACTATGTTTAATGTTTATTAGTTAGATTATTTTAACTCAATATTCTCACCCCTCCCACACACAGTACAATAGAATAATAGTACAATAGATTAGTAGTACAACAGTCGTGAAATCATTACAATAGATTGAATCTCATGATACGTAAAACTTGACAAACCTTTTCATAATCTGTTTGACCAGTGCAGTGTTTTCATGATCGCTGAAGCTTCTCACCGCAACAAACACCAGATCCTCTGTTTCATGCTCGTTGCCCCGGTCCCTCGTGTAGAGTTATCACTGCTCAGTATCCCGACAATCAGGAGTGTGCAGTAGTAGAGTAGAGGGCAATTCCACGGTAAGGTTCCACTTGGTGAAAATGAAAAATGTTAAGATAGGCACCTAATTTTGGTTAAAATATGTTCATTAGACTCTTAACCTTACAGGTCAACAAAAGTTTTTTGTTTCATATTGCGTTAACTTTTGATTTTTCTCATTCAAAGGAACACTACTCGGAAATGAAAAAAATCGTTCAAATTTTCAAAGGGCCATAGTTTGGGTATGCAGCAATATTTCTCTATGAAATTCCATACACTTAGGCATATGCATAAGAATGAGAGCTATGCAAAGTTTCAAAACCGTTACTCAAATACTTTTTCTAAAAAATTTCCACAAAGATGGTGTCACGTCCGTCACAAAATTAAGCAAAAAAGTTTTTTCAGAGCCACATAGTGCTATTTATATTCAAAAAACCACTGTAACCTATCTCTTCTGAAGGTAAGGGAGTACCGTAGAAATTATCAGGCTTGTATCTTTTAAGAAAAAATTTTTGTAAGGGGGGTCCCAACTTGTCGCGTCCGTCACATTTTTTTGAAAATGCTCCAAAAAATCTTTAAACAAACTTTAAAGGCATTTTTCTTAAAGCTGAGGCCGTCCTCAACAAAACTATGTCGTCAAATCAAAAATTGGACAGAAAATGACCGAGTTATGTATACTTTTGTATATGCCCATATATGGGCATACGGCTCACTTTTAGCCATTTTTATCCATATTTCCATTATTTTGACTAAAACCAAGACAAATAGAAGTCAAATAAGGTTGGATTGTGTTGACTATGTTGACTAGACTATCAAATAACATCATATGCAATTCAATAATTAAATTTACTGAGTTATTGCCATTTTATTTGCTTACAACTTTTTCAAAGGTAAAAGGCACAAAAAATGGACTTAACCCTATTTTCGCATATTTTTGAAGTAAAAATTTAATATCTTCCACATTTTAAACACTAAAGTAATGAAACTTTTAGGAGATGGTCTCAACAGTATGATGCGTTGAACAGTGATGAATGTTTTACCAGAGTTGTAAATTTGTTCAAGTAGAGAAATAATTGATGCCCCCAGACTGATACCCTAGCGTATGCCCAAAATGGACGATTTTGGCTATTGCAGACCTCTTGGGGGTATTTGAGGCCTAAAAATTGGCATGAATACAGAGTAGATGTCACTGAACAAGATAAAAGTGTCAAGTGGAAGTTTTGGAAAAATTGAAAAAAAAACGTGTGTCCGTCACAGTCACGTCTGTCACAATTTGAAAATGGCGCCACGCAAACAAAAATTGAGCAATCTCCAAGAAAATGGCATCTCAGAAATCCCTAAACCTTCTTCTATCATTGTAATTCCAAATTAGATACAATAGATAACTTTTTGAGATAAATTTGGGTACCATCTGAGTAGACACCCAAAAAAAGTGTCATATTTACGTCACGTCCGTCACAGGGGTGCTATCTCAGAAAGTAATAATGGTAGGGGTCTGAAATTTTCACACAACCTGTAGCAAGGTTAAATGTGGACTAATAAACAGTTGGAGCTGATAAATAAACAACATCTCGAGTATAACATTCGTTTGAACTTTAAAAAACAGCAAAATCGTGGTGTCCGTCACGGTGGAATTGCCCTAGAGTAGAGTAGAGTAGAGTAGAGTAGAGTAGAGTAGAGTAGAGTAGAGTAGAGCGCCAAGCTGTCTCCTCGAACCTACGTAATATGTAGTTAGTGACGGTTCACCAAGGTGGGGTGCTGCTAGCATATTGTCGACACGTCATGTCAACTGTATTATATTCATACTACCATCTGTTGTTCTGGTGTTGTTCCGCTGGTATTCTGGTGTTATTGTGCTGGTATTCTTTGTTGTTCTGCAGTTGTTCGGCTGCTGTTCGGTTGTTGTCAGCTCGGCGGGTTGGGAGTGGTGACTTTGAAGTTTAAACTGGGAGAAGTTGAGAGGTGTTGTTGCTTTGTGTAACTTTATATCGTTACTGTCAGTGGCGGACACACTTTGGTGTTGTGTACGCCCTAAAGCTCTGGGTTATTGTGTGCCAGCTCGTGTCTGAAAATATGAGGATTGTTGAGCTTGTGTGATGTTTTGGCTACTTTCCTACAGTCCACTTTGTTTAACTACTCACGATCTGCTATTAAACCCAATAGTTGATCAATTAAAGGTTCTTTTCCTGGTTGGTGTAAACTGATAAACTATTATAGCTTTATCAGAGGCTGGAACACATGACCAGTGTAAGCTAAACAACACTAATCTGTGTCGTTAATTGTTCCTGTTATTGTACATTGTTACCTGCTTTCTTTTGTAACTTAATCATCTTGTTGTGACAGTTACATTGTATAGGTTATTGTTAATTCAAAATTGGTCGGCTTAACTATCGATAAAATGATATTTACGTATCTACAGTTAACCAATTCCTAAATTATTCGCTTCCTAAACGTTCTAAACTTCAATTTCTATAATTTACGTTCTGCTTTATTTAATTTAATATGAGCCCTTTTTATGGCTTCATATAATTTAAAGGGCAAAGTGTGCGCTAGATTAGCAAGCTGACGTAGTATTTCTTGTACACTTCTCTGACGCTTATCTTCGAGTTTGTAGTTCTACTGTACTGCACAGGGCACCAAGTCCTTAGCTTCATTATTTCTTGATAAAACCACTGCACGCGTGGTTTGGGGCGTGGTTTGTATCAGATTCGGATCTAATATTCAGTTGTACAGTGCTCCTTTATCAATCACACTGTTATTACATTTCCCCCTCACACTTCATACAACACGTGTTACTACCACTAGAAATATCAGCTGTTCTTTATCACAGTTCCGTATTGCCCTTTTATTACCTCTCTTATTGGCCATATTGATTTATTATTACAATATCACTGCGAGATATATTCCTTACAAATATGATATAGCATCAGTGCGGTATTGTTGGATTATTTATAGAGAGCTGACGACCAATAACTTGACTTCTTGCTTGTTGCCCTGTTAGTGTTATTAACTACTATTACATAACACATATTATAATAATAAAAGTAGTGACTTGTAACGGTAAATGTGTCTTGTAATAGTCCGCTCACTTACATAACTAGAGATAAACACTAACTAATTAGAGATAAACACTGTTCTGCTGGTGAACACTAGTGCTGATTTCCTTGGTACCCGGGTAAGTCAGCAACAGCGGACCTGTCTACCTCGTTAACTAGTAGTTAATGTGCACAGTGACACGTCTAGTAGTTAATGTGCACAGTGACACGTCTATTAATACTATTTAGTTAGTTCTCCCACTCTTAAACACAATCTGACCTTTATTAGTAGTCTCACTAAACATCACTTCTTACTATTCGCCACAATCGCCATTGACGTCAGCAATTACGTTGGCGACAATATTGAAAAACTCGAAAATCTTGACTAATTAAGTTTCTATAAATTCTAAGAAACGTGTGCTGAGGATCAGTGAAGTGATGAAGTGTTATTATGTGTTTTATCTCTACAAAACACAGCTTTTATTCACATTTAACTAACAACAACAGATTTACAACTCCCTGTGTTACCCGCTTCTTGATCAGTTTGTGCTCGGTATATAGCGGCCTGTATATAGCGACCTGTACAGCGGTCCGTTTGTGGCACCTTGTATGTTTTCTGCCGTGTTTTTCTCAGAAATCTAACTAATAAATTCCTTGACGCGAGTGATTAATTCCAGGACGCATAACCCAACTTGTGCCTCTGTTTCTCGTTACCTTGACCTCTCTTACAGGGTGTTTTTACATACTACCAGTTATTATAGCCTCGTACCAGTTTCTATATTCCACCTATCCAGTAACTAACCGGAAGTGTGCTACCCTGCTAAGCACGTACAGTTTAACTGTCTTTAATTTGCACGTGCAGCAGTAAAAAATAAAGTATTTTATTTCTCCTCTCCTCCCACAGTTCCGTGTACACTTAAACTTTGTGTTCACTAGACGCAGTTCCGTTGTCATGGTAACAGTGTCTGGCAGCTAGACACGCACGTGAACCTTGTTTGATGTCTCTTTCTAGGTTTTCTATTTGACTCCTTTACTTTACATCCTCTTCACTTCAAACAGCTCTTTTTATATTTTACTCTCCTTTAAGTGTCATTTGTTTGACTAGTTCTTTTTTCTTTTGATGGCAATTTTTTGACTCTTTGAAGATTGCAGTAGCTTGTTTGATATGGATTTAATTGCGACAGCGAAATGTAATATTAATATTTGATACCCACTTAATAGCCGGTCCTTCTGATCAATTATAAGTGTTACTTTCCTTTAAATCAGCAACAAATTGTCAGCAGTTTAGTTTGTGCTTTACTCTTGATCGTTATCTGCAGAATCTTGATATCTGCCTCTGAAACAGAGTCTCAAATCGCTATTAATTGGTAACTATAACCTTCAAAATGGAGAGAAGGTTCTCAATTTTGCAGTTTGTTGTTGCCTATTATCTATTATCTGTGATTTGCATCTCCGTTAATCTCTGACTGGAACATATCTCCCGGGTGTTTAACCCACATTGTGAAAGTATTATTGTAACAGTCAAGGTAAACCCCTCCCAACCCAGCCATGAAACCGAAGGATCTGATATATTTGAGTGATGCTTACAGCTACCTGGTCAACTCGGCTCAACACAAGAACTTCTGGCCACGATACTTAACTTTTAACAAACTAGGGGCAGCCAACCTTAACAAGGACTTAGGTACTGCTCGGGACTGGATAAAATCTCTGCTTTATTATCTATAATAATAATCGTTTGTTAAGCTCATTATATCTGTGTGTACTCCTGCTGTCAAGTATTAAACTGCAGTGTTAACCATGTAAATTAAATCTAATTAATATTTAGTATCTATAGTACAGTACTAACTAACTAACTAACTAACTAACTAACTAACTAACTAACCAAACTAACTAACTAACTAACTAACTAACTAACTAACTAACTAACTAACTTACTAACTAACTAACTTACTAACTAACTAACTAACTAACTAACTAACTTACTTACTAACTTACTAACTAACCTAACTAACTAACTAACTAACCAAACTAACTAACTAACCTAACTAACTAACCTAACTAACTAACTAACTAACTAACTTACTAACTAACTAACTAGCTAGCTAACTAACTAACTAACTAACTAACTAACTAACTAACTAACTAACTATATTTCAGATTTCCCCTCGTTCGGGAGCACCATAGACAAGTGCATGAAGTGCAGTGTGAACAAGCTAGTACCAGCAATAGTAGCCGGTTGTATACGTGAAGTAGAAGAAAGAGGACTCAGTACTACTGGTATCTACAGACTCTCAGGGAACGAGAAGGCTATACACTCCCTTATTAACCAGATCGATAGGGACCCTAGAGCAGTGGACTACAAAACACCTGTTAGTACATATTATCAGCTACTTGCTTATACGGAGGGGTTATTATTCATATTAAATACGTCACTCTTATAATCAGTATAATATATCAAGTGCACAATATTTCACTTAATTTTCTACTACTACATGTTTGTTAACCGCCCCCGCCCCTCAGCCGTGGACAGATATACACAACACATGTGCTGCGCTGAAACAGTTCTTCAGGAGACTTGCAGAGCCTCTCATACCTGCGCATCTGTACCCGCTCTTCATGGACGCTGCTCAATTATCTGTAAGTCACTAGTCACTATTATAGTAACCACAGTAACCTGGCTATAGTAACCCTAGTTACCGCAGTAAGAATGCTATTGCTATAGTTAATCATATATATTATATACATACATACTATAAGCTTAACATTAAAAGTTAGCATGTCTGCTCATTCCAAAGTGCAAAATTCCATTAAGAATCCAAATAGTTTGAACAAAGCTGATGTTTTGTTGAGGATAGAGATTACTCCTCATGTTGGTGTCTCTAAATGCACTACTAAGTTTGTTATCAGCATTCTTCTCCAGGAGCTAGAGGAGAGACAAGAGAGACTGAGGGTCTTGATTAAGCAGCTACCGGAATGTCACCTAGCAACCGCTAAACTCCTGTTTGGACATCTTGTTAAGGTCGCTGCTAATGCTGAAGTCAATAAGGTATTTATAGTTAATAATATTACGTTATTTATATTACAACTTTTGAACTATTTAAACTATTTAACTAGTCACTGTGTGGATTTCTTAAGTTATTTAGTTTTTAGCTATTATTCAACACTCGATTAGTTACGGAATGCTTGAGTTTCTAACTCAGACTGGGTATCATTTTATGGTCTCCTTTCTGAGAAAATCAGAACCCGTACCAGATCAAAGGGGAATGTTAACATTTAACAAGGATTACTACGTTTTATTGACCTAACATATTTCAGATGCACACTTACAATCTAGCGATAATATTCGGACCTACAGTGATCAGATCTCAGAACAGTGACATGGTATCTCTAGTTGCTGACATGTCCAACCAATATAAAGTCGTGGAATGTCTTATTACCAAGGTAAATACTTCAAACTAGTGTTGTCATGATTATAAATACTCTGTGTTGTCATAGTAATAACTAATGTTGCAATGGTAACAACTAATGTTGCTATAGTGGTTGTCAGTTGTGTGTATGTCTCATGTAACCACTGTTGATTTTGAAGAATGTCACACACACTCATGTTTCCAAGTTCGTTAGTGTTACTAATGAGTAATGCTCTCAATCTACTCTCATGTCTCACTTTTCACTACATCACAAGCTGTTCTAATTATCTCGTTAATTAGCTCATTTTAATTAGTTTTCTAATTAGCTTCTAATCAGCTGTGTGTTCACCTGTTAAAACAGAGTGGGATCGTGTGACGTTCTCAGTTGAGCATGTCTCAATATAAGTCCTCTGTTCTTGTTCAGCTTATTACATGTTCTCGTGTCTAACTGTACAGGATTCCGCGTGTGTTGCTGTGATAACACGTTTAGTTGCCTCACTGTACCCAATTAGTCCGTTTTTGGCAGTTCACCTCCTACGCCATCTGTTCAATTACCAGATAGTATTAAACAGTTGATGGTTGTTACACCCGGCTCTAGTTAATTGTTCACATGTTCCCCAGTTAAAAGAGAGCACCTACCTTTGTCCAGTAACAATTGTTACCACAATGTTATTGTGGTTTGTCCCACCTTGTGGTTTTGTGGTTGATATTGATCAGAAGTTACACCTCTTGTTCCACCAATGTCATTGTTAACGTTTTAAAGAGCGTCGCTTTATAAGTGTGTATTAAAGCTCTCCCACTGCCTCCAGTTTCAGTCACAATTACCTCCCCCACTGCCCTTTCTCTCTCCCTACTCCTTAGTGTTGTCCTGTGAAGTGTAGCTGTGTGAGGTGTGATCACACTGTGTGAGGTGTGATCACACTGTCACACTGTTATTAACCCCTAGTTAGGTCACTGATCTGGTCTATTAGAACTCCCCCACAGTATTACTGTATGGTGTGTGGGGCGGGGCTAACTAATCTTACTCTAATTGCTCCTTCATCAAACATGTCATCGTATCTGTAGCTGTGTACTATTGTTTCTCGCTTTTTAAGCAGGATTGTTTGTCGTGAAGTTGTCGTTTCATTTGTCCCATGTTTTTAGTTTGCTGTTTATGTTATTTCATTAGTTGTTTACTTCATCGTTCTCTAAAACTCTTCTACTTACAGTATAGCTACGTATTCGAAGAAGAAGAAGAAGAAAATACTGTAGAAGAAGAAAGCAAATCAGACGAGAAATCTGAAAAGTCAGACGAAACTTCGGAAAAGTCACACAAATCTGCTCAGTCTGATATGGTTAGTCCACGTTCTTTAAATCTTGTCAATACTGTGCCCTTAATAAGTACAGCTGTTGGTAAAATATTTAGAGTTTAGATGGCGATCGTAAAAGTTGTTGGAGATTTGAATTGAAATTACATTTTTATTCCAATGACTTATCAAAGTGAGCTCTAGGAAGGAACAGTTCCAGTTGTAAAACTATACATATAAATTATAAACTGCTAACAATTATCATGTTTAACAAATCTCTACCTTTTCTCAGGGATTATTCAGTCAGAAAAAGTACCGGCCCTCCCAGAACGGCCTAGTAACTCCCTCTGATGATAGATCCAGCTTACCTACAGACTGGAAATTCGAGAACGGAACAGAAAATGAGAAATCAGATCACGTGACAGACAAAACAGATAAGAGCACTCAGTGTAACATTCGTAAAGCTCAGTGCAAGTCTCCTCCGCAATCATCTGAAGATAAGATAGTGTACAGGAAAGAACCGGTGGGAATTGTTCACCCCTACAAAGACGATATCAAAATGAGACCAGTGTCTCGTATCTTTGATAAGAGACTTGTATCTTTGGATACAAGTCCTAGAGAGGATACCGAGCATGGACCTAAGAAGAGTTTGAGTTTAGAGTCTCTGTTGGATGTTATAAATGCAGAACAGCAGCAGAAGAGGCAGCTTGCTAAGAGAGGATGTAGTCAACAGTTCGAGTCAATCCACAAGTTCGTTAACGGACTGCACCAGAAGAACACTAGAGTCCAGCACTCCGTCCCCCTTAAACCCGCAAGTTGTCCCAAAAGCCGGGGAGTTGCCACCTCTACAATAGTCCCATCTACTGGACCTGTAAAACCCATCCACTCTGTACCCGTCAAGCCTGTCAAACCGCAGCAGCAGCACATCTACTCAGTTCCGTATAGGAGATCTTCGGAAGAAAGGACAAGCGACCGGGCCAACTCGGACTATTATCGACATGACATGATCCGAACTAACACTCGCAAGTCAGCTGATATAAGCACTCGCAAATCAACTGACATTGGCACTCGCAAATCATCAGACATTAGCACTCGCAAGTCGCTAGACTCCAGAGGTCGGAGCGAACACAGGTGGGCTGAGAACATGTTACACACCCACCAAGGCAGCCACCCCGCCATCCCCGTGTCAGACCATCAGACACGTGATGAGACACGTGATCATCGCCCACGTGTCTCCCGGTCACATGACCTCATCAGAAACTCCCGGTCAGCTTCAGACTATTATCAGAGGAATGATCGGCAGAAGGCACGACGTGGCTCTGATTCTAGAGCCCGGTGGCAGCCCGGACACACACACAAGTGGGTCCTGGACAATAACACTACCCTGTTAGAGTCTACTTTGTAGTCATGGTAACGCCACGTTACTGGAATCTACTTGGTGGTCAGAACTTAAATATGTTTTTAGTCTGGTTTAGAATGTTTTGTTATGAGTAAATTAATTGGATTGTTCAAAACTAAAGACAGTTGTATTATCGCAAATCCTACAGTTCAATTTTGTGTTCTAGTAATTTTAGATCGTTATATGCCTTCAGTTTATTAAGATTTGGAGTTGTATAATTTATAAAGCATGGTAAAATATATTTGTATCATTCGGTATTATTACCATGACAGCGCTTGTATTTCAGCATTTTATGTTTCCATGTTTTTTTTTTCGGAGATGACCCTATGTTATGCCTGTTTTTAAAACGATGATTGTTAATTTGAAACCTATTCTATGAAATTGTAACATTTTGGAACGTTACAGCTTCGCTAACCATGATATATTATGCCGGTCACCGAAGATATAGTTAGTGACTTAGTTCGGTGCTATAAGACTGTTCATAGTTAGAAAAATAGTAGTTAGAAATTAGATGCTTAATTTTTGATTATATTCCCGCCGTACACAATGATAATGAACGTCATTAATTTAAACCGTTTGGTGGTCTAGAGGTCAGTGCTTCAAAGTGGTTTACAAAATGAACCTCTTTTCATTTGTTCAAATTATCACGGTAAATAATATTTTTGCTAATATTTTGATTTGCTGTATAACAAACCTGGTTAGAGTATGTACATTTTAACAGATTTGGGAGAACCAATATTTCAAATAATACCGGCTGTTATTTTGACAATTCCTCAATTTCTTTTAATATTTCAAGGAATAAGAGTCTATGATTTGGTCTATCCGGGGGGGGGGGGGGGGAGGGGAGGGGGGGGCCAAGGGCATAAATGGAGACCTACATCCTCGAAAGTCGAAACAAGCTCGCACTGCAAAGGGGAGGCCTGCCTTCCGAGATCGCATTACCAGGGGGAACCCTCGAGTCCAAATTTGTGTATCAAGGGGTAGGTGCAGACTTCGATAAACCGAAAAACCAAAAAAATATTTTCGGCTAATAATGAAGAGGGTAGCATGAAACGTGGAGAAAAGCGGTTTTCAGAAAAAATTTGAAAAATTTTGACTTAGAAAATTACCCCTCGGTACACAATTTTGGACTCGAGGCTTCCCCCTGGAAATGCGATCTCGGAAGGCAGGCCTCCCCTTTGCAGGGCGAGCTTGTTTCGACTTTCGAGGATGTAGGTCTCACTTCTCAGTGCCTATTACTCTCCCCTATTACTCACTCCTGCTGTAGCCTGTAGAAATAACTTTACACTAGGCTTGAGTAATTATGAGTTTGCCTGAAGTGTGCCTCTACTAACCTAGTATAAGCATCTAGTAGCCTACTATGAGCTTTCATAAGCTTGTTACGCCCCTAGTAAGCGTAAATAAACATGTTAGGATGTCCAATTTAGGTGTTAAATGGTGTTAAAGATGAAATTTCGAAGACAAAATTCATGGCATAAAATGGAGAAAATGGAGAATTACTCATGGGTTTTTCCATTTTCTCCATAGAAAAAGTCTCCATTTTATGCCATTTTATGCCGTTTTAAATCCATGTTGAATTTCTCAGATCCAAAAATAAGTTTTGAGAAAATGAGAAATCCATGTATTAGCTTTGTTTTGCATTATTAAACGTAAATTTACCATTTTTCCAAACGAGCTACTTCCGATCTAGAAGTACTGCAGCGCAAATATCGTTACATTAGAAACTATTCGAAAAGTTAATATTAACTATTCGAAAATATTAGTATTAGCTGATGTAAATTATGAATTGAGATTGTATTTGTGCCCGAACCATATAGCAAATACACCGTTCGTGGCCGTTAGTTATATATAGTTCGAACAAATATGTAAACTAGGCAAAATGCCAAAAATAGGTAAACTAGTTGACGGATCTAGGTAAACTATAGGTAAAAATATAATATTAATCATAAGCTAAAATGTACTAATCTTTGTATTCTAAATGGGGAAAAAGAAGAAACATTGTCAGTCAGTCGAGAAAATTGTCAGTCAGGCTATATGGCAGCTTTGTAGATGCTGTGACTATGCTAGTAGTGGTCCCAGGCTTGCGACTGGAATTGCGGTGTTAAATCGATTTAATGGTATACTATACCAACGATCCACCTCCCACTTGTTGTTTGGTACTTAGCATTAATAGTGTTAGCTGTAGCCATTTATAGCAAGAATCTTAAAACTAAAGGGGATGACAAGGAAAAGAGGAAGGAAAAAGAATAACGGAACAAACAATTAATTAAAGTATTTATAGGAGCATTAGATATTGTAATTACAAGCTTCAATAATAAATCACTGACTAAAAATTCTAATTAAAATGACACTTGGTCATTGGTACGCTCGCCCATTTTCACTGGTCAGTCTTTAATTGACGATGTCAATTCATGGCAGCTCGGCGCGGCACAGTAGCGCATCTCGCCGATCTAGCATCGCGCTACAAATCAGTCTTAACTTCGGATGTTACTCGTCTAAATTTCTTCGAAGTACAAAGTAGCGCGCGCCGCTTTCTTCTCAAGTGCTACGAAGAAGTGCGCGCCGGGCCAGATCATTAACAATGGTCAAGTAAACTAGGCAAAATGCCAAAACGTATCAGTTTCATGAGAGTAGCACTGCACTCGCACAGGAACTGAATGCCGCGCGCTTCGCCAGCTCAAACACTTCCATGAATTGTTGAACCGACCCAAGAATCCTTACTGTTAGGGGCCTAACTTCGGTTGTAGGTTTATAACCTACCAGGCCCAGGACTGAGGACGCGCGCCGAGTTTACTGGGCGGCGCTCAGCCTGTCATTCCGCCGAATCTTTATGTATTATTAAATTATTATTATTATGTTCATGTTTATTAATAGCCTGGGGTCCCCAGGTAAGCGCCGAGTTGGACTCGTCGACGGTCCAATATATGGAACAAATATTTTACGAGTATCACCCGTTAAAACTTCGGAAGTAAAAGAGATAGAAATTAGAAACGTCTTGTTTTCAACAAACCGTCCGTCTCGTAAAACTAAAGTTAGCTCCCCAGGAGCCAAATTCGAAACTTGTCATACGTTGTATCACTATCATGTATGACCCGCCGCGCACGAGTGCGCAGCTCCCCCTGTATCGTAGAAACTCTACTATAGTGAAGCGACAGTGGGGGTCACCACATGATACAAGCCATAGCTGTAACAATTTGCAAGAATTCACAGTTAGTTAGATTAAGAATAGCTCTAAGCTAAAGCAATGTTGCATCTATACTCTCTACTAGGTAGCTGTAACCCATCCACAGGTAGTAGAGGTGGTTCTACCTGAACATCTGCGGAAAAACGTATATTTTTCGTAAGGCCCCTTCTCGAACATCACGTGTACGAGAAGGTGCCTTGCAAGGCACCTTCTCGTACACGCCATGTTCGAGAAGGGGCCTTACAAAAAATATATGTTTTTTCCGCAAATATATACGTTCCAAAAAACATATGTTTTTTTGAAAAAGTATATATGTTTTTTGAAAAAGTATATATATTTTTTAAAAGCATATATTTTCTTTGTAAGGCCCCTTCTCGTACACCGTAGGGACCCTTGTGTTCAGATTAAAAACTTTTGAAAAAAAAATCCTTTAAATCTTAAAATATTAGTACTAAAAGTTTTGTCTCAATGAGTTGATTACGATAGCATAATATCTACGTGATAATAATTGAAAATGTGAAAGTTATAGGCCAAAAACTAAAAATTTGCGCGAAAAAAGCACGCGCGCCGAACAAGCGCCGTTTAGCATTTTTAGCGAAAATTGCTACATAACACGGTGGATTTTTTATTCACATTTTTAAACAACTTTTGGTACCAAATTTATCGAAATCGGAGAAAAAAATTCTGTGCTCGCGCTTGGCGCTTATTACACTGACTATACTGGGGATTGGAGGTAACGTTACTTTTACAAGGCGAACATTTTGCAAAAAACCGGAAGTCTCTAGCTCTTTTACTTTCGAAGTTAGGCCCCAGCCGCGATAAAGTTTCCTGGGAAGGTATCGTTGTTAGCATAAACCACCAAAGGTAGCCTATGCACTATGCCTTACCTGGGGACCTCAGGCTATTATATTTAATATTTATGTTCATAATCATAGAATAGAGATGACTGATTAGGCGGAATGATAGGCTGAGCGCCGCCCAGTAATCAACTGCTCTACCAGAGATACTAGAATGAACATGATAGCCTGGGGTCCCCAGGTAAAGCAGTTGATAGCGTTTATTACCCGGTACAACTAAGAGTTGGATAAACAATCAAATTGTAAGAGATTTGCTACACGTTGTATGCCGCATGCAATTAAAAAGGGTTGCAGTGTGTGTCAATAAGAGATCGACTATACTTATAGAAGATGTGGAGGCAGATTAACAGTATTAATAGTATTATTATAACTTGTTTTTCATTGATCCAATGAAATAGTTTAGTTCGATGATACTGATAGAAATTGCAATTAACTGAAATTAAAAAGTTGTCATATCTTGGACAATAAGTTCGCAGTGAAATAATGTTTGAAAATAATCAATGGACTTTAATTTGGACGGACCTTAAACGGACGGACATTAAAATGAACGCTAGGGCCTCCAGCGTTCAATTAATGTCCGTTCAAATAAGGTCCTATAAGGTAATACTAATAGCAATACGCAGTAATTAAGCTCCAATTTGTTATTGTTTATTTGTGGGTTCACCTTGTACACGATTAAGACAACGGTTGTAAAACAGTGGTTTTGAATATAGCGGTAAAAGTAACATTAAATAAAAGAAGGCAAGGAAAGTCAAATAATATAATATAATAATCAAATCAAATCGAAATTCAAAAAATAAAAACATAGTATAGTCCATACTCAAAAATAAAAACATGGTATACGTAGAGTATAATAGTCCATAGCCATGTACTGATACTCATTATGATAAATATATGTACACATATAATTAATTATTAAAGCGTTACGAAGTAACACTTATAAATATAAGTTCATGTTTGTTAGCACTTTGTCGAACACGAGAACAGAGAAACGAACACGTTTGTATAATTAATTAAATAGAAGTGTCATTTTCCGTTCAGATTGAATGTACGGTACTACCAAGTTCAAAATTGGCATATAACTTACTTACTGACTAGGATTTTTTGGGTAAAATAGTGTAATTTGGAACCACATCTATTTTTAAGTCAATTTTTTTTCTATTCGAAACACAATTCTGATAATGCGATAGCTTTCTTACATCAACTAAAACCTACTAGTATCCTAATAGTAGTACCGTGTAAAAATGTAACAAGATGAATTAATACATATATATGGACACGTTCATTTGAGTTTGAGGATATTGGTAAACAAAAATGATAGCGTTTTCGACGATAGTGGCTTAATTTTGACATCTTTTAACCTAGCACGTTCAGAACTTCTGAACATCAGCCACGTAACCCATACTCCCATATGCACTGCTCAGAAAGAAAATCTATTGTTGTTAGGCACTATAATGGTTCAAATGTCACATTTTGTGTGACTTATTTAACTGCAGTTGTCTAATTATCATTCCTTGGTCTGAAATATAATAGATTAGGTCAATCTAACAATTATGATACAACATTGGTTAATGGGCACGGATCGAACGGTTACAAGGCAATATTTGGGTAACTTTGTCACACTCATGATACCAAACCTTTATTCTACTGTGAGGTGTCCTCAAAAACCTTTTAACTCATTATTTGATGGTTGATCTACCAATCATAGCCCTAAAATATGTTGTTTCGAATAGTTAGCTAATACAGGCACTTGGTTATTGGGAAATGAGGTTAATTCTGTCACAATATATGGAATTTTAAATTTTGGGCGAATTATTTATATCTGATTTTGGTTTGAAAGGCGGGAAAACTTTACATGATGACAATGTAGTTGATGCAAGTTAAGATCAGTTGATGTTTACATTGTCACAAAAAATGATACGAAATCGTAAATAGGTTAAAAACAATGGTTATAGAATGAAATAGTCTCTTATAATAACTATTATAATAACTAATGTGACAAAGTTCTCTACGGGTTAGAACTGGAGAACACAGGGTCAAATATTATAAACTATTAATTATGGTGATAAGGTAGATGAAACAAGTGATGAATATAGTTTGGGCTTACATTTGTTGGATCATGGTTTTAAACAAAGGGAGGATTTTAACAAAATTTTTAATGTTTCAATTATTGATAATTCTAGTCCTGAAACTTTAGAAGTTCGTGACATAAATATATTCAACAACTCAAGACTTTAAAACCTTTGGGAATAAACACTATAAATCCTTTTGGCCTTCCGTTACTCCTAACTTCTTAATTTTAATTATTATATAACCGTTTTAAGAGTGTTCAGATTTTTAAAGGAATTTTGGGTTTTACTAACTTTTTACAATTTTTAGGCTTATGTCACTGAAGATGACGCCTTGCAAAATGTTTGACGATAGCCTGTAAATTGATAGTTTGATCTCAGTATTTACAACAAATCATCTAGCTTGATTGATTCAAAGGGAGAATTAAATTCCTATGTGACAAAGTAAACATGTCTTGCCCCTATTTTGAAGATCTATATATTCTATGACTCTATTAGAATTCAACATTCTTTCAGAAAAAAATCGGTAGAATATTGTCCAGAACATCAGAGCTCAATTTTAACAATTTTAGGTTAAATTTGTCAAAGTCACCAAAAATGTGACAAAATTAACTTTTCCTGCCTCACAAATTTCAAGATAGTGTGTAAAAATGAGCATAGGCTGCCTTATTACCTATATAAATCAATCCAAACTACGAAAAAGATCTGTTAATCTGATGACGATTACCTAACTCTAATAATAACTGATGTGACAAAGTAAACATGTCTTGCCCCAATTTTGAAGATCTATAACTCTATTAGAATTCAGCATTCTTTCAGAAACGATTGGTAGAATATTGTCCAGAACATCATAGCTCAAGTTTAACAATTTTAGATTAATTTGTCAAAGACACTGAAAATGTAACAAAATTAACTTTCCCTGCCCCAACAATATCAAGATAGTGTGTTAAAATTGACAATTGACATAGGATGCTTAATTGCCTATATTAATCAATCCAAACTACGAAAAAGATCTGTTAATCTGATGACGATTACCTAACTCTAATAATAACTGATGTGACAAAGTAAACATGTCTTGCCTCTATTTTGAAGATCTATAACTCTATTAGAATTCAACATTCTTTCAGAAACGATTGGTAGAATATTGTCCAGAACATCAGAGCTCAAGTTTAACAATTTTAGATTAATTTGTCAAAGACGCTGAAAATGTGACAAAATTAACTTTCCCGTCCCCAACAATATCAAGATAGTGTGTTAAAAATGGCATAGGATGCTTTATTGCCTATATTAATTGATCCAAACTACGAAAAAGATCTGTTAATCTGATGACGATTACCTAACCCTAATAATAACTGATGTGACAAAGTAAACATGTCTTGCCTCTATTTTGAAGATCTATAACTCTATTAGAATTCAACATTCTTTCAGAAACGATTGGTAGAATATTGTCCAGAACATCAGAGCTCAAGTTTAACAATTTTAGATTAATTTGTCAAAGACGCTGAAAATGTGACAAAATTAACTTTCCCGTCCCCAACAATATCAAGATAATGTGTTAAAAATGGCATAGGATGCTTTATTGCCTATATTAATCGATCCAAACTACGAAAAAGATCTGTTAATCTGATGACGATTACCTAACCCTAATAATAACTGATGTGACAAAGTAAACATGTCTTGCCTCTATTTTGAAGATCTATAACTCTATTAGAATTCAACATTCTTTCAGAAACGATTGGTAGAATATTGTCCAGAACATCAGAGCTCAAGTTTAACAATTTTAGATTAATTTGTCAAAGACGCTGAAAATGTGACAAAATTAACTTTCCCGTCCCAAACAATATCAAGATAGTGTGTTAAAAATGGCATAGGATGCTTTATTGCCTATATTAATCGATCCAAACTACGAAAAAGATCTGTTAATCTGATGACGATTACCTAACTCTTATAATAATTGATGTGACAAAGTAAACATGTCTTGCCCCTATTTTGAAGAGCTATACCTCTATTAGAATACTATGTAACTCTATCATTAATGAACTAGTTATTTTGCCAGCAAGGAGCTAACAGAGTTATAATAATTTTTTTGTGACGAAATTACCCTATTTTTGACCATGTTTCGGTAGTTTAATTGTGACACTGTTAACATTTTACCACCCGATAATGATTTATGTGACTGGTGCGTGGTACTAACAGTGTTGTTTGATCCATAGTACGTAATATAAGGGGTTTAAGCTGGTATATCATTATTTGTTCAATTTCACACATGTTCAGATATCATCAAGATTATGTGACAAAGTAAACTTGTTTGTGCCTTCTGTGTTTTAATTCCTTACGACTATATGATATAATAACAATTCCTAGCACTTCCAGGCCATCAAATAAACTTACACTACTCAGCATTGCTTATCAGGGTGCCCTAAACATTCTTCACGTATTTTCTTAAATGTGTGACAGAGTAAACCTGAGTGCACCATCTAACGAAAAAAGTCGTCAAATATGTAGGTAATGGTCATATGTACCCATCCAATTAACTGGACACTCAAAAATATGGTCAAAAACGGCAGCAAGAGGTCCATATTTACTCCGTCACATGTTTATAGCGTGACAATGTAACCATTTCCGTGCCGGCCGTATTTAAGCGATATCTTATCACCTGATTAAGATATCGTTATGTGACAAAGTTAGCCTAGAGGATGAGACGATTATCCTAACCATCAAGGGTTTGTGTAATTTCATAGTGTGACAAAGTCAACTACACTGTGCCTTTTAATAGGGTCACTTATATTTACCAATATCCTCAAACTCAAATGAACGTGTCCATATAGCATATATGAATATGATACATATGGGGCTGGGAAAACTAAAAACATTCGGAACACTTAAGTAGGCCAAATCTACCAGTCGAGTTTTTATTGAAACTAACTTAACTAAAAGCCCTTTCAGAAATTTAACCCTGAATTAATTTACAAAAAGCTATTTACAAAAAGCTATTTACAAATAGATAGTGCCTATTATGTAGAATCCGTTATCTCAGTTGGTGCAGAATCATTTGCGGGGCCAATGTTTCTCATTCCAATTATTTCTTCCGCTGCATGCTCTGCCATTTTTACTAAATCAGTTGGTGCAGGATCATTTGCGGGGCCAATGATTTTCATTTCAACTATCTTTTCCTCTGCATGCTCTGCCGTTTTTACTAAATCAGTTGGTGCAGGATCATTTGCGGGGCCAATGTTTCTCATTCCATTTATTTCTTCCACTGCATGCTCTGCTGTTATTACTAAATCAGTTGGTGCAGGATCATTTGCGGGGCCAATGTTTCTCATTCAAACTATTTCTTCCGCTGCATGCTCTGCTGTTTTTACTAAATCAGTTGGTGCAGGATCATTTGCGGAGCCAATGTTTCTCATTTCAACTATTTCTTCCACTGCATGCTCTGCTGTTATTACTAAATCAGTTGGTGCAGGATCATTTGCGGGGCCAATGTTTCTCATTTCAACTATTTCTTCCACTGCATGCTCTGCCGTTTTTACTAAATCAGTTGTTACAGGATCTGGATCATTTGCGGGGCCAATAACATCTCCTCTGCAGAAGTGCACAAGATTATCTCTCCCACGCCTACAGAGGTTCCAAACTATTGATGTTCCAGAAACAAAAAAGGATTTAAATGTTTGGAGTTTAAGGTATTTGGCGATGGTATCATCATAAAGGAGAGGGTTAATCATTGAGTTTATTGGTAAAATACCAATGGAGAACATTGAGTATAAAAATGTTGCATCCAGCACTTCACACGAATGTAGGACACAAATTACAATGAATGGTACCCAGCAGATAAAATCCGTACAGATGATAATTGCGATCTTTCTATTAGTTCTCCTCCTCCTTTTGGATGCTGCATCATCTTTTTGGACGTTAACAGCATGGGATGAACGTGTTGTTATGACTCCTATACAGACGTAGCAGACTGCTATCATTAAGAAGCACAGCAGGTCTATCCCTAGAATTGTCCAGACAAAATGTCTCTGAGGGTCCGTGTTTTTGACGAAGAATTTGAAGAGACACACTCCATCGTTTCCATAAAAAGTGACTTTCCTTCTGGTTTCAGTGATATTTGTGTAGTTATAGTCATGTGAAAACATGCCATCCACCATTTTGTTGATCATATGCCAAGACAGTGTCTGGTTTTTCATTCTCCCATAGAAGCCTTGTAAGCCCGCAAAGTGAGTCTCCTTGTTGACTCGTCCTATGAATATCCTCATCTCAGCGTCGTACGTCAACCCATTGACGAAGTAGTCCTCAAATCTATTAATCAGTGGAAATACCGATATGAAAGTAGCTACTGAGCAAAGAAGGACCCCTGTCAAGAACATCTTAAGTTTTAGTTTGGAGGTAACATCACCTTGGGGCTTCATGACAGAGTAAACTCCTTTAACTCGAGTCATGCTCAGCCCCGTCATGGCAAATAAGGAGATTTGTGATCCCATGGAGCTTAACACCCCTAGTACCTGGCAAAATGTACTAGTGAGCCAAATGTTCTGCTGGGAGCAGTAGTTGTTATTGTGGATTATAGTGTCAAACGTAGCGATGAAGAGTAGATATACGCCTACTAGAAAGTCCGCACATGATATCATCACGATTAGACATTTGTTCACAAATACCATTGATTTGTTACAAGTTTTGAAAAATACAATGCTCTTTACGATGACCCAAAAATTTGCAGAAACGGCTATCACCCCCATAGTCCACGACAACACAGCCAGCATCCAGTTCTTAAGGATTTTAACCGAGCAATCTTCATTACACTCATCTGATAGATCAGAACAGTTGATAGTGCCATCACATTTGTTTGTCATTGGAATGTAGAAACCTGTGTCAGTGCACTGGAAATGGTTTGTGCACATGATTTCGTCAGAATCGTCACCACAGTCGTCCACTAGGTCGCACACTTGTTTAAATTCCAAACATTTGTGATTGTTCTTACAAGCAAAGTAATCCATTATATAAGCAGCTCGACGTTTCCTTAGGAAGGTTAAGTGTTTGTTGTTTGCGATGGTAAAGACCTTGGAATTTAATTGTTCGGAACACTGTTCCGGACTCCCGAAGCTCTGTATGGGACATGAAGAGTTAATACATTTTTTACTACAACTTGTTAGAACGTAATTCTCCCCAAATAGGCTGTCACACTCTCGGGCTTTTGTTGGAATGTGGATATGAATGGCAGTCTGGCCAAAGACGTCAAGAGTTTTATTAGCATAAAAATAATCGCTTACACATTTGTCTTTGAGGTATTCCATGTTGCTAAGTCCTCGAACACAGTATGAAAGATGTCTATTCAGTCCGTCAGGAGAAGTCAGTGAAATTAAAGAGGGTATTTCAATTGACAAACGAGCAAGTTTGCAGACTTGTAGTTCATTGCCACATGTCTCTATACCATCACACAGCTGTGCGAATTCGATGAAGTCCGCACGTCCGGATGAACAGAGGTATACATTTCCACAGGATGTAGTGTCTCTAACATATCGAAATGTTTGTCCTTGTCCACAACTTGGCCAATCTTTTTCTTCATCCTTTCCATCTGTGCAATCTATTTCACCGTCTTTTAACCAAGCTAACCGGATCGGAAGATTTCCCGCTGTCTTTAGAAGTCTACGTGTGCACGTTTCCACAGTGAGACTAGAATTGCTGCAACGAAAGGTCGTTTCATCGCTTTTGTCTGTGCAATCTTCCTTAAAGTCACACAGGCTGTGTTTATGCACGAAACACACTGTAGGGGTTTGGACGCAATGCGTATCAATATGGTCATCGCACAAAGGGTTCCCTATGCATATTTTCTGTGTGGATATGCTCGAATTATGCCCTTCGATCTCACAGAAAAGTCCGACTTTTAAAGGGATCTGAGCAGTTTGTCTGGTCTAAGAAGTTGTAACAGTAAGACTCAAAGTGCATCATAGTTGCACATCTGAAGTGATCTGGAAGTAGGACCTTGTGGAGTATATTGCCCAATGCTGAAGACGGTATGCAAGAAGATTGCGTATCATTCGAGACTACACAGTTGCTATCATACGTACTTGGACAATTCTTGATGGCGTTGCAGGTAAGTATTGGTCTTAAGTATTCACTCATCCTAATATTTGTGAGCTGTACATGACAGTAGGTTCCGTATTGATATCCGTTACACTTAGCCTCATCTTCACAGCTTTGCATGTCACATCTATCATTGCACAAGTCAAACGCATAGGTCTGTTTTCCGCTTGGGAGATACACCATTTCACTCCCTTCTTTTTCACACCCAATTTCTTCAGCAATGTTAGTGTTGAAACAGTCCTGGATGTCCTCACAAACGTACCCAGATTGATATATGTTGTCTATGTGAGTCTCCTCGTAACCGATAAATGAGGGTGCAATCTCAGAGCAAATAAAGACCCCGCAAACCGTCTTCTCATCTCCCTTCATAACCTCAGCGATCACATCCAATTTGCAAGCTTGGTAAAAGTAGGGGTCGTTTGAGCATGTGCCGCTGTACTCATTGACAGGAAAGAGTTCGTTTAACGTGCTTGGAGCCAAATCATAAACATCGTCAGAATGCGTGCATTTGTAGACAAGTTCTAGATTTACACATTTAACGTTTCTTAGAAACCCGTCCACTTCGACTATCTGCCAAGAGTCGTCTTCGTTGGAATTTGGAAGTGATTGACACACTGAAATGTTTAATGATAGTGTTGGGCAATTCCACGTTAAGGTCGCGTTTATTGTAAAGGCAAAATATGTTTAAGACAGTAAGTTCTCTATACTTTTACTTGGGAACCAAAGTTGTTTGTTTGATATTGCTTTAATGTGCGATTTTGCTTATTCAAAGAAACAAGGCTCAAAACTTAACAAAACTATCTAGATTTTTAGATGGCCATAGATTGGGTACGGGTGTAAGGCTGTCAGAATGATGGTGTTTTTTTTTAAAGCCACAAAATCTTTAAAAACAGCTGTTTTAAAGCAGAAACTTCACAAAACACCTAAAAACTAGGGAAAGTTTTCTTCCCGGGGTTTAGAATTGTTAAAATTTGCCAGTAAATGGGGAAAAATCGGCATGAAATATACCCCTTTTTAGACTACGGCTGTCAGAATGAAGTTTTGTATTTTGAGGCCTACATTAAACAAAAAAAAACTTTTTGGTTTATTGGACTTGCAGGCAGTTAGGTAAATTATACACCAATACCATATCACCTCTGTTGTCAACTAAATCACTATTCTTGGGGAATTATACAACATAGAAGGAAGACTGCGGCTGTCAGAATGAAGTTTTCCAAAACAAAGTTGTCCCCATTTTTCCATCATGGCTCTAGGAATCTTTTTAGACCCTCTATCATTATTAACACATATTATATCTGCAGCGTTATTCTACCCAAATCAAACATTCCGGGCATTTTGGTAAAAGTCAATAATAAAACCTTCATTCTGACAGCCGTATTGAATAGTACACTTTTACATTTTATATATTGGGCTGTGAGGTATTTCTAGGGGCTATGTTAGCTGTGTGTATGAACTAATTGACAAGTATGACCTTTTACACACTACAACTTTCCAATGCTGGCCCCCAATTACTGCACTAGGCCCCCAATTATATTTATTGCATGTTATTGTCAACTTCAACTTGAAGAACAATCCATGGTTACAAGCTCTCTCTCATAACTGCTTGAAGTTGAAGCAGTTATGAGAGAGAGCTTGTAACCATGGATTGTTCTGTTAGTGTTCAGTTGGTGTAGTTGCAATTCTTCCCAGCTTTGTTTGGATGTCTTACTGTTTGAAAAGTTGTGCAATGTGTTATAAATATACTGACTATCTACGGGTGAACGGCTGTCAGAATGATGCGGCTGTCAGAATGAAGTTTTTATCAAAGATCAAATTACTTTGTTAGAAACTTGATTTTGGGCATATTAAACAGGTTTGCATATACTAAAAACACAAATAAACACATTCTTTTATGTATCGGTTGTTTCTGATGTTTTTGATCAACTTTTTTTGAATGCAGAATATCATCATTCTGACAGCCGCCATACCATCATTCTGACAGCCGTTTGAATTTTCTGTTTTAATTTGTTAACACATGTTTATTGGGGGTTTTTTAGGGTATGGATGCATTCTTTTAGAGTTGTTTGATACACCAGTACCAGGTCTTATAGGGATAACTTTAACAACAAGATCACAAAACTGCCTCATATTTATGCAATGTCAAAATTTGAAAGTGTATTTCCAAATATTTCAATAATAAATCATTTTTAGCATTTTTTTCAGTGATGGAAGTGTTTATTTGTGTTTTTAGTATATGCAAACCTGTTTAATATGCCCAAAATCAAGTTTCTAACAACGTAATTTGATCTTTGATAAAAACTTCATTCTGACAGCCGCATCATTCTGACAGCCTTACACCCGTATGCGATAATTTTTATTCACAAAATATAATATAATGAAGCATGGGTACAACAATTAGACCTCTGCAAAATTTCAAAACTGTTGCTCAAATACTTTTTCGGGAAAACCTCCGTAAAGATGGTGTCGCGTTGTATTAAAAAGCATTGTATAACTATTATAACCTATCTCTTCTGAAGGCAAAAGAGTACCACTACCAATACCATACAATTCATCAGGATTATATCTTTTACAATAAACATTTTGGAAGTAAGGTCCCAACTTGTCGTATCCGTCACATTAATTTTTCTTAAAAATCTATAATAGTACTTGAAAAATTGAAGTTATGTCCACGGTCGTGTCTCAGAAGCTTTGCACTTTTGAAAAGTTGGTGATAAACGTTAAAATTTGAAGTGAGAAACCTACCGTTAGCATATGACACCAAACTCATCGGCAAGATATTGGACCTGGCCACCAAAGCATCGCTACAAGAAGACCTCTTCAATTTTATTGTCTGGGCTCGAAGAAACAATATGCAGCTCAACGAAGCTAAATTTCAGATCCTCAACTATACGCTCAATAATTCGATTATGCTACGAAATCTGCCATTTACAAATGATCTGCTCAGTTACAGTCTTACAACATCCGGGGTTCTAAGCGACTTCAAGGACAGATCACCATTTCTAATGCTTACCCTCTTCAAAACCGTGGTGCAGAGTAAGCTAAAATATTGCTGCCCCGTCTGGAATCCAGCCAAGACCATGGACATAGAGGCTATAGAATATCTTTGCAGAGACATCGAGAAAGGTACATCTTGATCCACACATGGAAAATTCTCAATGGCCTGGCCCCAAATGATATTGGCGTGTTATTCAAAAACAACCCCTGACATGGAATAAAAGCTACTGTACCGGCAATGAACAACAAATCACAGCGCTCTGTGGCAACACACTATGAAAACTTATTTGGAGTGAAAGCGGCACAGCTGTGGAATCTTCTTCCCAATGAAATAAATTCCATCTCTACTTTGGACCTGTTAAAATCGTCACTGGCTAAATTCCTTAAAGAATTCCCCGACACGCCCCCTACTAAAGGATGCACCGCTACTAACAACAACTCACTCTTGGAATGGTACTTACAAAAAGACCCCAGTGGAGTGATAGGAGGACGTACCTGATACTGTTGTTCTGGAGCGATCCCAGCCAAAGCTACTCGAAGTACTTTCAGTAAGTGCACAGAGATACATCGGTTGGGCCAGGATAACAGTCAATAAACACTCAATGGTTAACATCCTGAGCAGTCAACAGTTATAAATGGTGTCTTGCAAATAAATATTTGTAATAATTTTTGACAAAAGCTTCGTTTTCAAACGATTTGTTGAATATCAGAAAAAGAGAATAGTCTTGATGGTGCAAAAATGGTGCAGAAATAAATGACTTCGAGCACTCTGTTCGAGAACTGAGTATCGACTGCTAACTCAGGGGATTGGGGTTGACTTTTATAGTCACCATCTTCTTGCTGGGGAAACAAAGAATACGTCATTTCGCTTTGTTTGAAATTCTAGCTCTTTCGGAGAGAAAAATTAATTCAGCCGATCGATGGATCGTAAAGGAACACAATAGAGACTCAATGGTCATAAGAAAATCTTTCTTTCAGTAATCTCCGTTAAATCAAAAAGCGATGCACACCATGACGCTGACGAAATGAAATGAAATGAAATGAAACAATGTGCTTATACCCCGCCCAAATGGTTCAGGTTAGCAGCCGGCACAAGTGTATGGCGGCCGAGATGGCTCACCTAAATTTTCAGTGAAAATTTAGGTGAGCCATCTCGGCCGCCATACACATGCGGATTAATGTTAGAAATTTCGCTATGCTATAACTATAATTGCTCTCGGAATTGAACAAACTCCTACTTATCTAGATTTACTGGGCCGCGCTCAGCCTGTCATTCCGCCAAATCTATATTCTATGTTAATGAACATAATAGCCTGGGGTCCTCAGGTAAATCTAGATCCTTTCTAAATTCGTTTGAGTTTCATGGACTGGGGAAAAATAATCGGTGCAGTCTCCCTGCTTGTGTAATTAAGCAATGAAAACAATCCAAAATTATCACATATGACATAAGAACTGTAATATCAGAAACTTTCTAACCGTACATTCACCCGCCACTGTTCAAGAACCTATATATATATCACTGTTTAAAATCATGACGTGAGCACTGTACATCAAATCAGCTATTCCTTTAGTTAGGATGATAGCCAAAACTATAAGGATTTTGGAGAACTAGGATAATAGTCATAATTCTAAAATTCGAGTGAGTTACACGTGTTTTATTGACGATGATAAACATTTGTAATGTAAATTACGCTATGCAAGCGCGCACTGAGGGACTTTCTGACGTCACGAGGCCACAGCTTATTATTGCAATAACACGCGTTACAAGTACGCTAGAGAGTTGGTTCTTTCGGCGATACGATTCTTTACCAGTTTGTCACAGCTGATTTAAATCTAAGCCAAATTGGAGACTACAAATTTTTCAGTTAACTGGTCCTTTAATCAACGCTCGTGTCAATCATTATTTCCGTTCATTTCATCAGATCAGTGATCGAGTTGCTTCTTTTGATTGGTCGGCGTCGACAGTAAGACTTCCTTACGGTGGCTTTCACAACGCGTCCCCATTCTCCAACTCCTGCTGCCGGAGAGAGAGACTCCCAAATTATATACCATAAATATATTAAATATAGATATCGACAACAGACTCCGAGAGTCTTGAAGTTCTGTTACCACCGCCCCTGGTGCAACCCTGCCGGGTTAACGACGGAGAGACAGGGACTTCCAGGGGAGGTCATGGCCTGCTACGTGCAACTCTTAGGAGTATGCAATGTTCCTGTAACGTCACTCTGTCACTTTAGACCGCTCATCTATCGTTGTTTTGAGTGTCCGATCCAAAACCGATCCAAAACCGAGACGTGGAAGCCTGTGAGCGTGTTAGAGTCTGTTAAGTGTTAAAGTCTTAGGGTTACACGAGACGTGGTAGCCTGTGAGCGTGTTAAATCCTAGGGTTACACGAGACGTGGTAGCCTGTGAGCGTGTTAAATCCTGGGGTTACACGAGACGTGGTAGTCTGTGAGCGTGTATAGTAGACCGCTCCTCTATCGTTGTTTTGAGTGTCCGATCCAAAACCAAATCCTGGGGTTACACGTCATGTGGGAGCCTGTGAGCGTGTTAGTTTCCTGCGGAAGGTGTTATTTGCCTGTGGGAAAAGCGGTTATGCTGCGGTTCTAAGGTTAGTAAAGGCTATTAGAGCCTTTCCTTTGTTGTAGAGATGGCTAGTCCCTTCCTTTGCATAGGTTAGAAACACCCATGCACCTCCCGTTCGAGCCACCCACCCCGTACCGCGTGGAGGTTCGGTGAGGTTTTTCGTGAGGCATGATCGAGTTGCTTTCATGGACTTTTTTATTCCATCCAATTCCAAGTTTGTTAACAAACCACCATGCAGAATGTGAATCGTGAACTGTTACAGTCCAACCAACCCAAAAACTATATCAAATCCGGCTGCTACTGACCAGTTTTACTGTGAGCTTCAGGAAGCAATTAATGTGCCTGCAAGACATGAAATCTGGATCCTAGGAGATTTCGATGCCAAACTTGGCAAAAGGTCTGATCATGACTTTCAAAATGGCCTTCATAATAACATTGGAAGGCATGGCGTTGGAAGACGAAATGAAAATGGTGAGAGATTATTGGACTTTCTTGTTTCTAATGGTTTGTTTGCTGCAAACACTGCATTTCGTCATTCCAGTCGTCATATAACCACAAGAAATGGTTGGGTGAAAGACAAGAAGACCAAAAGAAGTTCCCCTTATTTTTCTCAGATTGATTATGTATTTATATGTCGGTCACGCAGCACTGTTTTTCTCAATGATGCAAGGGCCTATGCAGGAGCTAAAGGTCCTGCCTAAAATTAAGGCAGGGCCTAATTCTGATCATAAGATTGTAAAAGCTACCATAGACCTGAGGCAGCAAACTAAGTTATACCGAAACAGAAGATCAGCTGCTAAAAGGTACAACACGACATCTCTGGTTTGTAGCAAGGAACTACAAGATCAGTAACAGCAAACTGTCACTCAGCAAATTTACAGTCTTCCACCTTCCGCTGACACTAAGACAGGATTCGAACAGCTGTTTGAAACTATCAAGTCTTCAGCCTCTAACACTGTGGATGTCAAGAAGAAAACCCAAAGACATCATCATTCATCAGATCAGCATGTATGCAATATGTCTGACGAGAGACACAAACTTTTACAAGAACTCAACGACAATTCAGTTAGAGACAGGACAGTATTGAGAAAGCGTATCAATAAACTCAAGAACGATATCAATAAACGTCTTAAAGATCTAGAGACAGCTCTAGCCAACCAACTAGCTGACACCATCAATGCTGCAGATGACACGAAGAGGATGTTCGAGGCTACCAGAGCTCTTGCTGCCAACAAAGAGTCAGAGCCAATATCTGTCTTCAACTCTGAAAATCAGCTAGTTGCAAGTGACGATGAGAAAACAAGTATCATTAGAGAGTGGTTTAAAAATCACTACACCAGCTCAGACCCTCCTTTGGTACCTTTCACTGGACCCCACGTCCTCTGAATACTCCTATAACTTCCTTAGAAGTCCAATATGCTGCTTCAAAGTTGAACAATGGGAAAGCAGTAGGTCCTGATGAGATTCCTAACGAGCTGCTGAAGTACGCACCACCTGTATTCTTCCAGCAATATGCATGTCTCATTAATCGATCATTTGAAGTACAGGAGCATGTACCCTCTTTTACGGAAGGGTTTCTAACCCCTCTTCAGAAGCCAGGGCAACCAAAAGGACCTCTAAATAGCCTCAGACCCTCTTTGCCTTCTGGATGGAACTAGGAAACTGCTCTCCTTGATTACTCTACAGTCTACACAGAATTCAAAGACAAATTGCAGAGTACACACTGTGTACTACACAGGACCATGGCAAAATGCCTACAAGGCTGGTCATAGTTGTGCCAATATTGTCTGGACTCAACGAATTCTGATTTCTGTTGTGAAAGAGAAGAGATGGGAGTTCCACAAGATGGGAATCTACATTCGATCTACATCGGCCTTCAGAGATCAGTTATGTCAAAATATCTTTAGATCAGTGTCTATGATAATGAAAGTTGTGTAAAAACAACAAATACGAAATTTGATGATCATATTCATATCACAGGTGATCTTCCTCAAATGGGTGATCGTGCAATAAATATTCCATGCTTTAAGCATCATACCAGTAATACATGCTTTTTAATAACAATTTTGTAATCGACCACCTCGGTCCTGCATTTCAGTGTAAACTTTACAAGATTTGGAGGTAAATAATACCTCCGAAGATGTGAACGGTTGATTACGGACCAATTGATATATAACACAGTTTTTCAAGGATGATGATTAATCACTCTACACTCGACTGTCACGTGACTTTTTCAACCCGTTCTCTTGCTGGCCCTGAACGACTTTTCGAAACCCTAACCCTCTTATCTGATCCCAACCCTAACCCTAACCCAATCCTTAACAAAAGCATATGCTGAAACCCTAACCCTAACGAGAAATTCGACCAACTTCCTTATACGGTCATATCACGTGATCAAGACAGTTTTTCGCCAATATCTCGGCAGGGGAGCATTTTAACCCTATGTCATGGGGGGTGATTCTGAATCAGCGTCCGAAAATACATCGTTTCAAGCTGATTTCAACTGTCGGGGGCCCTTTTAGAACAATCTCGAAGATCGACTGTAGAGTGATTTAGCACGCTCGGTTTTTCAACTTAGTTGATGGAGGATTGAGTGCGTTTGGGGAATGGTCAGAGTGCTCAACTTCTTGTGGAGGAGGACAACAGACCAGGGAAAGAAGCTGTAATAACCCAGCCCCAGATAATGGTGGTGCTGATTGTGAGGGAAGTTTGACAGAGGCGCAGAATTGCAACTCCGGTCCTTGTCCAGGTTCGTTTAGTAACCCAAAAGTGACTACCCACACGCAACCTCTTAATAACTCACGTAATTCGTCTCCAAATTGCACCAAAATTTCAGAGATTATAGATATGGGTCAAACTTAGATTTCCTGAAAGTTTCGTAAGCCACGCCTAATTACAGTGGGCGTGGCGTGACACTCCCTCTTTTTCACTATTGTCTTCATAAAATGAGAACGCTTTAAGCAGCTAAGAACTCAAATATCACAGGTGATCTTCCTCAAATGGGTTATCGTGCAATAAATATTCCATGCTTTAAGCATCATACCAGTAATACATGCTTTTTAATAACAATTTTGTAATCGACCACCTCGGTCCTGCATTTCAGTGTAAACTTTACAAGATGTGGAGGTAAATAATACCTCCGAAGATGTGAACGGTTGATTACGGACCAATTGATATATAACACAGTTTTTCAACTTAGTTGATGGAGGATTGAGTGCGTTTGGAGAATGGTCAGAGTGCTCAACTTCTTGTGGAGGAGGACAACAGACCAGGGAAAGAAGCTGTAATAACCCAGCCCCAGATAATGGTGGTGCTGATTGTGAGGGAAGTTTGACAGAGGCGCAAAATTGCAACTCCGGTCCTTGTCCAGGTTCGTTTAGTTAACCAAAAGTGACTACCCACACGCAACCTCTTAATAACTCACGTAATTCGTCTCCAAATTGCACCAAAATTCCAGAGATTATAGATATGGGTCAAACTTAGATTTCCTGAAAGTTTCGTAAGCCACGCCTAATTACAGTGGGCGTGGCGTGACACTCCCTCTTTTTCACTATTGTCTTCATAAAATGAGAACGCTTTAAGCTAAGAACTCAAATATCACAGGTGATCTTCCTCAAATGGGTTATCGTGCAATAAATATTCCATGCTTTAAGCATCATACCAGTAATACATGCTTTTTAATAACAATTTTGTAATCGACCACCTCGGTCCTGCATTTCAGTGTAAACTTTACAAGATTTGGAGGTAAATAATACCTCCGAAGATGTGAACGGTTGATTACGGACCAATTGATATATAACACAGTTTTTCAACTTAGTTGATGGAGGATTGAGTGCGTTTGGAGAATGGTCAGAGTGCTCAACTTCTTGTGGAGGAGGACAACAGACCAGGGAAAGAAGCTGTAATAACCCAGCCCCAGATAATGGTGGTGCTGATTGTGAGGGAAGTTTGACAGAGGCGCAGAATTGCAACTACGGTCCTTGTCCAGGTTCGTTTAGTAACCCAAAAGTGACTACCCACACGCAACCTCTTAATAACTCACGTAATTCGTCTCCAAATTGCACCAAAATTTCAGAGATTATAGATATGGGTCAAACTTAGATTTCCTGGAAGTTTCGTAAGCCACGCCTAATTACAGTGGGCGTGGCGTGACACTCCCTCTTTTTCACTATTGTCTTCATAAAATGAGAACGCTTTAAGCGCAGCTAAGAACTCAAATATCACAGGTGATCTTCCTCAAATGGGTTATCGTGCAATAAATATTCCATGCTTTAAGCATCATACCAGTAATACATGCTTTTTAATAACAATTTTGTAATCGACCACCTCGGTCCTGCATTTCAGTGTAAACTTTACAAGATGTGGAGGTAAATAATACCTCCGAAGATGTGAACGGTTGATTACGGACCAATTGATATATAACACAGTTTTTCAACTTAGTTGATGGAGGATTGAGTGCGTTTGGAGAATGGTCAGAGTGCTCAACTTCTTGTGGAGGAGGACAACAGACCAGGGAAAGAAGCTGTAATAACCCAGCCCCAGATAATGGTGGTGCTGATTGTGAGGGAAGTTTGACAGAGGCGCAAAATTGCAACTCCGGTCCTTGTCCAGGTTCGTTTAGTTAACCAAAAGTGACTACCCACACGCAACCTCTTAATAACTCACGTAATTCGTCTCCAAATTGCACCAAAATTCCAGAGATTATAGATATGGGTCAAACTTAGATTTCCTGAAAGTTTCGTAAGCCACGCCTAATTACAGTGGGCGTGGCGTGACACTCCCTCTTTTTCACTATTGTCTTCATAAAATGAGAACGCTTTAAGCTAAGAACTCAAATATCACAGGTGATCTTCCTCAAATGGGTTATCGTGCAATAAATATTCCATGCTTTAAGCATCATACCAGTAATACATGCTTTTTAATAACAATTTTGTAATCGACCACCTCGGTCCTGCATTTCAGTGTAAACTTTACAAGATTTGGAGGTAAATAATACCTCCGAAGATGTGAACGGTTGATTACGGACCAATTGATATATAACACAGTTTTTCAACTTAGTTGATGGAGGATTGAGTGCGTTTGGAGAATGGTCAGAGTGCTCAACTTCTTGTGGAGGAGGACAACAGACCAGGGAAAGAAGCTGTAATAACCCAGCCCCAGATAATGGTGGTGCTGATTGTGAGGGAAGTTTGACAGAGGCGCAGAATTGCAACTACGGTCCTTGTCCAGGTTCGTTTAGTAACCCAAAAGTGACTACCCACACGCAACCTCTTAATAACTCACGTAATTCGTCTCCAAATTGCACCAAAATTTCAGAGATTATAGATATGGGTCAAACTTAGATTTCCTGAAAGTTTCGTACGCGTAAGCCACGCCTAATTACAGTGGGCGTGGCGTGACACTCCCTCTTTTTCACTATTGTCTTCATAAAATGAGAACGCTTTAAGCTAAGAACTCAAAAATTTTTGCAGACATTTGGCTTGATAATTTAAAACCTTTCCCAAAGTTTCAAGTTCATTGTTTAAAATTTGGCTAGTGAGTTGTGACCATTTCAAAATCCATCGGATCCGCGTGATCCGAGCACTCAGTCAGTGATCTTTGCACTCAATCAGTGATCTCGTTACCCAATCTGATCAAGAGTAAGGCGTTAGCGTGTATTAATGAGGGTCATTAGGCTTTACCTAACATACTGAGGAGATGACGACCTGATCATGATTGATTGGATACCGATAAAGATGTTTTCTTCGGTCCATTGTCAAAGTTCCATTTTTTGCATTTATAGTAAGTTTTCAGTTCTACAAGTCTTTTGTAGCGCGATGCACTACTGGGTCGCGCGCGCATCAAATAATGCTTCTCGCAACCTCTTGATCTTCGGTAGATCGGCGAGATGCACCACTGTGCCTCACCGAGCTGCGAAGGATTGACATCGTGAATCAACAAGTCTTTTAAGTAGACTTATCAGGTCTTTAGGATGTTCTTAGTAACTACTTTGGATTTGTGTAAAGTTTGATAATAATAATAAACCAATGATGACAACATTTGTTTCTTCAAAAATCATTCCCAAAAAGTTCGAAATTCTGTAAAATCATCGATTAAATTTAGCGTTATTGGACCTCTACAGCTAACCACCTTGACCTAATTCTAATCGTCCACTTTAAATCTTGATATACCTTATCGGACCATATTTGACCGGACAATTAATGAACGGACATAATTAATATTATAAACGGACATTAAAATGAACGCTCGAAGGTTGTAGCGCGATGCACTACTCATGGGTCGCACCGAGCTAGGAAGGGTTAACATTTGATTCACGATGTCAATCCTTCGCAGCTCGGTGAGGCACAGTGGTGCATCTCGCCGATCTACCGAAGTGGTTGCGAGAAGCATTATTTGATGCGCGCGCGACCCAGTAGTGCATCGCGCTACAAGGTTAACATCGTCAATCAAGCTCGAAGGCATTCAAAACTTAACGGATGATACTCGTAAAATATTTGTTTCAAATATTACCGGACCGTCGACGAGTCCAACTCGGCGCGCGTCCTGGTACGTAGGTTATAAACCTACAATTCAAAACAATCAAAAATCCAATATTTTCTATCTTTTTTTTGCATTTTTAGCAGATAATTTGTAAATTAATTTTTCGTACAATAATTATTAGCAAAAAAGGCAGTCGTTAAGCAGTAAAAATGTCAAAATATCTTTTGATCAGTGTCTATGATAATGAAAGTTGTGTAAAAGCTAAAAACAACAAATACGAAATTTGATGATCATATTCATATCACAGGTGATCTTCCTCAAATGGGTTATCGTGCAATAAATATTCCATGCTTTAAGCATCATACCAGTAATACATGCTTTTTAAAAACAATTTTGTAATCGACCACCTCGGTCCTGCATTTCAGTGTAACTGTAAAAACTTTACAAGATGTGGAGATAAATAATACCTCCGAAGATGTGAACGGTCGATTACGGACCAATTGATATATAACACAGTTTTTCAACTTAGTTGATGATGATTGAGTGCGTTTGGACAATAGTCAGAGTGCTCAACTTCTTGTGGAGAAGGACAACAGACCAGGGAAAGAAGCTGTAATAACCCAGCCCCAGATAATGCAGTTGACAATACTTGATTAGGGTTAATGATTGTACGCGTTTGAAACCTTGATTTGATATCATTATAACCTTTACTAATATTCAAATGAATGAATTTGATGTTTTATTTTTCCTCGGCACTATTGAAAATCCTTTAAGAGATGGAATCGGCACTGTCATATATTTTTAAAAAGTTCGTGAACGAAATGACAATCGATCTCTTGACGAATTTCAGCCTAAAAATTGTTTTGACTCGCGTAGCAATATGAAGCCCGCGGCATTCGCCGGGGTGTTCTAATTCTGAGATACTACACACGTCCCTAACACCCCCACGGTCGCTTCACTATAGTAGCGTCTTCGACGCTACAGGGGGAGCCGCACACTTCGTGCGCCGCGCGGCGGGTCATACAACGTATGACAAGCAAGCCCAGCAGGCGGTAAAGTTTTCTGGGTCCGGTTTTTTGCAAAATGATCGTTTTCATGTAAAAATAACGTTTGATCCCTCATGGGTTGACCATTGTTAATGATTTGGCCCGGCGCGCGCTACTTCGTAGCACTTGCCATCGGGCCATTTCGAGAAAAAAAAGCGGCGCGCGCTAATTCGAAGAAATTTAGACGAGTAACATTTTGCTCTAACCAGAGCCCTTTCGCTTGCAGTAGCGCGCGACCGCCGAATTGAAGGCGGCAAAGGAGGTATACATTCTACTTGTGAAACAAGCTCGGCACGCAGTATGCGTTCACCTAACCATGTGCTTTCGCGCCACTTCGGGCGCGCTTGTTTCACAAGTCAAGAAAGGCGTGAGGTGGGCGCGCGCTACTGCAAGTGCAAGGGCTCTGGATAGAGCAACAGTACGCGCGCGCGTATACACATAGCGATGTGAAAGTAACATCCGTCAACCCCAGGGGGAAAAATAAGACAAAGTATATAATTGTTGATATTTCAAAATCTCCAGAAAAGTCTCATTTTGGGCTGATCAAAAGTTTGCAACTTTAACTTTGCGGATTCCTGTACTCTGATTGGCTGAATTGTGTCACGTGCTATAGCTAGCTGCTTGAACATTGGAATGCGCCACGCGTGCAAATCATGCTTAATGTCGCGCGCGAGGTCTAGCCGTCTGTTTAAATTAAACCACCTCTAGTACCATTTGCATTGCAGTACTAACTTTTGCTGTGCCGACGGCCCATTTATAGTGTATGGTCGTGCTCACTAGTAGCATGCATTGCGCTACATATCACAATTATATGTCATAGCATAAGCTACATTTATATAACAATTTAATATTTAAATCTACAAAATGTACAAAAAACAATTTGTACATTATTCGTTATTGTTATTACTATAGTTACTGATTATTTTAATAACTGAAATTATTTTATTATTATCAAACTTTACACAAATCCGAAGTAGTAATATAAAAACATCCTAGGGATCTGATAAGTCTACGTGAAGAACTCTGAAAACAAACTTAACTATTTAACCCAACAAAATTAATGAATCAAAAACTAAACAAATTTCTCCAATGGTTTCTGTTCGAGGCTATATGTCGAAGTTCTGTCAAATCTGTCAAATTACATACATTTATATTTCTTTTATTTAAATCACTCAAAATGGTTTTGAAAATACTGATCTGATGTCTACCAATTCTCCCTTTCTTATTCTCCATACTCTCAACAGTAAAACTCAATGCTAGTTGGGGTGGGGAGTTACAATCACTTCTAAGGATATGACCGAGCATTTTCCAGCGAGACTTAGCAACCCTCTCTGTTAATGGAGTCACCCCACAACGAGCATAAAGGTCTCGGTTACTGATGATTCGGGGATAAGTGGAGTTCATTATCCGCCGCAAATGTTTGCGCTGACACACATCCACTTTCTGAAGGATTTTCTCTGGAGCGGCCCAGCTAATGCAGTTGTACAGCAGTACTGGGGTAACAAGGGCCTCGTATAATTTCACTTTGGTGTCCAGTGAAATTCGGGACTTTTCCAGCCAAACTTTGTTGTTACCTTTCGAAAGCAACGTTAGCTAGGATACAGCGGTGGAGTATGTCAGATTTGCTGCAAAGCCTGGATCCCAGTGACACACTCTTCCTCCATGGCTCTCTACCTCTTAATGGCTCTCCTTTCTTGTCGACATCTGTTTTATCTGCTATATAGAAACGGACAAATTCAGTCTTGTCTTCGTTAACAAGTAGGTCCCATTCAGCCAAGATTTCTCTGCAAATAGGCAGCATCTCATGCAGATTTTCTTCGTCTTCATCACCGAAATCTGCATCATCTGCATACTCCCATTCTATTGGTAAGAGAGAGTCTGGGTCAAAAGGAGGGTTTGGACGCAGGAAGTGAAATGATAACACTACTCTTAGGTGGTACAGAGCGCCAGCAAAGTATAGAGTAAAATATGCCCCTGAAGCTCCATCACCTTGGAAAGATCCGTTGGAGGTTTCAAACTCCAGAGAGATTGTTTCGTCAATCTTAATTCTGAGCTTGGTATTTGACAACAAATACCTTGCTAACCTGATGTCGTCGTCACAGCAACCAGCTTCCTTTAGCAAGTCAAGAATTACTGGTCGCTTTATGGTGTCAAAAGCTGAGCTCATATCAATGCCCATTTTGGAGAATTCCCATCTTTTCTCCTTCACTACAGATATAAGTAGGCGTTGGGTCCATACAATATTCGCACAACTGTGACCTGCCTTGTACGCATTTTGCCAGGGTCCAGTATACTCAGCAATCTGTCTCCTGACCCTGTGAAGTGTTTAAGGGACAAGAGCTTCCTAGTGCCGTTGAGAAGACATAGGGGCCTGAGACTCTTAACTGGTCCTTTGGGTTTGCCATGCTTTTGCAGTGGTGCTAAATATCCCTCTGTAAAAGATGGAACATGTTCATTACGCTCAAAAGATTGGTTAATGAGGGTAGCATATTGTCTGTAGAAATTTTCAGGAGCATATTTTAGAAGCTCATTGGGAATCTGATCTGGGCCTACTGCCTTACCATTCTTCAACTTTGAGGCTGCATACTGTACTTCTTCACAGGTTATAGGAGTCTGAAGGGGTCTAGGAGGTCCTATGAAGGGTTGTAAAGGGGGTTCTGTACTGGCATAGTGTTGCAAGAACCATTCACGGACAATGGCAGCCTTCTCTTCATCGTTTCCAACGAGCTGATTGTCTGCGTTGAACACTGATATTGGTTCTGCTTGTTTATCAGTGGCAAGGGCACGTGTGGCTTCAAACTTACGCTTCGTGTCGTCAGCGTTATTGATAGCATCTTCTAGCTTGTTAGCATATTCTGTCTCAAGTTCTTTATAGTACAGACAGATCCGTCTGAAAAAATCGATCTGCCGACACACAAAGCTTACAAAGGATTTTTAGTCCTAATAGATGTCCTTTATGGCTGACCAACTTTTCCAAACTTTTCCACGTTTTTTAATGTCTTAAGGCCACTTTTTGCCACTTTACCACTTTTTACCACCTTTCTTGTTTGTCGAATATCTTTAGTTGTGAACATCGTAAAAGGTTGCGGATCAATCGAGTGTGTTTCATATTACCATGAAGAAAAACTTTTGTTCTAGCAACTTTTACGTCAGATAATCATTTAATTGGATAATTATCAATTAGCTAATTAGCAAAATTCTAAAATTTTTTTATTGGCTCAAAGTGATCAAATCGCATGAAACGCGGAGAAAAATGCTTTTCACTTTTGTAGTTGGAGTTCAGTAAATCGCGGCAGATTTTTGTAATCCTGGAATTACTAAGTGGAAAGGTATGAAATGAACGTGTTTAACATGTAGTTTCATAACTAATACCTAGAAGATCATTTAAAGATACTCACCAAGGCACAGTCAAGTCGAAAGACAAACGATAGCTCTTGTACAACGGTTGTATTGATTTCACGATGGTAAATCACGTGGGTTAAGATTCAAATTTGTTAATCAAACTCTGTAACGTCCAAAGGATAATCTAAACCCTATCTGGGTAAGATTTCGTTCTCAAATTAAATTAGTTGTTATAAGTATTGGATGGGATTATAGTTCTTATCAGTTATTAATTCAAAGAAAATGTGTATATGATCTAATGGTTAATGAGCTGTATGCCGTGAGACCGGTATCCAGCTGTTTCGTTTATACCGAAAAGCTGTAATTGCCATGGATCAATTTTCATTAAGAGGAATGAAAGATACCAGGGACAAGAAGCCAGATGGTGAAGTTGAATACTTCAACATCATCTGTATATGTATTTTATGTTATGCTACTATTAGCAGCAAAATATTCCCATTGAAGTGGTGGTTAAAGCTAAAATTAACAATGAAAAGAAGGATAAAATTAATTAGAGCAGGAATAGTAAAACGTAATTATTCATTCAGTAAATTTCACGTAAGCCATAACATAAAATCAAGTGTTGGTTTTCCTTGGATTGAAGGCGATGTACAACGCCACAGGATATGACAATTGCTGATTGTGAAAGAAGAGTTGCGTTCAGCACAGTTTGATTTGGAAGTGATACACTTGCTCTTACCTAAGGTGCCTTTGATTCATAAGGATGTTATTAGCTTTTGCAACGTATAGCCATGAGGCCAAGATAGTTTAGATGAAACTGTTAAACGCTCTAATATACAGGTTCGTCCGGATGGTTTCAACTCAAGAGTTATATAATATTCGTTGCTGATGTGACAACACTTCGTAGATACATGCCACTAATACTATCTGAAAATGTGTTAGAATGGGAAAGAGGTTGGAATCAGAGCCGTTAGTAGCACATTGATGTAAAAGGGTGTTAATCATTACAATATAACGATTTCTTAACTGTTATATTGAAGTCAAAATGTGTACAATATGTTGGTTGACGTGCCATTGTTGAGTTTTTAGAAAATCGATAAAGGCTGTAATGGAATTTGTTAGGCAAACTCTTATTCTAGTTCTTTTCAGTTTCATACTATACTTGATATTTAGATTACTGAATCTGATTTACTAAATAAAGTAAAATTTTGATTTAAGTAAGTCTTTGACAACTGATCCACTATAGTTTTTTTAAAGAGGGTTTTCGGTGTCAAGGAAAAGTTTTGATTTTTATTAAAGATTTTCTTCAAGACTGAAACAAGTTATGTAAGGACAAATGGTTCAAGGTGAAAAACACTGTTTCTGGTTGTATCTCCGGGGTCATATTGGAGCCATAAAAAAATTTTTATAAATGTTGTAATAGCTAATGATAATTATCAGATTAAGATTATCAGTATTGCTAGATGACCCAAGTTATTGGTATCAGGTAACACACTCGATTTGTGCAACATTTTCGAGTTCAACTAGAGAGTATTCGAAGTAATCGAAATGTAAAGTGTTCAAATAATTAAATGGCAAAAGTGCCTAGAACTAAAATTTGTAAAATGTGTAGATAAAGAATCTATTGGATCACGTCAAAAATTTTGTAATTCCATGTTCCAGATTGGGTTTTAGACAGATTGTCATGTATTTCCAAGGCAAATTGTTGATTTGCTTGAGTTTGTTGGATGTTTCTGAAATTAAGTCAAATAATGTTGTCAATGATATCAGCATTTAGCTTTATCTGACATCATCTTGAGTTTGTGTCAATGTGGAATCCGTTTCGGCTCATAATGTTTTGACGAGCTGTTTTAAGTCTAACGTCCAAAGCGGTTTAACGTTAGGGGATGGGTGGGTTACTTTCCCTTTTAACAGCTTAGATGAAATCGCTTTTTGAACTCCTTGTTGCAGACGGGAGTATGTGGGGGTACTTATTTAGTTTTGTTTTTAGAGCGTTTTGCTGAATCTGTAGCTTTCACGATTTGGTTCAGTGTTTTTCACGCGACACCAAAAAGCAGATAGTCGAATCTGGTTTCACAATAATATAAATTGTGAAAAAGGTCAAATCTTCATTGTCTTTCTTAATTCTATTGGAACAAACCAGTTCGGAGTGATGTAGACTGATTGGGAAGCAGTTTTGCAGTCTAATAATTGATTGGACAAAGATTTAAAAAATATGATTTCAAATTCTCTACAACGCGACTTCCAATTTTTAGGAATGTTTAGTCGAATAGTCAAGTTTTGATAAAATTCCAAGGTACCAGATATCAGTAATACGGAACAACTGCAATGAGTTCTACTGGTCAATGTCTTACTGTAGGGTTTAAAATTTTCTCATTGGAGGGTGGTTAATACAATTAATAATTTGCAATGGTGGGTTTACTTTGAAGACAAAAATCTGAAACATGATACCTTAATATTGAATGATAGGAAAATAGTTATTTTACCCGAGTATTGATAAGAACCTCACATGGTAACCATCTTATGGTAAAAATTCGTCTAACGATATTATTTTTATCATTACTCTACTTTATCTTTACGTTTCGAAAGCAACTGTATTAATTCAAAAATTAAGCGGGGAGGTGCGGTACTTTAATGTTTGTTCCAAATATGCGCCAACAACCAACTGGCAACAAATTTACTCTGCAACATTTACTCTAGAAAAATTAAATGTTGTCCGCACGCATCTGTTTTATCTGCTATAGAAACGGACAAATTCAGTCTTGTCTTCGTTAACAAGTAGGTCCCATTCAGCCAAGATTTCTCTGCAAATAGGCAAGAGAGAGTCTGGGTCAAAAGGAGGGTTTGGACGCAGTAAGTGAAATGATAACACTACTCTTAGGTGGTACAGAGCGCCAGCAAAGTATAGAGTAAAATATGCCCCTGAAGCTCCATCACCTTGGAAAGATCCGTTGGAGGTTTCAAACTCCAGAGAGATTGTTTCGTCAATCTTAATTCTGAGCTTGGTATTTGACAACAAATACCTTGCTAACCTGATGTCGTCGTCACAGCAACCAGCTTCCTTTAGCAAGTCAAGAATTACTGGTCGCTTTATGGTGTCAAAAGCTGAGCTCATATCAATGCCCATTTTGGAGAATTCCCATCTTTTCTCCTTCACTACAGATATAAGTAGGCGTTGGGTCCATACAATATTCGCACAACTGTGACCTGCCTTGTACGCATTTTGCCAGGGTCCAGTATACTCAGCAATCTGTCTCCTGACCCTGTGAAGTGTTAAAGGGACAAGAGCTTCCTAGTGCCGTTGAGAAGACATAGGGGCCTGAGACTCTTAACTGGTCCTTTGGGTTTGCCATGCTTTTGCAGTGGTGCTAAATATCCCTCTGTAAAAGATGGAACATGTTCATTACGCTCAAAAGATTGGTTAATGAGGGTAGCATATTGTCTGTAGAAATTTTCAGGAGCATATTTTAGAAGCTCATTGGGAATCTGATCTGGGCCTACTGCCTTACCATTCTTCAACTTTGAGGCTGCATACTGTACTTCTTCACAGGTTATAGGAGTCTGAAGGGGTCTAGGAGGTCCTATGAAGGGTTGTAAAGGGGGTTCTGTACTGGCATAGTGTTGCAAGAACCATTCACGGACAATGGCAGCCTTCTCTTCATCGTTTCCAACGAGCTGATTGTCTGCGTTGAACACTGATATTGGTTCTGCTTGTTTATCAGTGGCAAGGGCACGTGTGGCTTCAAACTTACGCTTCGTGTCGTCAGCGTTATTGATAGCATCTTCTAGCTTGTTAGCATATTCTGTCTCAAGTTCTTTAAGGCGTTTGTTGATGTTGTTCTTGAGTTTGTTGATGTTTCGTCGCAATTCAGTCCTATCATGCAGCATGTTGTCATTCAGTTGAAGTATCAGCTTGTGTCTTTCATCTGACATGCAACATACTTGAGGGTCTGATGAATGTTGAGTTCTTCTGTTTTTCTGTCTCATACCCACTGTTTTAGACGCAGCAGTTTTAACAGTTCCAAATAACTGCTCAAAGCCTGCTTAAACGTTAGGGGGAGTGGGTAGGCTGTCTATTTGCTGTATGACAGCTTGGTGAAACTGGTTCTCTAACTCCTTGTTGCAGACCAGGGACGTTGTGTTGTACTTTACGGTCTTAGTTTTTCTGTTTTTGTAGAGCTTAGTTTTCTGCCTGAGATCTATGGTAGCTTTCACGATTTTGTGATCTGAGTGTAGTTTTGCACCACCATAAGCCCTGGCATCACTCAAAAAAGCAGTACTGCGAGACCGGCACAAAATAAAATCAATCTGTGAGAAATAAGGACAACTTTTCTTGGTCTTTTTATCTTTGACCCAACCAGTTCTGGTAGTGATGTGACGACTGGAATGGCGGAAAGCAGTATTTGCAGCAAATAAGTTATTGAACACAAGAAATTTCAACAACCTCTCACCGTTTTCATTCCTCCTACCAACGCCGTACCTTCCTAAGTTCTTATGAAGGCCACTGTTGTAGTCTTGATCTGACCGTTTACCAAGTTTTGCATTAAAATCCCCCAGTATCCAGAGTTCATAACGTGCGGGTACATCCACTGCTACTTGAAGTTCACGGTAAAACTGGTCTGTAGCTGCTGGGTTTGAAATTGTCTTTGGATTGGTTGGGCTGTAACAATTAACGATGCGCAATTTGCAAGGGGGTTTGCAAGCAGATTTTGAAGGAACAAAAAACTCCATGTAAACAACACGATCGCTAATCTGATGAAATGAACGGAAATAATTATTAACGCGAGTATTGATAAGAAACCCCAGTCCACCATGGTAACCATCCTTCTGGTCAAACAAAAGAAGTCTCGAATCTGAAAACTGACGTACTTTAGTCTCTTGTAGTCCAATAACATCTAAATTATATCTGTCACAGTCCTGTGACACTGAAATTATCGCAACTGTTATTATATTTCAAAAAACTTTTAACGGGTGCAGGTGCGGTACTTTTAAAATGTTTGTTCCAAATATTGACCGCCAAACAAAACGCAACTGGCAAACTAAATTATAAACTTGCAAACAAATTTACTCTAGGCAAAAATTAAATGTTGTGGCCGCACCGCGCGTATTTTTCATTTTACAGCGTAGCGCTAAAACAAAGCTAAAGTTTGTACTTAACTCATACTTCCACTTCAGTAATTAATTAGATTTTAGGGTATTTTATTGTCTAAATACTTGTCATACGTTGTATGACCCTTCGCGGCTCCCCCTGTATCGTACCTAGTGAAACGACCGTGGGGTGTCACAACGTGATACAACTAAATACATTTTGCACATACCTGCGAGTGTTGTTAAATTCAACTCAGTAAAAATACCTCAGTCACTCCAACCAAGAATTCAAAAGGCAAGGGTGGGTGCTCATGTCTAAACTACACGGTCCGCAGTTTCCGATCCTGTATCCCCCGCAGCTTAATATAATTCTTTTTGACGTATTGTTGTAATTATTGAATTTTTATATAGGGTCATTGTTATATTATATGTGTATATTGTTTGAATATCTTTTTTGATATTGTTTTAAAAGGTATATATACCTTCAAGCCACTCTCTTGCTACTCCAAGTCTCCTAAGATATTTGGTCTAAAGGTCCTTCTAGTTACACTCATGCACTTATAATATATTTTTTGTTTGCTTTAATCGATAATATACAAAATTGTTGTTTCTTTTTTATTCCGGCTGTCTTCGGGTAGTAGAATCTATATCAATACCCATAGATTTCATAAGATGTTTATTACTATTACAGACTTATCCAATCACACAGCCCTTCTTTTACGGAACTGGATGCAATACTGCTTCCCTTTTGTGGATTCTCTAAAATGATTTTTCTAGAGTTGATGGCCGAGACAATTTTACTGGATCCTCTTGAAATCATAAATTCGCCACTCCCTCCATTAAAACAGTTATATTTAAAACAAAATCAAGTCTTTCATTATATAATAATTATATGTCTGTTGGACCAGATATTCACTAATTTTTATGATATTTGTATGCTATAACCCGTGATCCGTTCAAGTTAATTGTATTTAATAACTACTGAATTAACAAATAACCTGATGTGCATGTCTATCCTCTCCAAGAGGCTAACCTCTGGATATTACCTTAAAGTTGAGATTGATCCTCAAGATGTTTTGATGTACATGATCTAGTCATTGCAACAATCCAGTCAAGGATTTATCTTAGTGACCACTTTCAACCATGGTTCATTTTGTTGATAGCACTTTATTCTATTGTGTCCTGTTTCGTTATCGTGTGAGATAAATTGATACCAAATTACAATTTCTTATCCAGGTAAATATGGATTGAGATATTATGACTGGGTAGCAGTGGTATGAATGATGAGAATCCTGGGGAAAATGTCCCTGTCGTCAATGAACGATACTTTCTAAGGTACTTAGTATTTACTGAAATTTATTTACATCAATAAATGCACACAATTCTAGATCTAAATTTAACTGTGGGAAAACAAGTTGTCCCAGGCAACGCACACAACCAGGGCTTGCCCTTTCCCTCTTGTTCTATCTTCCCGCTTCCATTCATCTCTTTCTCTGCTTCAAGATGTTGCAGTCACATTGCTTAAGGGGGGGGGGGGGGGGGGGGGGGGGGGGGGGGGGGGTGGGGTTCACCCTGATTTTTTGTGAAACTTGGTTTCGAGATAGCAGTTGTCCAACAAACTAGGACCAGTGACCGAACTTTTGAGCGGGTCCCGGACTCCAACCGCCAAACGGTGTCTGCGGGGCAGCCACGCCCATATTAGGTCCAAATTTTTGAATTTGGCCGACAAATTTTTGCGATTCGAAATCTCGAAACCAAGTTTCACAAAAAAAATCACGGTGAACCCCCCCTCCCCCCTTAAATCATTCTTTCATTCTAGGATATTGATTTAAAAAAATCGTATTAACGTTAATAAAGTTTCTATGGATAATTTTATACAGTAGTCTATAGACCAACTAAATTATTTTACTATTATATGTATGGTTAAGAGTTTTATGACATTGAATGAATCTATTTATTACAAGTACTAAGGACTGCTAGTACGGTATTTTGTATTAGTTTGTTTTCACTTCTGCACGTTTAGGCAGTTGCTCTTGTGACCAGAGTTTTAAGAGTTATATATATATATATAATACATATAAAATCGTATTGTTTATAGATGATGGTAAACCATTGGCAACTCTGCAGTCTTCATGCCACCTAGCCCCGCCAGGTTCAGTTGACAGTTAAAACCAGTTTGTTTCAGGCCAAGGAGGGCTAATCCTGCTCAAGAAAACCAAGCTGCTGATGGAAGACAGGCAGCAGTCCCACAAAGAGATGTACAACCAAGAAGGCCACTACGAAGACGGCCACGTCCACAGGCTCGTCCCCGACTCTCTCCACCTCGGTACAATATGATTATTTTTTGAAACTTAAGAATGACATCTAATCCAGTGTTTCAGCTCATTTTAATTTTTAGCTGTGCTTATTGTGTGGTTATTGTGTGGTTATTATGTGCTTATTTATATTGTGTGCTTATTGTGTGATATTAGTGTTTGATAACCACATGTAAAATTTGAGTCATCTAGACTTAATTAAAACTGTTTTCAGCCGCAGAAGACGACAAAACCCAAATCCCCGTAATGATAATCCTGTGCAGCTAGATCCAGAAAGACCACTTTTAAATCCTGGCTGGCTGAACGTTGACTTAGAAGGATTGAACTTCAACAATGAGGATTCTGATGACGAGGAAGACACTGACTACGATACAGATGCAAGCAGTGATGACACAAGCAGTACAACAAGCAGTAATGAGGTGCCCATACCTCTCTTTAGGATTAATGAAGATGAAGACGACAATGACGACGAGGATGGTGACGAGGATGATAATCTGATTCAGTGGCATCCTGACCCCTTCGAGCCGTTTGGATTGAACTTCGAACGTGGGATGGATCTTAACAATTTCATGGACGTCTTCAGAAGGATAGCGTACGGTTTGAACTCTACAAGAAGCTCCATACAATTAGATACATTGCCAGCTCCTAGACCTTTAGATCCTGAGAAGATAGATCTTTATAATGGGAATCTTCCTCCCCTCGGTAGCATTCCGATGCACAGAAACTTTCTTATTCCCCCCTTCACCAATGTCATAGTAAGTCACAACAACGTGTCATGTTGAGTACTGTTACTTATTGTTTACAGTTAACTTCACAAGTAGAAATAAGGATAGGCATAAATTAATTACGTCTCCAAAGCTTAATATCACATGGATAAGCTGAATAATCAAAACAGCTCTACCTTCATAGAGATTATATTACAGGTGGATGCAATGCCCACACAGATTCAAAGAAGACACATATTCTTCACTAACTACACCAGAGATTGCTGGAACGGACTTCAAGACTCAGCCAAGCAATCTGAACTTCGTGCACTAAAGTCGAAAATATGGGTTACTGTCGAAACTTCCGCCATGCTACAGAGATACTATCCTATACTTTATTTAGAGGTTTCTTGGTATTCAGCTGTGCATTTATATTTTAAACTTAGTTGTATACAGCCCCTTTCTTTGCGTTTTACTAGATATGTATTAATCTCTATCTATTCACCATAATATCATCTTCTAAGCAAATCAGGAATTTCATATATTTCACATTAACATCCAAACATTACAGATACAGGACCTATTGAACAGACTTATACCCAACAGACTATATCAGATTCTAGTTGAAGACCCCGTTGACAGGCTCTCTGTAATAGCTCTGCCTCTCGACACCATCCCCGGATCTTGTATGTACTTTATGAGCAAGGACTGCAAATTTCTTCTTCACACAGGCAGCAATGCGGGACAGGAGTCCTTTGTTTCTTCCTTCAGGAAGATCAAGGAAATAACTCCTGTTATTGATACTCTTTATATTGACACAGCACTTTATTTTCCTGGCTCGGACGAATCTTTTCGAAAAAAATTAGAGAGTAGGAATAGTGCCATGTCGAGGATAAAATCTTTCATGACAACAATGGTCAGCAATACGGAACACAATTATTTCTTTTCAATTCAGTACAGGGCCGGCATGGAGAAGTTCATGCTAGACATTGTTTCCTGGGCCAAAAACTGGAAAATAGGGATCACAGAGGACTTGTACGAGTGGAACTATAGAGAGTTGCTCGATCATAGAGATAGAACTTTCAAGGTAGATCATTTGGATCACCGGCTCCTCAACCAAGTTGCTCAAGAACAAGCGCACATATTCTTCTACACGGCCGAGCAATCGAACTTCGATCACCTGCACAGCACAAACTGTAACCATATCAAGCTGCATGTCATATACGATTACCACTCCAGTATAGAGCGAGTCAGGGAGCCACGGTGCTGCTCCAGCACTATCTACAGGAAATGCAGGGCCTTTAACAATGACTCCGACTCCGAGGAGACAGACCTGAACTATTATATATTGTACCCCTCTCATCCTACCACCTCCCAGACTAAGTCTATTGTTAAGCAGCTCAAACCGGAGAAGATATTCGGGTTGTCCCGTGCTCCTGGTGTTGGGCTATACTGAACTTAAGGATGAGTTTAAGAGGCTGACTGAGGCCTTTCCCAGGACTTCCAGACAAGCTCCTATATTGGTTGAGTGAATGATCAATCAGTTCTACTTAATTCTGGGTATGGAATGGAAATCGTGTTGTTTTGATAAAATTGTATTGTTATTGTATGCGTTTAAACATTGCGAAAACATTAATTGTTCTATAATCATGAGATATGAAAGATATTTGGTTTCAGAAAGTTTAATGTCTCTTTTTGCTTTAATTCATTTGATGGTATTTTGAAACCTGTGCTATTAATAACGTGTATTGGTTTTTATCTACATTATACATATTGTGTAAAATTTTTCTGTAAACTGACGAAAGTTGTACATCAACATGCAATTGGAAATATTGACCGTAGTAAAACAAAAGGTGTGTAAACAATTGGCCGATAAAGTAACACAGTAAAGATGGATAATAATAGAAATATTTGTTTGAAGAGTAAGAAGTTTAATTGGTAGTTGTTGTTGCCTAATATAGTTTAAAGTTTGTGAGTTTTAACTTATTAACCGGGGGGATTATATATATAATATATAATACAACTTTTTATATTTGTTTCATCGATATAAACCGAAGTTTATGAATGCAATTATTATTAGGTAATGGAAATTTATCATCGTGTTTTATTGTGAATTACCTTCAGTTCAAAATATTTGTATTCTTTTTGCAAGCTTATATCAATTAGTTAATATGCCAATTAATTAATTAAATATTTTCTAACTTATCTTAACAAGGTGCTAGGTGATGAGTTCTGAGAACAACCGTGGGATCGTGCTATGTTTTCTGATCTACATTGTGCTCTGTGCTACAATTGTCTCCATCATTGAGAGACCATGGCTTATTGTACCTCTAGGAACACCAATGAATGTAAGTCAATAAGTCATCTTTTTTACTTAAGCTGTTAGTGTTAATTAAGTCACGGGGTATGCATGATATAACCTCCAAAATTAGCCAATCTCATGAATCTGGATATTTTAACTTTTACGCACATTATGTTCTAGAACTTGCAACTTCACCTTACCCATATTATTGTGTCATGTTCAGTGTACAGTATCCATAGTGTTCCTATTATATTTACTATTATTAGCTTACTCTATACTTCACGCAACCAAAATATAATAGTGAACTAAGTGTTAATTGTCTAACACATCACACATGTAATAGATATCTCATGATGTATAATAATATAGTATTAACGTGTTTGACGTGAATACCACTTCTGATCAACTTCTGAGGTAGCCTACTCAGGGGACAATTTCAGCTTGTTTACACTGCAGCTGTATTATAGACAAGTGTATTGTACTGATTAAAAGTGCAACTTGTTCAAGTGTATAAAAGAGTGTGTACTAACAATGTTACTTTCTCAGATCAGCGCAGAAAACTTCCCCAAAGGAAGCTTCCAGACAGCTGAAGATCAGATTAAAGCGGAGGAGATCAGTAACATAACATTCGATGCTATTTTACCTGGATATTGTGGTTAGTTTCAGTTCATATTTTATTTGTGTTTTTACTCATTGCAACGACTCCACCCCCGGTCTTTGAGTACACATTAAGTAAACTTATTTTGTAGGAAGTGTTATCACATGCTTCCTTTACTAGCTGGGAAGAAATAATCTCAGATTGGGTTCACTATAGTACTTAGCAAGTTTACCCTACTATCTGAAAACATCAGCTTTGTATTCTCCACAGGTATTAGTGGAGTCTGCTATCCCTTTAAAGATGGAAGTCCCCTCATAAAATACTTCTCACCTGGTTCCACCCAATGTGAGCGGATAGACCCCATCCTCTACTTTACAAATAAGGAAGAGTTCACCTTCAACGTGGTACATCATGTCCCGCTGTACCTTGCCATTGCGGGATCTGGTGAGTTTATAGTGGGGAGGCGGCCCACAACCGGCTGATTTGTAGTGTAGGATTGTGTGTTGTTGCACTGAAACCGTTGTCTATTTCAGGGTAAAGATAGTGGAATGTTATCTACATAATATGCAAGTGTTAGTTTTTAGTAAAGTATATTGTGAGAGTTCTTTCTTGGATTTAATAGCGTACTTTCAGTGTTTCTCCTGTTTACCTGGGTTATTGGGATTTGCTCGTGTTGCAACGAGAGCTGTGGACACTGTACTATCTACTCCGTTATAGCTGTAATGTTAACTTTCTCGAGTAAGTCTTTAGTTTCTTATCCTGTGGAATCATCAGAATTGGCTGTGGAGTCATTCTGATAGTACTTCCTTTATTAACTAATACCTAACTTGTTGCAAGAATAACTTTCGACTATCTAGTTTAATAAGTTTGGCTTTGTGTTTCAAGAGAAGCGATGACATGGCTATTTAATTGATTTCTTGTATGATAAGTGTCACAATTTATTATCAAGTCTTAAACTTAAACGATTTTCAGCGTCTCTATTTTTGGCCGGTGGTTTGATGTTCTTTATCTTTGGAAATGACGACGACAGTTGTGTCAAGAGGATTTGTGGGTCCGTTTCCTCTACATTCGATTTCGGTGAGTATTTGGTTAATGAACTGATCTGTTATTATGTTCTGGATCATTTTAAAAGCCGAATTCGCTATACTTGGAACTGACTGTACATAAATTGCACCGTTACACTGCCAATTTTAGAAACAATGGGCGCGCGCGCGACTGACAAACCAGATTTTGCTATCGTGTTAGCATTTGCACGTACGAACCCACCGACGCGAGCTAGCTAGTGTAGATCGAGGGGACTTTTAATTTCCATTTTATATACGCCGCGCACTTGATACCAAAAACAAACCATCAGTACTTTGTCATCGATATCGTCATTGCAATTGGTCTCATGTAAATATGCACTTTTCGTCAAATATGAGATCATATCTGCGATGAATAAAGCGGTAGTTACATCAGTCACGCCACGAACCCTGCATTTCACTTCTGTTTTATTAACTACATACATTTTCTTCGACATTCAGCTACAAAACTTCCAACAAATTAAAAAGAAAACCTAAAACTTCCGAGTTAACTAACAACACTATAATCCCCCAGGGCACTGCGAGCTAGGCTGGAGTATGTTTGTGGCAGCTGGAGGTCTACTGTTTGGATACATTGTTGCTATCCTCTCCTGCGTGCTCGCTGCCAAGACCCCACTCTCTCGCAAAGAGACAAGTAACCAGGTCATCGAAGTTCAGCCAGCTCCGAGGAGAGATGGTCAGATGATCACTAGTCGAGCTTGAGAGAAAAAGAGATATGCATTTCCAAAGAACAGTTTGAGAAACAAAATGTGTACAAATGTGACCTTAGTCGGTGACCAGAGTAAAAAGGGAAATGAGCGCTTGTTTCCGGGACAATGATAATTCAAGCCAAATATGATATAAGGATGTTTATTTCCTTGTTGATGATTAATAATTATTGTTATGATGATATTGTTATTTGAATTCTCATATTATTTGATTTATAGATATTGGTCCATAATTCAGTAAATATCGATAATGTGTACTGAATTTCAGTGAGACAGCGTGACATTAGATTCATAATTGAAGTTGAGTTGATCGTCTAATTATTTTTATTATAAATTAATTTTTACTAACATCCTGCAAATTGGAAGATTTTCTCCGGTAATCTAATAAGGTAATTGCCTGGTGCAGACAAATCTTGTCGCATATTTGTTAAAATACCGTTACAATACGGCGTTACAGGGTGAGATAGCTCTCGGATAGCTGACTAGATATTATCTCGGGGTGCCTCATGCCTGTCTCCTGTCCTTTTAATTGCTTGAATTCCAACAAGTGCGTCTATTTGCGGCACAACAGCCGCCTCAGCTCACATTGTTTAACTTATGACTTTGTATTTCATCTTCTGAAACAGCTGGTGCTCGTGTTTTTTGTAGTGTGATGGAGGTGGTAGTTTGGTTTTTATTCAGTACTGTTATGCCACTTTTTATTTTTCAAAACCTTTGAAGTGTAAGCAGTTTTAAACACAGATTTGGAGATTGGATTAAGTAACCTCATCACAGTTTTAGATTAAAAAGACTTTTTTGATGTGATTGTCTTATATTGTGTTATATTTTTCTGTAATAATTTTTGAAAATTTGTTCAGTTTCCGCCCCAAAACACTTCTATGTTTTCTGTACTTTGGAAGATACTTCTTATCAGTAATATCAAATTTGTACCTAGCACAGTGGTCGTTAAGACAAAGCCAGGATTCAAGTACGATCTCAATTTCCAGAAAATCATTTTTATACCATATACGGCAACACTAGGGTTGCCAACCGATATTATCGGCCGATAATTATCGGCGATAATTTCCCAAAAATCTAACTTGGAGGTTGTATGGTCAGACGTAGTTATTGTTGTTTGTTGAAGCACGGAAAGGAACTCCCACTGCAACGAGACTACAAAACTCGTTGGAGCTCGCTGTGCAGTATGTTGGAGAGATATGACCGGATAACTGATGCAGTGCACGGAATTTTAGATGACTAATGACTTGGAGCTAGGCAATCTAAAAAAGGATGTAGAAGAGACTGAGTTAGCTCTCGCACCGTTCAAGACTGTAACTGAGTTTCTGTGTAAAAGAGGAAGCATGCTTGCTCAAGCAAAAGGGATTATTTAGTTTATTGACACCAAGCTAGAAGAGATCTGAGATAGACTCGCCATTTTCTCGAAGCCTGTCCGATAGGCTACGTACACAATATGCCAAGAGAAAGAACCTTCACTTTGTATCGCTGGTAAAGTTCTACTCGGACCCCGGTTTTCTAGATGAAGATGTAGGACAAGAATACAGAATGATCACAAAGTCAACCTTGATACGTAACTCTAAGTCTGCTCCAGCGGTTGTTTAAGCAGAAAGAGACTAACAGCGATTGAGCTTCGCAAGTAGTTCGACGATTGGTCCTCAGGACTCACAGACGACTCCTACAATTTCAGATGCCAGATTCCAGTCCTATCCCGCTGACAAAAGAATTATCAGACCTACATTAGGGCAGCGATTCGACTACGGTAGCAAGGACAGATACCCTTGCACGGGAGATAGGTCTGTTCACAGCTAACAGGCAGCTAACAGGCAGCAGACTTTAAAATTTTTTTTTCTAGAAGCAATAATTATCTTTAAGAACATATTTTGTCTATGAAATATGGGCTAGTTAAATAAAAGGGCAATATTGCAATTGATTCTTTAACAAAGCAATCAGCACAAGATGTAACATAGCATAGGAGCATAATGCAAGTATGCAGAGTGCATACAAATATTACTTCAATTATATTGCCAAATTTATCGCCGATAACCGATATTATCGCGATAATTTTGAAAAAATTATCGATTATCGCGATAAAAATTTTGTACCGATAATGGCAACCCTAGGCAACACCTATGCGACGACAATTGACAATTCAACCCACAGTACTAATATAAGCAAAATAGACTAGGAGACACTAAAAGTACTAAATTTCGGATATCAAAAACAAATTGCTAATCGCTTTAATTATAGATCAGCATTTGTTGGTATTTTCGATTTTTAGTTGGTCTACTCTCACAATTTCTCTCATAAATTTGTAACTGTTTGATAAAACACATACGTTTAGCAAGCTATTTTTAGACATTGTTAAGGAAATATCTCGTTCTTTTATATGCGGCAGAAAGAAATTTTGGCACAGCTCTAATTAAAAACTTATTTGGTTTTATCATACCGCTTCTCCCCGGCCCGGGGACCCCGGGACATTTTTCATGGACGGCCGAGGACAAAAGGATTCACGTTACCAGCTCTCTAGATAGATCAGAGGAAAAGAGCATATTATTGCGTACTGCTGACCGGGAATGCTGTTGACATATGGGCAGTCCAGTTATAGCAGTACAAACATGTTACGTTATCTTTTAGAATCCCGTTTTGTCACGTACAGCTCAAGCCTGACAAGCCTTTCATACTTTAAGTGACGCTGTTTCGCTCTCTTTTAACTGGGTGTCTTTACCTACCATGTTCGCCTTAACGCATAGCTCGTTACGAGCGGTTTCAATCGAACGTAATGTACAATTCTAATTAACACCTCTGCACTAAATTTGGTGTTGTCATAGCGAGGCTCTAACGTTACCATATAAGGCAATGAACTGAATAGTTGAACAAGTCATGTGGTTACCACGTGTACGGTCAACTGTCAGTGTTTGTACTGCATATATACGACTTTTGAGCTGTAATACAATTTCCTGTACTCAGGTTCTATTCTACCGTTTTTGCTTTTTTTGCCCTTGCTCTGAACTTGCTTTTCAACGCGCAAAAATTTGGCAGCTACCGCTTGCTTATGAAGTTATATCCGGAATACATCATACATTCCGCTTTATAGTTAAACCATGCGGCTGCAATCATAGTCATACAGGAACTGCTTTTAAAGAAACCATAGTTATACAAAAGATATTATTATTGCCGAATAATTTTACAGGCAACACCTACTGTTTATGTGCACACTGTGCAGAGTAGTGCACACTGTGCTTGGTCACTACGGTTTAGATTTGTATGGTTTTCTTTCACTGGTCCAGGCTAGTTTCGTTTACTTCAGAATCGTATAAAGTACTCTACGTATAGTCTATATTGTATAATTATCGTCTTATTTTAGTTACTCCATCGCAAAATAGAAATAGAATTTCTTCCGAACAACTGAAGCAATTAATTTTATGTTCAGCTATTAGTATTAAGAGTCGTGTGAAGCTGCCAGGAGTATGATCCAGTTTTTCGAGGAAGAGGATGCAGCGAAGTGCGGAGAAAATATTTGTGTGGAAGAGGAGCATGTTTCTAAAAAGCAGTCCTTCCCTCGATCTCCCCTTATGTAAGTTACTCGTCTTTAAGTTTAAGCTGAATGGAGAAATGTTCAATCTTACTAGTTGCAACCTCATTTCGTAAAATTTGAGACTTAAAACAGGTCAACACAAAAAAACCCAATAATTCTAAATATGCACTAACTTAGCTACATGCAGTATGCGCTATAACATTATTATTATTAAGCTACTTCTCACTGAGAAATAACAGTTTCAGAGCACGGCGCCCGTCCGAGCAGTGGGCTACAGCGGTTAGCAGAGTCCGGATAGGACTCAGGGTAATGAGAGGCTTCCAGTTCTATACCAGTAGGAGTCTAGCCAAGGCTGTGGGTGACGGAAGGAGTGTCAAGGTAATCAATGAGGTCATCTACCGGCCACCTTATTAGATCCGCCAACAATCAAACTGCGGCTGTAGGCCAGGACTGGAGCGTGGAGTCTTGGCGGATCTAATTGTGTTTATATTTTCATTGTACCGAACACTCTGGCAATTCGCAGTAAATTATCAAAGAGTCTGGTTTGATTCCACGAGCTAAAAGCTTGACTAGATATTTCAGGAGAGGAATCCAGGCAGAGACAGAGATTTGGGGAACTTCCCCGGTATCTTGAGGAAGATCTGCAAGAAAATCAGACCGGAGGACCAATGCTTTATGGTGGTCGAGTTGGCTACCCCTCAACCAGATTTACTTCTTCACTATCTCGTAATGATCCGAAACAAGTTAGTCATTAAGATTTTCTTTGATTTCTCTTAAACTGTTTTATGATCGAAATCGTACTCTTATTACTTTTAGTTTTATTTTCAAAACTCTTGCGAAATTTCTGATTTCAAATCAATCTAGTTGCATTGAGGCAAAAGTTTCAGGTTTTAGGCACAACCAATATCATAACATACAAACTTTATACATCATTTAAATGTTACACAAATTGGCAAGTACTAACCGATTCCCTCTCACAGGAACAGTTTTGGCTATAAGGAAGATATGTTGTTGGGAGCCGAAGTTGTTATTTCTGATGGTGAAGTGGAGGATGTTAATTTCGCCTTTTATGTCCCACTTCTTTCAAACGTCAGGTTAGCGTTGAATACATCAGTCTGTCATATTACATATAGTTATTAATTAATGAGGCAAAAAGGAGATCACTTTCCGCTATTCGAGATCCAATGACTGCGTTAATAGGTTTCATCACCCCTGCCAATAACAAATAATCCATCCAATTAATAAATTATTCCAATTAACTGCAGACGGCTCCAGTTACTCTATTACTAACTTGATTGCCACCTAAACTAGAATAAAATTGAACCAGCCAAGAAAGCTCAAATCATCCAACTTTATTTTCAGAGTACATCTACACGGAGAGAACAGATTTGTGGTGACCACCCCCCACGACAGTTACGTCCTAAAACCTTCCACCATCCAGAGCCAGTGGGCAGCCCTAACCTTCCTGACAGAGAGTATACGCCGAGCCCAGGATTGTAACATGTACGAGCTGGGGAGCACACATTGGTGGTGTTCTCACTACAAGAATGTAAAGGTAAGGATAAAATAAACAAATACCATGACCCGTTCTAAACGGTGTAACTGTCTTCTATAGGCTACAACATTCTCGGATGTGTTACCTCGTCTCGTACTTGCTCATGTCGGGCTTTAGAGTACTGTTATAGGAGACTGTAACAAAATTATACAGTGCTTTAGTGGCTTGTTGCGCATAATCCTAATTTAACATTAATTAAGTGAGATTTGGAGCTATTAAGAAAACAGTCTCTCCATTCGTCTAGAAGACAGAAAGGCAGACCGTAATGGTCTCACTGCCTCTTACTTGGTCTGGGCCGGAGTGGGTGAGAGAGTGCTTTTACAAGTCCGTGAGAACGTCTAGAACAATCTAACATTATAATAGTATCATTGTAGGGTTAGAGAGACTTCAAGTCTGACTCAGACTTGTAATTTTTATTATTCCATCCTAAGGTCTTTAGTCACAGTGGCCCAATTCCTAGTGAACCAGTTGAGGAAGTAAGTTTTATAACTAGTGATGTATACCATAAGACCACCTAATAAGTAAATTTATCATCCCTAAGTTCAAGTGATTTAATATTGATAAAATTAAAGCTGTAAAACTGTAAAAAATGATATCGCCTTACAACGTGGGGGTTAACCGAATATTAATTTAATTTATAACATGACACTCCATGACAGTTTGTCAAACTTTCTCCTATTAAGTTTACAAAAAAAATCTGTCATCGGGTAACGCCCATCAATTTAAAGAATACTCGTCCATTTAAACATGTCTTACGTCACAGCATGACTGAATGTGATAATAACTGAAATAATGAATATCTGGTTTTAATAAATACTAATCTAAGTCTAAAACGACCGTGACGTGTTATCAAACAACTAGCACCAATTCAGCTGAAAATTAACGTGGTCCATTATGCCAAACTCAATGAATTACGCTCCATTCCATCATCTTTATGATAGTGTTTATCATGTTCCGGAGTAACAAGTAACATGATTAGTACTTACTCTCCTCCCCCAGTGGTGACCTCTTGACACCCCCACATTAAACCCGACCCAGGCTATATTCTGATCCTGACGTGCTGCCCAGTGCCCGCCTACACAATCTTACATAATATTATATTCTTACATTCACTCTCAGGTAGCCGTCCTAATGCTATCATAATTATTTGGGAATTGGTTTGTTTTTGTTTCTCAGCTCCAGACTAATAGCAGTCAAATTACCCTTACCCGGATGTGACATATTCTAATGCGTGACCAGACCTCGCGTCTCACATCGGCATGACGTTATCGGACTATTAACTAATGGCAGCTCGCATATTTAATACGTAGACTTCTCCATTCACTATACGGTTTGCTTGTTGAAATTCCTCCGTTTAAATTCCCCCCATACTTGCATATTATCTAATACGGTGTAAGACACGGAGCAGTAATAATATCCACTATACTATCCTGCTAGTATCTAGAGTTGTTAAGTTGACACTGTTGTTGCTATGGTAACTGAGCGTGTTCTGCAGCCGTTAGACTCCTACTGGAGACACAAGCACCGGACAGAAGAGGACCAGCAGGCTACAACAATGCTCGATATATTTGGGTGCAGGAAAAGAAGGAAATCCTCTCCTAGTTCAGGTGGGACGCCTTTTTTATTCGTATTCAAGAAACTATTAACCCCAGGTTGCAAGGCTTTTAGTTTAAAGTTTTGTTGATCATTGGTAGACATTAGCTCATAGCATATTCGTTATACTCCCTGACTCCCTCAGTAATCTGAATTTTTCAATATTTTTAACTGTGCACTTTTTCCAGATCCTGGCACAGACCCCATTCCCGAGAACGAAAAGTGTCTGACAGAAAACGAGGAACTGTTGTCTGAAATAAAACTGAAAGTAATCCAGAACGAGATCAGGAATGTAATGCACAAGATAGACATGGAGGTGGCTGATTGTGGATCTATCAGGTTGGTTCAGCTTATGAGGATACGTGCATTTTTTGTTTGCAATCGTATTTAATTCATTTCTGAAGAATCGTAATTTGTAGACCTCAATGATTTGCAAATACATCAAATCACAGGATTTATTACGTAACGAGTTTATATTCCAGAAAGCAGGTGGAAAAGAACCTGAACATGAATCTAGCCGACTCAAAGAGTTGGGTTAACGAACAAATTCTCACAATATACGGACAGATGGACGAGCCCAGTCTGATTCTGGATTATTTGTACCTTGGTACGGAGTGGAACGCTTGTAACGTAGAAGAACTGCAGGAAAATGGTAAGTTCAACAACTTCAACGAATCAACCTATTAGTATTATATTTATAATTCTCCCTTACGTATAACATATAATAACCTCTGGTTCAATAAAGTCCAGAAAATACCTACATTTGATGGATTACTATGAACAGCTCCTACTTCATGTTTAACTACTGTTTAATTCCAGGAGTGACGCACATTCTCAATGTGAGTAGAGACATTGAAAATTTCTTCGAGAAGAATTTCCAATACTTGAGGGTGGATGTGTTGGATCGACCTGATCAAAACCTTCTGGAATATTGGCAGGAAACTTACAACTTTATCAAATCTTGCAAGGAACAGGGCGGCAAGGTAAGCAAAGGAGCTACTGGTACTTGTCTATGCAGCTCAGATGCTTTTAACCGATTCTCTTAGATCTGGGGCCCTACTTTTTTAATTTGTAGAACCCTCATGTTTTTTTTCGCTATCAACTTTATCACTTATTTTTGTGCATTTCCACAGATATTAATACACTGTCAAATGGGAGTCAGTAGGTCAGCCTCATGTACAATAGCTTTCATCATGAAGGAGTACGAGCAGTCCTTCAAAGATACCCTCCACACGACCAAAGCAAAACGGAACTGCGTTAAACCCAACCCCGGCTTCCACACACAACTTGAAATTTACGAAGAAATCCTCAGAACTCACGGCTACTCAGCTGATTTGTCAGATGCTCTGAGGGAGAGGGAGGTGAACGAACCATGAATAATTGAATATATACATTATGTTTAATTATACAAGTTATACAGTTTTTACTCTTGCTCTGAAGTTTCTCACATTATGACCTTCTAATATTAAACATTGCTAATTTTCAAGGACAGAATTTAGTGCAATTATTTAAGCGGTTCCAAAAATCATGTGCTTTATGTGCCTCACATGCATAATGCATATTTTTGGTAATGCAATTTTATGCTCGTTGCTCAATTGCTTCTTTGCTACTGAATTTGGCGCATTTGGATTTTGGAACAGAATTACGACACCAATCTTTTTTATGATCCGCGTTAAATTGTATTCATTGTAAAACTTAATTTCTAAGTTGTTAAATGCTTTGTTTGAATATTTGTACGATGTTAATATTTAAATTGTGTACTTAACTGTTTTTATTTCAATCTTATATAATAGTGTTGTCTAATACTTGTTCATAAATCCTAAGTAAGAATATTGAATGCCAATAATTCCAAATATGCATGTTCTCAACTTATTTGTTATATAGTATTGTTGAAAGTATTAAAATAGTACTTATTAATACTTTCAACACTACTATATGAAAAATAACTTGCGAACATGAACATGATGTAGTTACATTGAAAAGTTGAACGGTTTCCTTTGGCTTTACCTTAAAAGAGCATTTTACCTTGTTCACATAATATACAGAATTACATGAAATTTGTATCAGAAACATCAGCCGTCGCAACAATGCGACTCATAAATAATGTTCCTATCCGAATATTATAATAATACCAAATATAGTTCGATAAGTTAAAAAACAGATTCTGCTGGTGAAAGACAATGACATAACCCCATTGTCGTCGTATTGCTGTAACACACCGCCCCAGAGACCGCTACAATCAGTTGGTATGTCACTTTGTGGGGACATACCAGAGACGTGCTTATCTCTCACGTTCTCCAATTATCTTTTAGGATGTGGTCTGGAAATACAAATAACACGTACCACTCTCAACTCAATACCTCAACATATGGGCTCAGGTCTGCGTCAGGGATTATATTATGTAGTGGTACTCATAATCACATACTGACCATTTCACAACCAGTATAACTCTGTCTAGGCTACTTCCAATTCTGTCGGTAAATGTCTCCATTAATTCGATAGTTCTCTATAATTTATATTACGTGGTGTCAGTCAGTCTGTCTCATACCTTTTAATACTTATAAAAGGATACTTTATTTTAATACTTATAGGAGGGTACGAGACTGAAAGTCATAAGTATCAGTATTCATGGTATGTAATAAAGTAATAAATATTTCTATCGAGGATCGCCCAAACTTAAAGTAAATATTTAAAATATTCTGTTTGCTATAACGCTATTTTATTATAAATTCTCGACAATCTTGACTTGAATGGCATTCTGTCTCGGCCTACTTACTAAGTTACGCTCTAAACTTCTATTGATCCTTTCAGATGTTTTAAATCGTGTTATAAAGATTATTAATAATTAGATATAAAGTTCGTATTTTGCAACAAATGGGGCACATTTTAAATTCATAAAATCTAATCTACAGGGAACCTCAAACAGAGTATAAACAGACAAATTCTCATTAGAGTTAATTGTTTTACCTTTATTCATTAGGTTTGCGAAGCATAATTGAATTTTCCAGTGCAGTCTTATCATGAAGTCCTCCATTGAAGTTAGATTAAATTAAGGACTGACCACGTTGCATTTGCAGAGTTGCACGTTTTGTGTCTAATTTTTAAAAGAATCAGGTACCACACATAAATGTGTCGGAGATTTGAATTGTTAAGATTAGTCAGTATAATAATGTCCAGGATTGGGTGTTGTTATTTTTCTTCTCGCTAACTTAACAAAAATTCGTGCGATTTTTCATCTTCTTCCATTATTGTAGTTAATAATAGTCTGTTTGAAACCATTTAACCAATCCTAATTTTAACCAATCAATGCTTATCATTCATAGTATTAGTATTAGTAGGGCTAACCGATAAACCGATAGGGAAAATGAGTTTGCTCCTTTTTACAGCTTGCCTCTTGTGCTTAACTTACGAGGTCGCTGCATTGAACTGTAAGAAGGAAAGGGCGAACGAGAAAGGTACTGGAACTAACAACTATGAATTGTCATCAGTTTTAATTTTCAATTAGTAAACCTCATTTATTTTATGATTATATGCACACACGCCACTCGACTCTTGACTGGTAATTATTGCTTTGTGTAAAAGTCTAGAATTTAGCTAAGCTGACCCTGATCTAATATAATACGATGTTCATTTTTCATTGTAAGTAATTGAAATGACTAATACGTCCATAATTATATTTGAAATAATCATGAACGTGTTAGTAAAAAATTACTTTATTAAAGTATAAAGTAATTATATATCACCAAACCATAGTTTTGCCTAGCATAATTTGGTAGACTGTAGAGGGTCTTTGACCCTGGTAATAATGCCCGGATGTAACCAGTAACGCGGGTCCCATGCCCTCACAGACATGAGCTGAGCAATTTTACCCCCGTTGCAGAGAGGAGTAGATTCTTCAGGCACATTTATGTGTGTGAATACTGCCAGTAAACGCAATACGCATTCACCCCAGAATATAATGTCCTCTGATACAGATAAACCCTATGTTATTATTGAAAGGACCAAACATACTATGTAAGAGGTCCGGAAATGTTTCCATTTGTGCTTTTATCATCGATCACCTTCCACTTCCAGTCGATAAATAACTATCTTTTGATGATTTGCTCAGGTAGACATTTTAACCTTCTCCTTTGTGTAATATATTTATCCGGTAAAATAAAGTTGGTAAAGTAGTAACAGTATGACTAAGTTATCTTGTTCCAGCAATAAACGAGTTGGGCTTGGAATCTGACGACTATCGAGAGTGGAATTATGTTCCTGACTGTCAAGATAAGCCGAATGACAAATCATGGAAACCACACCAGGTCAGTTAACTTTACATAAGTTGCTTCAATAATGTTGTGGACAGTTCATGTAAGCTGTTTATTAAAGGAAAACTGCCTTCTTAAAATGTCATCCAGATTTCAGACTGAAAGTGAATACCATAACTTAAGTAAATCCGATCGAAAACTGCATCTACCTTTCCCTTAGTGCAAAGTACACAAGACCAACAAGAGACTGAAAAGATGTAAATGCGTTGAGTCAGACGGTACTCCCATCACTGACTTTGCTGCTAAACTCAATAACAAGAAAGTGTGCAGCTCCACCAAGTGTGATGACGTTTCTCTCGTTAGAGACTACACGTGAGCAAACGCTGTTTATCCTTTTATCTTAAGTCTCGAAGTTTAGTTATTTACACTTAATTTGTGGCTAAGCAATCTGAACCTTTTTAACTAACAAAATATTCGAAATATTTAGAGTATGTTTTGAGTATTCAAGTATCATATCAACGAACATAGTGAAGCACTGTTTTATTTCACAGTTACGAGATGATGATTGCGCAAGGAATGATTGTGGACGCTTTCCATTTCCCCCAATGTCAAAGCAGGAACAGGAAGAAGTGGGCGGAGGAGCAGTGCTTGATGGGATTTATTCGACACTGCTGGACAGTGAACGTCAAAACCGGAGAGAGAATCGAATAAGCTTGTGCCATGGGAATTATGGACAGATTTTAGGCTTAAAAGCCTATGCCGTATATGTTGCAAAAATAGCAACTTATTACCCTAAAAGTTTCTTATAAACTGAAAATAAACTTAAAATAATTTGCTCATCGTGTTATTATTTTGATTTATTGTGGGAAAGAACTAGCCTTTCATTTTGCTGTTTTACTTAAGAATCTTGAAAAGTATAATTCTATTTCTTACATGCGTAATGAGTTAGAAATGAAAATATAAAATGAGAACATATCCACACCAAAATGAGTTCACTGTAGGAAAAATTCAAAAGATGGCATTACTGATCACCCCACTGATTCTGGTATTAAACTAATTACAGCATTACAAATCTATTACATTTATTGAGGATATTACAGAAGGAATATATGTAATCCGAGGAGTGCTCACTCTCCTCGCGTCCTAAGATGACGTTTCTCTTGACGCATATATACCGATACGGGTTTATAACGTGATTAAAACAATATTATGTTTTTTGAAATTGTGTATTATCGTGATCAAGTCATTACTAAGTTACTAGAATGATTCAAAATGGAACTATGATACTGATTCCGCGAATAATTGAAACTGTGGTACCACTACCAACAGACGCTATACTAATAGCATTTTATCACTCACAGTGACCCCATTCTTACATTCTATAACAAATTTGTTATCTGTTCACATAAGCAGGTGAGATCACCACGACATAAGAGCACCTTATAATGTAATATTACTGGCATACACTCTCACTGGCCTACAGAGTCAAGGCACATGTCACGTGTCACGTGTCACGTGTCACGTGTCACGTGGTGTGTCACTAACTCACTAACTGGTCAGTAGCCAAGACTGTCACTAGATGATTAGATGAATGAGATCATCGCAATGAGTCAATATCCTCCTGTATTGTGTATAATAACCGCGAGCTCTTCCCTTAATAATGCCATTGCTAGCGATTTTATTACTTGTGTAGCAGTGCTTTTTTTCAAGTTTTCAGTGTTCAGTAAACTATCACAAGATCACTTCATTGGTGTTTAGTCACGTGGTATTACGTAAGTACAATCAGACACGTGTCTGCCCAGAGAAAGTGAGAGTTCCGCCGTTCCGGGATAGTTTTGCTTTTGGAAAGTGAGGTCAGGCTGATTAAGCTAGTGTAGTGAGTGTTAGTTTTAATTTTGTGGATTGTCCTAGTCAGACAAGGTTACTTTTTTGCATTCATGTATTGGTCAGGGGTCGTTCAAATATTACGTAATCAGCCGAGGGGGGAGGGGTTTTCCATATGCCTAAATGTTTTGTCGTTGATTACGTAATCAACATTTTCTTTTTGACCCTTTAGAATAATAACAATTTGACAATATTTTGATTCAAATTCCACTCAATTTCACTCTGATAAAAATGGGGGGGAGGGAGGGAAGGAGGGAAGGATGGAGGGAGGGAGGGAGGGAGGGAGGAAGGGAGGGAGGGAGGGAGGGAGGGAAGGATGGATGGAGGGAGGGAGGGAGGGAGGGAGGGAGGGAGGGAGGGAGGGAGGGAGGGAGGGAGGGAGGGAGGGAGGGAGGGAGGGAGGGAGGGAGGTAGGGAGGGAGGGAGGGAGGGAGGGAGGGAGGGAGGGAGGGAGGGAGGGAGGGAGGGAGGGAGGGAGGGAGGGAGGGAGGGAGGGAGGGAGCCAGAATCCACATCTATTAGGTATCTAACATGGTATACTTTAATACAACTTTACTAACCAACTCAATATTATTTAGAAATTATGACACAGAGTAAAAACCCAAAAAAGATAAAAATGCTGACAATGGTAATGCTGGCTATGAGCCTCATAACTCTTATTACCTTCCTTCTCAATGATAGAGGTATAACATACATTATTGTTAGCGTTACATCAAAAACCACATTTTCAACCATCCATGAACAACTACACGTGCTAACTTACACGTGCCAACTAACCCTGTGTCCTTCACATATTACATATTACACTTCAAAAGTACGATTCTAACTCTAATTACTCTACCCTCTAGGAAAGGAGGTAGTGACAAGCCTGCTGAGGAGCGAGTATAAAGACAACAGATCACAACTCCACTTTTACTCAAAGAAGGAACCTGCCTCAGTTAACCTGGACTCCCTGTGTAAGAACATAGAGACCCACACTGCTGTGAAGCTAGAGATCTGGAAAGACACAGTGTCAGCAGGAAGGGCGCAGTACCTTCTCCCGAGTGATATGGACCTGGCTTATCATGCTATTATGGTGTATGAGACTCAGGACCCTATGGGAGTGAGACACTTCTGGTCTCAGGAGAAACAAAGAGACGGACTAGTCAGTGGCGTAACGTTGCCTGTTGGCGCCCCCCTGCCGAAAAAAGCGCCCCCTGTTGGCGCCCCCTCCCCTTTTGGTGCCCCTCCCTAAAATTGAACAAATTAGGTGATTTTAAAGAATACGCCGGTAAAATCTCTAAAAAAGTGTGTATCTAGAGCAAAACGCGCAGTTTTGCTAGTACTTTAGTTAAGTTTTCGAAATTGTCCCATATTCAAACGACGATTTGGCGCCCCCCTAAGACGGCGCCCCCCTGCACAGCGGGGTCAGCAGGGGCTTTCGTTACGCCACTGGGACTAGTGCTCCAACACAGGTACTCCGCGCTTATTTCATCCCGCTTATATGTCCGGAACGAGTTTTTATTGTTTGAAGTTTCATCATGCAGTCCGAAGTGGATCTTTCACTGTTTACCTAATCATACAGTTCGCAGGGGTAGTTGCTGTTAATGCCACTGAAGCAATGAGTCGAATGTTATACTTAGTACTCGGATATTACAGTTGAATATTAGTCCTTAAATAATATTATCATTTTTCAAATAAGCACTTTTGGCAGGGTTTCATACCATCATCAATTAACTGACTATAATTGGTCTCCGGCCAAAATGTCCGTCCAATCTGTCAAATTTGTGTTCAGAAATTTGTTTACTTGAAAATGGGACAGAGTTTGGAAAATAAAAATTTTCGTTTTGTCATAAGTTTTCTGTTGTAGGCTTCCTCCGACCGAAAACTTCCAGCACCTCAATCGTGTCATATGCCACTTACAGTTTACTGACTAATTGGTTGCGGGCGAGAAATTTAGTCAAAACTATAAAATTTTGGTCCTGGAAATTCGATCTTCGAAAACTGAAAATGGGACCGAAAATAGGACAATATGATTTTGCAATTTTATTCGGGATTTTGACTTCCAGTACCTCAATTTGGTTTCATACCATCATCAATTAACTGACTAATTGGTTTCTGAGCAAAAAGTTCACCCAATCTGTCAAGTTTGTGTTCAGAAATTTTCTTATCTGAAAATGGGACAGAGTTAAGAAAATATGAATTTTCGTTTTGTTAAGTTTTCTGCAGCGAGCTTCCTCCGACTGAAATCAAACTTCCAGCCCTACACCTCAATTGTTTCATATGCCATTATTTATTTAATATATTTAAACATGCTGCGTGTTTGTTAAAAGTTATCTATTAAATCTACAGTACTAATAAAGAGTTAAGAAGATGAGCGGAAGAAAGAGAATAGGAGAGGGAGCTTGGAAAACTGACCCGGAGCTGCTGCTCCGGGACTCTTCGAGTTCAGGTACGTAACACTATTTAACACTGTTTGACATTTTACTAAAGTTTACCACCATCCAACAATTCTAAATGTGTTAAGAATATCACAAATTACCATCCCGCAGGATTAGGGCCAAATTATGGTATTTTATCTTTGTAACCACGGGAAACACATAGCAGAGAAGCACTCCAGTTACAACGTCTACAACAGCAACTGTAAGCACTTTGTACAGGATTTGTACGAACTTATGACTGATAAGGAGATACGAATAACAAGCTGGCTAGAGGCTTAATCAGAGAGAGCGGTGGATATATCAGGACTGAGATAGCTATTGTGTGCGTTTTTGTTGTAACTTGTAAGATATTAAAATTGTTGTAAAATTTACAGATAAAATATTTTGTTATAGCACAATTATATAACGGATCGTTTGAATTGTCTGTTTACTGTCTAGTTTACTGTATTGAATAAAAATGGTTTTCCGACCTTTAGAAATACTCTTTAATAAAACGTAAGGCTCGTAGATAGCAGAAAGTTCAAACTTTCATTGTTTATTAAATAACTGGAGATAAAGTTACATGTATTTATAACCCGGATCGGATGGTGTCAAGACACTTTTTTTAAAACCACTTGGGGATCAAAATTTGGGGGTCTAAAATCACCATTTTACGGCTATTTTTCTATTTTCTAATATCATTATAAAGACAAATAGCACATATTACTATGATAAAGACAAAATTTGTGATCAAATTCAGGAATATGGTTGGCCGCTATCGCAAGAGATGGTGGTATCAGTAAATGGCAACAGATTTTAACATTAGTCTAGTACAGCTGACCTGTCAATATCCACATATCTTAATAATGCTGTGTACAAAGTTGATAACAAAGTGTATGCAATAGTTATGTAGATAAAACGTCAGGTGACCTAGTTCATTGATAAACAAATTCATTCGCTAATCGATTGCTGACTTTTCCTGCCAGAACATGTTGGTACTTGTATGTCGCTGCCAGTTCATGATTGTTCAATTATTGGTGCATTTTGGCAAACAAGAGACACATTTTGTTGACACAGGTCTTAAAGGAAGTGTTGGAATTGTATTGTAAATGTGTTGTTTATTATTACTAGCTTTTCAATAACAAGCAACTTTGATTTATAAATTGCAGTAATTTAGGGTTGATGGCATCCACACACTCATACCCACTCCGTTCCTCTTGTGCGAATAGACGAAGATGTTCTGGTAAGTCATAACTGTCCTATCAGGTAACAGTTATGGAGTTTTGAAGCATCTTTTAACAGCCAATCGTAGATTATAATACCACTTAAGACACTTATCGAACTAAGAACAAGCATTTGCAGGCTGTAGTGTGTAACTACTTGCTAACTTGCAGTTTGAATGGCTTAAAATGAAGTACATGGCAGCCTGATAGCAGATAATAATCGGTGATTAGATTGGCGACATAGAAGAGAAATTTGGTATTAAAATAGGATGCTTGGTGTGAAACTAGTCCTTCTCAAAAATTTACTAATACATTATTCACTAATAAAATAAGGTGCCCAAAATAACGTTATTCAAGAACGATTAAAATTACAAATTTACTAGACGACTAATATTACCACTGTATATTATTGCATTAACGCTACCTTTCATTCAAACATTTTTCTTACACCAGTGCAAGAGGAAATCGTGTCAAGTCCTGAAGTAGAAGAGACTGTAGTGAACAAGCAGACAAGCAAGGACCACAAATCTAACTCCATCACCTGTCCCGAACTTACCCTAAGTGGCGACAGTGGTTATCTGGACCCAGATTCTCAGAGTTTGAACTGCACACTTGATCTGAGATCTACCGACTCTGATAATGCCAGTATTGACATAGGCACCCAAAGTGACTTGTCTTTTCTGTCACCTATTAAACACTCAGTACGCCAGTATGGGACGAAGAGACCTCCGCTGGAGATGTCTCCAGATTTGGCGCATAAATTCAAGCGGATGAAGTTTACGAGAGAATCTGTCAAGGCCAGGCCACCATTGAGAAGAAGAAAGAAGCCAACTGGAGATTCTCATTACATCTTGTCGGTGTCACCAGAAAAAACTGGCCAGTCCACTTTAACTTTAAGAGCAACTGCTAACACACATTTACTAGGCCAGACTTGTACTTTGCAGTGACATCGGGCAATGATCTGGTGTTGCTTTTAATATGCAAACTTATTGCATTATTGTAACATTTTGTTGTTTTGAAAACTTATTTTCTTAGCTTTTGGATTTGAATAACAAACTTTTAAAACAAATAAAGCAGGCAGTTTTTTCGACATAATCCTCACAGCCAAGAGGGCAGAGGTCCGACAAATAACAGATCGAGCGGCCGGAGAGCCTGATCGAATTGAAACGCGCGCGTCATCTCGCGCAGTAATGTCTAGACAAAATTGATTCGGCGCAGCGCCCTCCGTCCATCCAATAACGGGATACGGCGCCAAATGGAATAAATTTGAAACTATAGTAATTCATAATACATATTATCATTAAAAGTTATGTACTACACAACCACGAATTAAAACAGACTATATCGTAAGTCTTTAATAATCTGAGAATACATATGTACATCAGCATATTTACTATTGCGAATATTGTGATATTGTCATTAATTTGTGTTTTTATTTCAAAATGAATCATTGATCGTTGAATAGATACGAGCTTAATTAATAAATACACGTCAAAAGTTAAATGTACAGCAGGGTTGCAGGGTGGCATCTCATCGAAACCCCAGTAGAGAAATGTTCTGATTTCTGAATCATAAACAACCTATCAAATTAAATCTCTCACCAGTCACCACGAGAAATCACTGTCAGTTTTGTCGAACTCAACTTGCTCGATATGCTCGGAATCATCTTGTCTTACAGCAGATGGCTGTCCAGATTTGCCAGCTTTATTTTCCTCCTTGTTCTGCAACACTCTGTTCAGATACTGTTGCATCACAGGGTCTAGGTTCTCCATAATGTCAGTCTTTTGGCCATCACCGGGTGTCACTGTTCCGACACCGGGTGTCACTGTTCCGACACCTGCTGAGGGTGTTATTGTTTCGACACTAGCTGAGGGTGTTATTGTGGATTGAGAAGGGTTCTCCTCCTCTGATAGTACATGATGAGTTGGAGCTGGCTCTGATACCCTCGCCGGTCCAGCAGATTCTATAAGTTTAGGCTTTTCCGGCTTTCTAGCAGCAGGAAGGTATGATCTATTTTGGGGTGGCACATTATGCTGAATATTAAAGTTCTCCGCAGGTTCAGGTACAGTGCCACTAATAGCCATTCTTGCTATATCCGTCATATTACTGTTCCTAAAGGAAACAAACTCCCGCTCCAAAGCTTGCTCTTCCTCTTCAAGCTGATCAAATAATTTACGGGAGCCAGCCACAATAGATCTAGTGGGACGGAGGATAGAATCGGAAGAAACGGACACATCTGATAGAAGCTTGGTGCTTTGCTCGGAAATATCCTCGTCAGCGTCCGCGTCATCTCCAAGTCGCACCGAGCTTAGATACTGAGAATAGAATTCGGCTTAAAGATCTGGATTATTGAAATTTATCATACAGCGAATTTAATGTCAAGAGTCCAAACGCCAAGGTCAGTGAACCATTTACATTTTTTATCTAAGTTGATAGACAAGCTTGCTGACAAACACTAGATGTGGCAACTCCTACCTTTTTCAAGAAGTCAGGCATCTCTGTAGAGGTAGGTTTCGGTTGTGAGGATACAGCATGATGAGCCCTACATTCCAGAAACTGGTCTCTGAGCTCCGTTTGGGCTGATAACCTACTCTTCTGTTCCCGCTCTAACTCCGACTGTATCTTGTTCACCTAAATTTACACAATTCAAAACTTTACCATTGACAGAGAAAGGAACAAATAGAGTTAGAAAGAAAACGTCACGCAAAAACCAGAAGCATGTATAATTTCTACCCTTTTGCAATATTTCCCAGCCTCCCAATAGACAAACCAATAGACAAACCAATAGACAAACCAATAGACAAACCTGGTTCTTCAGCTCATTAACTTGGTTATAATGTCTGTGTTTGAGTTTGGTGAGCTCATTAACAGCATCACTTTCCGTCTGACTTGGTCTGGACAGTTGTTCCCGGAGTGAGTATATTATCTCCTGAAGCTGTGTCTCGCTCTGTTGTGAGAGACGTCTCTCTTTATCAAAACTCTCCTGAGGAGTAAATTGGGATCCTTCATGATCACAATGATTTGATAAGAACTGTTGTTGATTGACGACGTTAAGTTTGATCAACACAGTTTTTGTAGTAATCAAATAACCAATCGGTTAAGTAAGGGGTTAGAAGAATTGAATAGAACATCTGAATAGAAATTACCAGCAACTGTTTTCTTTCAGCCTCCATGGAAATTAGACTATTCTTGATTTGTTCGTAATCAGCTGTGACGGTCAGCTTAGCTTCATAATGTAATGCTTGTGATCGAGCTGTATCCAGTTGTGCTTCCAACAACACTATACTGAATGTATTGTTTGTAAGTACATTGTGTAGTGTGTACACTATACTGAATGTATTATTAGTAAGTACATTGTGTAGTATAGTGTGTACACTATACTGAATGTATTATTTGTAAGTACATTGTGTAGTGTGTACACTATACTGAATGTATTATTTGTAAATACATTGTCTACAACAACACTATACTGAATGTATTATTTGTAAGTACATTGTCTACAACATCACTATACTGAATGTATTATATTTAAATACATTGTGTAGTGTGTACACTATACTGAATGTATTATTTGTAAATATATTGTGTAGTGTGTACACTATACTGAATGTATTATTTGTAAGTACATTGTGTAGTGCGTACACTATACATGATGGCGGATTTTACTTTAAACGTGAACTATTAACACGGAATTATGATGGATATATTTTGTGTATAGCTTGATAATTTCTCTACTAAGTATTGCAATTATCAACATAATAAAAATTAATTAATAACATTAATTAAGATAACATCTTAATAAAGATAATATCTTCCAGGTTACCCACTTGTCCTGAATATTGGCGTTATCTGTTCTCAGTTTCTTCACCTCCTCAACATGTGTATCCAGACCTGTTCGGGTCCTCATGTGATCCTCCTGCTCTTCTTGCAACTAATTAGAGTACAATTATTAATTAATTAACGTAATTACTTTCAACTTGCACTAAACTCCAAAGTAACGAGAAATGCGGTCATATTGCAGCCCAGAGTCGAAAAGGAAGTCTGCTAAAAGGAACACCATACGGCACGTGACTGACCTGACTTTCTTTGGCTGCTATTTTCTCCTCCCTTTCCCTCAGCTCGCCTTTACACTGTAGCCTAGCCTTCTCCTTGTGTTCCTGCAACTTGTTTCTGAAGTCCTCTTCTCTGCGAGGCATTTAATTAGGTGGGAAGGTTATCAAGTGGGAATGTGATAATAACCATAGTTTACCCCTTACTCCTTACTCCTTACTTGTTACTCCTTACTTGTAACTCCTTACTCCTTACTCCTTACTTGTTACTCCTTACTCCTAACTCCTTACTTGTTACTCTTTACTTGTTACTCCTTACTCCTTACTTGTTACTCCTTATTCCTTATTCCTCTTATTCCTTATTCCTTATTCCTTATTCCTTAATACTTGTTACTCCTTGCTCCTTACTTGTTACTCCTTGCTCCTTACTTGTTACTCCTTACCCATTACTTGTTACTCCTTACTCCTCACTCATTACTCCTTACTCCTTACTTGTTACTCCTTACTGCTAACTCCTTACTTGTTACTCTTTACTCCTTACTCCTTACTTGTTACTCCTTACTGCTTACTCCTTACTTGTTACTCTTTACTCCTTACTCCTTACTTGTTACTCCTTACTTGTTACTCCTTACTCCTTAAGTTATCCTTTTGACTTACTTTTCTTTGAGGTTAGTCCCCCGTTCCTCTAGTCGAGCCTGCAGTATACCTAACTTCTCCTGGTCTAAACAGACCTGGTTCTTGGTAAGCGCATGTTCGCGCTCCAACTGACTTGAGCGCGAGCGTAGTGTTTCTAGTTCTGATAACAACAACTGACGCTCTTTGAATAGCCCTGCCTCTGTGTCTGCTTTCTGTAATAGATTGGGTAATTAATACCCGGTATGTCTTGTCAGAATAACCTTCAAAAGAAATAAAGTCAGTGATGAGGGGAGAAGAGGGAGAAGATGGGAGAGTTCAGGTCAGTTGAACGTTACTTTTAATCTTACTGGTAACTAAATGCCAGGTAATAGCGAGAGCTCGCAGTACATTAGATGAAAACTCGTTTATGTAAAGAGGATAAAGATAGAGTTTTACTGAGGTTAGGTGTAACACGAAAAGCTGTTATAGTGATATAATATGTAAAGGTATAAAGGAAGAAAATGTTTGGGTTGGACATTTTTGGAATTGCAATACATTAAATTTGAATAAATAGCTTACATGATTAATAATAAAACCATAACAGTCACTCAAGACAAGAATTGAAACAAAATATCGGCACATTTGACAACACCATTAACATGACGACAAAGATGAAAGCACAACTAAAAGTTGCAGGAGATAAAATAAACAAAATGTCCTATTAAAACTAAATGCACTGTTCTTAAGTTGACACGTTGGTGCAGGATGACTAAACCAGCCCAATTCCCGAGTGCTGTTTCCTGAGTTGCAAGTCAGGACTCTCTCTCCCACCAACTTATCGTCTCCATAACAAGCGAATGTGACGGTAGCTCCGCTCGGATAAGGAGCCCCAGGCCAGATCATATTCCTGGTATCTCCAGCAGCAGTGTCAATATAGAGTCCCCGGATAAAGGGGACAATATCAGCCCCAATATCCCGGCACCCAGGAGCACAGGTGATGAGCTGATCACGTGGTGTGGTGTACACTCCCTCCCTACACTCAGTCAACTCCACACCTTTATCTCCCTGACCGGGCACGTGACCAGTGTTACACGTGACCTTGTATCTAGCAGGGGGCACTGGAGCACTGTCTGGGGCGGAGGAAGGGTAGGAGGTGTTACCTGGTAACCCCGTTACTAAGTAACCAGAACCGAACTGAACTTCAGAACACCCAGTCTCACACCAGGAAGTAGAGGTGTTAAACACATCTGGAGATAGTACCCCAGTGTTGGAACACACAACCTCTATCTTCCTGAAGATGTTGTACTGAAGGTTATCTCCGCCCAGCAGGCTAACTATCCTGTTTCTGAACGTCTTGACAGGGTCCTTGCAGGCCAGAGTCACACTAGATCCGTATATCAGTAGCCTGGTCTCGTTACCACCCGTCGTGTTCACGTGACTTAACACGTGTTTAGGAGGGCTGAGGGTTAGTTCACGTTCCCACAACACATGGTTACCCAGGATACAGTGTAATGAACTGTTTGTTTTATCAGAGAAAGTTGTGGTACTGGATATGGAGGGAAGTAGAGCAGTGAGAAACAACAAACACACCTCCTGCTTCAACATCCTGCACTGGATGTGTTTTTATCTTTATATGCGGAATTATGCAAAACTAGCTTGTGTATCATTGATGGAGAGCTCTAGAATCTAGATTCTAGTAGATATATATTAATATATTCTAAACATAAATAACAGATTGATAAATAATAAATGACGTTATGTTAAATAAATTTCCCCCAACGGCCAACATACTAATGTCAACAGGGGCGGGGACAGAGAAATATGACAATAAATACAGGCTTGCTCTACATGCAAATTAGATCACAAAAAATGCAACTCAGTCGCTGATGAATACAGACACAATTTCGGACAGACCGTGATTAGAGGAGACTTTTTAAGAGCACATCGCATTATCACGTGAATCAATTAAAAGAGAGTATATTATAACAACCTAGTGCTTACATAGACCTGATTCATGGACTTAGTAACTTGTAATGGAGTACTATGATCTGAATATTGAGAAGCCAGTCACGTGAAAAAGTTTCAATTTGAAAAGGACAAGAAATTAACAAGAAATTAACAAGAAATTAACAAGAAATTAACAAGAAATTAACAAGAAATTAACAAGAAATTAACAAGAAATTAACAAGAAATTAACAAGAAACCAACAAGAAACCAACAAGAAAACAACAAGAAAAAAACAAGAAACCAACAAGAAACCAACAAGAAAACAACAAGAAAAAAACAAGAAACCAACAAGAAACCAACAAGAAAACAACAAGAAACCAACAATAAACCAACAAGAAAACAACAAGAAAAAAACAAGAAACCAACAATAAACCAACAAGAAACCAGCGAGAAACTAACAAGAAACCAACAAGAAACCAACAAGAAATCAACAAGAAATCAACAAGAAATCAACAAGAAAACAACAAGAAAACAACAAGAAACAAACAAAAAATCAACAAGAAACCAACAAGAAATCAACAAGAAAACAACAAGAAAAAAACAAGAAACCAACAAGAAACCAACAAGAAACCAACAAGAAAACAACAAGAAAAAAACAAGAAACCAACAAGAAATCAACAAGAAATCTACAAGAAATCAACAAGAAACCAACAAGAAAACAACAAAAAACCAACAAGAAAACAACAAGAAACCAACAAGAAACCAACAAGAAACTAACCAGCTTATCAAGAGCCCTGGTACTCTCAACCTCCCGTTTGTGTAAACCATCGAGTCTCTGTCTGTACTCAGTTTCGTAGTCGCTTAATTTCTTGTTGAAATCTTTGTTTACACGATCCCGTTCTAACAGCTTGTACCTTTCTAGTTCCAACTCTTTAAAGCGTTCTACCTGTGACAGGAGACATAATTAATTCATATGGGAGCAGACAAGGCAAAGTAGTGAGAGAGAAGTAATCAATCAAATATATAAACTTAAGAAATTTTTGATCGAGTATGGGTGCCTCTAAGTATCAGGGCCTCTGTGACCTGTGTTGCCGTAGTGGTAACATAGAACTGCTACTATTATAATAGTGGTCACATCTACAATCCGAATAAAGAATCTTGAGTGGTTTTAAATTTATACAAACCTCCAACTTGACGATGTCCTGAATCTGTTTGTTTTCCATGTTAATTTTTTGGAGCTGCTTATCCTGTTCTGACAAGAAATGATCAGCAGGCAAATCAGCATACTTCTCATCCAGCATATTCAGCTTATCCTGTAGGGTAACCGCCTCCGTTTGAATAGCAGCAGACTCGACCCCCTGTCCACAAGACTTGACCACTGCTTCCAGGAAGGAGAGAAGAGGACTTGTTGTGGCTTTGTTTGAAGCAGTAAGAGCCCGTGCTAGCGAACTGTCGTCGGAGACGTTCAGCAGACGCAACCATTCTTCATAGTTCAGCCCCTTATCACTGAGAGGTGAACATAACTATCAATTATTACATGTATCAGCATTAAATTGGAGGATCTTTACTGTAGATAATTAACAATTTTCAAATCGACCATGTTTAAATATAATAGTTAATCACAATGTAAAGAGAAACATAAAGGAGCATAAGCAATACCTAATGTTTGCCTCGCTCAGGAAAGTGGAAAGAGAATAATCATAATGGGAGTGTTTTAGATGAGCAGCTGTTATCATATCACCAACAAGAGCTGCCTGGGTGCTTTCTTTCTCTGTACCCTGGTTAATGTCATGGTGAACTATTCAATTTACATCATAAATGTAGTTGATGATAAAAGGTTTCAAACGTTATTGCTTAAACTACATTTTTGTCTTAAACTACAAGTAGCTCTTTAGAAAGTGCTACTTGTTATTACAACACACAAAACATGACCTAATCCCATAGAAATTTAAAATGGTGCTGAAAAAGTGTTTTTAGAACAGAATGTCTACAGCAGTTAAATTGCTGTTCAAGCAAATTTATGTTTAGGATAAATGCTTACCTTCAAAGAAAGTTGAAGCGCAATTTGTTGACGGAGATGGGACTTAAAGGAAGAAACAATTCCCTTTTTACTGAGTGACTCATACAAAGCTTTTCTGAATTCATCTTCAGATAAACTTTCACCCATTCGTTCTGTATAATAAATTTTCTTTATCATTCATAGTCTGACTAACTCTATTTTTTATAGAGAAGGTTTTCTTCCAATCCACTTAATGTTGAAAACTGGAGCGAAAATCAACAAATAACGGACTTCAATGCATAAAATATACCAATTGAATGTGCAAATGAAATATACTAATGAAATTTATCAATAAATGTAGCTGTTAAATTTACCAATACATTTAACCTTCAAAAGAGATAAAAACGGTGAAATAAGACAAATAAACCAAATCAAACATTCAATTCATAAACCCTTTATAAAATTAACAAATTTGAAATATGGAAAGTAAGGTGACTTAGAGCTGACTATGATGAAAAGGAAACATGTAGACTCCTTTTCATTATGAAATCTTCCTTATGTCAACCACCTTTCAACCTGTAAATGCATGTCCAAGTTGAATCGCCAATCGATCCTTTATGAAGTGTTATACACCCGTTCAAGAGGTGAAGGTTTTCCAGGGGAACATCTTCATCCACCTCTATACTTTTAGCGTATTTCCCTCCATCCTCCCTTTTAACTTCATCCATGATCTAAACATGTAGGCATGAATATGGAAACCAGCCGTTGATAAATATGGCTCAACACCTTTGTATAAAAATATAACAAATCAAATCATCAAACACAGACAGTGGAGCTATATCAGACACGTGTGAGGACTTACCTACCGTATTTAAATTTTTAAAAAGTTAATAAAGACAAAAGTTTCATAGGGAACAGATACATGATCCATATCTGTTTAATGTCTTCTTTGATACATGTTTCGTATCCCAATATCAGAGACAATATATTTTCCGCCTTCGGCGGCGCGCGCTTCGCGCGCGAAAAGTGGCATGCAACGTATGTCAATGTCTTCTCAGTGACGTGACTGAGGGTTAATTTAAATCAAGAGATAAAGAATCTTCTAAGTACACCTAGTATCTACATTGTAGTATAGTATAGTGTAGCTATAAATATAGAACTGTAGCCTAAAAAAACAAAATTTTAAGAAAAACGAACAGGTCTGAAATATACAAGTCTCGAGCTATTCAATGGAAAAGAATTAACTATGGAATTGGCTGGTTTAACAACTTAAAGCCAGTTTTATCCATAATGCAATGATACGATCTGAATTGTGGTAGCTTTTGGGTAATAAAAAAATCAAATCAAAATATAATGACACAAACGTCATCACACATCATCAAAAATATATATACTAAAGTATCTAAAATTTATTGGCCTATACAACCAAGTTAAAAATGAATCTAATTTACATACTTTCCACTACTATATAAGTTGATAAAGCGTTTTTTAGCAACATGCGGATTACACAATACACATAAGATATTCATTGTGCTTCTCTTGTTTAATAACATAATTTAGTCCCTCAATCTTTCCTAATACTTCGTCCGAAACATACCAAAAATAACTATCATTTACATACAGATCCATTTAAAAAAGTTTCTTTTTTAAAAGCCTCTAATCTTATTTTAAAACTTAACGTCGTAATTGACGCTCGATCTTACTCAATCCTGATATGGAATATTTATATAAATATGTACATAATATGTTATATTAACCCATTTTAGTGTTTCTCATAATGTTTTATCATTTAGCTTTGTGCAAAAAGACTATAGTGTATATAATAGGTATACAGCGTGTGTCCAATTGTTAATACACGATGTCAACCCTTCGCATTTCGCCGATCTGCATATGTGGTTGCGAGAAGATGCACGGTGCGGCCCAATAGTGCATTGCGCTACATAACAAGTTGACGGATGTTACTCGTCTATAAATTTCTTCGAAGTTGCGCGCGCCGCTTTCTTCTCGAAATGTTATGGCCCGACGGCAAGTGCTACGAAGTAGCGCGCGCCGGGCCAGACCATTAACAATGGTCAAGCTACAAGCTTCAAATTGTCAATTGAAACAAACAAAATAGCCTTCGAGCTTGCAAGGATACAAGGATACAAGGATACAAAAGTGATAATTACTTTATTGAGTACACAATTGTAGGTTTACAACCTACCAGGACGCGCGCCGGGTTGGACTCGTCGACGGTCCTGTTCCAATATATGGAACAGATATTTTACGAGTATCACCCGTTAAAGTACACAATAGTTGTAATTCTGCATCTGAAATAATTTAAGTTACACAATTTTAATTATTTACAAGTGTGTAGGGATAATTTAGAAATGTTATATAATGCTAGTTTTAGAAAAATAGATAAATCGAGTTTGTATGGTTCAATCTTATTTTAAGGTCCTATAGCATTATTCACTTGCCAGTATTTGAGTGGAAATCTGGGCTCTTATAGTAGGCTGTATAATTTTTGTTCACAGAGAGAATTGAATGGATTGCTTTTGCTGTGGCAGTGAGTGTGGTAGGATCTAAAGTTTTGTTGGAGAGCAAACCGATTAGGTCAGTAATGTTTAGGGGATGGAAATTGAATTTTTCCCTAACTGAGGAGTAGAGCAAACAGTCAATCAATACGTGACTTTCGTCCTCAATAGGCTTGAGCCCTTTGCTGAAAAAGCAGTAGGTGCACCAACGTTCTTCTCTTGGTACAAGGGGGGTTTCGTATCTGCCCCTTTCGATGTAGAGGTTGTGGCAGCTGATACGAAACCTTGTCAGACTTTTTCGAACATCCGGTATTTTGATAATTCGTAGGTATGCCTCTGGTTCGAAATCATGTTTAATTAAGTTATAGAATTCTAGTTTTGGCGAGGAGGATTTGGCAGCTTTCCAGGTATTCACGAATTCTTCCCTCATGTTATGACTGATTTGGGTGGAGAGCTTAGATTTTGAGGAAGATGAGGGGGTGAAGTTGTATTTGGTGAGAAGCTTTGAGATGTTGGTATACCAAGGAAGTCCCAACATGATTTGTTCGTGAAATGCAGCACAGAGTAGTTCGTTTTCAGTGTTTTCAAGGCGACTATATAGTAATCTATTGCAAGTTTGCAGGCTTCAAAGAATAGAGGGTGGCGCCCGCTTTCGCCCCAGCAACCTATATTTGATGCTTTTGAATGTACAGACAAAGACCACTTGATAAACTTTAGGTGGAATTTTTCATAGTGGTCTTGTGCAATGTACTTCAAGGTATGCTGGGGGTTGGCTTTGTCATCTATTTTTGAAAGGTATCTCATGGTTTTTGAGTGGGGGCATAAGACTTGACAGCCATAAAGCAGGATTGGTTTTATTAAGGAGTCAAATAGAATATTAAGGGCACGGTGTGAGAGGGCATCCTTAACTATTTTGCCTTTGAGGCCATAGAGAGCACGGAGAGCCTTGGCCCTCAGCTCAGTATTTGCAGCTGTAAACGATCCATTTCTGTGGAATATTATGCCAAGATAGCAGTATTTATCGGTGTGCTGGATGGGCTGACCTCCTAATGTGAATGTTTCATAGGACTGCTTTCGTTTGGGAGGGCTGAATATTACAATCTTAGTTTTCTTAATATTTACTTCAAGGCCCATGGAGTTACAGAAATCAAATAGAATGTTGATATTGACTTGCAAGGCCTCGGGACTTAGAGCAAGAAGGACAAGATCGTCAGCCCACAGCAGATGTGATATCAGAACGTCAGCAAGAACTGGATAGTCACCAACAGATTTCAGGAGAGATGAAAAATCATTAATGTAGATTTTAAAGAGGTCTGGCGATAGGGGGTGTCCTTGCTCCGTTCCTTTGCCAATATCAATTTTAGGCGACAAGAGTTTGGAAATTTTTATATGGGCAATAGAGTTTTTGTACATATCACTTAGGCAGTTGAAGAAGTTACCGGTTATTCCAAGGCATGTAATTTTGTGCAGAAGGAGGTCCCTACATACAGTGTCAAAGGCCTTTCTTAGATCAACAAAGCATGCATAAAGATGAGTAGCGCGCGCCCGCACGGTACGCAAAAACTTATGGTTATGTCATATGTAAAGCTGAAAGCTCCTGATATGAGCGCCGCCCAGAAAAATTTAATATGAATAATAAAAACAAAACGCTGTCTGACTAGTGAGCGTGATTGCACTAGCGTGCAGTACGCATAGACTCGACATGGCTATGTACGTGATCTGAAAGCGTCGCGCGCGCAATTAATTCAAACGAATAAGGACGATAATATAAATATATATTAAATAAAGAAAGGACAACCAAAATCGAGCGCGGTTGTAATTAAACTCAAATATTTGCAGTGCTCCCGCTCATGATCAAATTTGTATTTACCTGAGGACCTTAGGCTATAATGTTCACAAATCTAAATAAAGATTTGGCGGAATGACAGGCTAAGTGTCGCTCAGGAGACAGGAAACATTTATTATTGCTTACATAACATGGCAGCATACATGATACATGGCATTTCGCATTTTATATATCACTCAGGCTCAAATAAGCGCACATAATAAAAAGGTCTTCTATTCGACTTTTGTTATTCTTTTTGAAAAATAGTCCAATTAATTTGTATATATTCTGTATGAGGTGCGAGAAGGAACTTTGTTATTATAGATAGTCTAGATTCGAACTTGGAGCCACAAGGCCAAGGGTGATTTTCAAAATTTTCTCCCAATTTTTGAGATAGTATAGGGAATATATTGAGTTTATTTATATATTGAGTCATTGTGACATTATGTATATACTGTTTGATTACAATCTTCTTCTCATTACATATATATTCTGTATGTATTTATTCTGAACACATTGCAAAGGATTTGATGCTTATAATTGGAAATTAATGTGGCTATTTGTAGTGGGCGTCAACTTCCATCCAACATGGTGTCAAGTCTCAAGAATGAGCTAATATAGTTAATATAGATTATAGAATCATGGGCTCCATATACTGCAGTGAGCAGTGACAAAGAAAACAAACCATGACACATTAAGTTTAGGCAGTAGTCTTGAAATAACTCCGATATCAGACAGAATAAAACTTAACACCAAACGCATGCATCATTGAATGCCACAGACTAATAAAAATGCACCCCCTCCAATTGTATCAATTGTTCCCATATATTTCTTTACATACACAACCACTTCTCTATTTGATGTCAACAATAACTCATATTTAGGCACACCCTCATGCTTTCAAGCTGTTTTGAAAGATCTAGTTGGTAACAAATCTACAATGCCTCCTGAAATAATCACCACTAAACGTGATACGGAAATAGGTCGACTTCTTGAAAGGGTCATTAGAGACCACAGAAGGGACATTTCAGCTTTTAGTAAAGGTCAGTTAATGATTATTAGTTATGTTATTGCAACAATGATTATTGTATTACACAGCGCTTATTTTGATTTTCACTTTGGAAGCTGATTTTATATTCTTGTAGGAAAACGTTGGCAAATGTGCATACTTTGATCACTGATTGAAATAGTTTAGATTGCGCGTTGTATTCTGAATTTTGTACTTATATACTCATTCCTCAAATTTATGTATTGCAATATTTTCAGGGCATCTGAATGAAAACAATCTATACAAACCTCCAGAGGCCGGTCGAAAATCTTGGGAAACTGCAAAGCTTCCAGCGATTAAATTAAAGCATGCTGTCTCTGTAAGTTTAACAGTTTAAATTTGATATAGAATTGGTATATTAGCTTCATCTTATAATAGTTAGAAATTCATTTAAACAAATTACAATGACTTGAAGTGAATACCTGCTTGTATTATAAACAAACATAATCCCACTAATTTACTGAATTGAATTAACTTCATGACAAATCTAATAACAATATTGTGTTCTTGTCAGGTAGGGAAGGAGACTCGTGATAAGAGGATGTGGGAAGCTGTGGCTTGTTTCTCTGCAGGTTCTGCTTTCCCAACCAGTCTCCCCAGTAGTCCGAACAGAAGGGATAGGGACGATGACATTCTCAAAGTGAGGCTGAAATTAACTTTTTATTGGCTAAACTTACGCTGGCAAGTGTCAAGTTCAAAAGTTACAATAGAAATTGTGAATAGCTGAGCACTTTTTGGCTAAGCTTAAAAATTAATTGTTCCAATTCTTTTACTTATTATATTATTAGCAATAATATACTTAGGGACTGAACATCGATCATGACAACATCAATCTAGAAGAGTTTGATGCATCTTATTTTCTGCTTCCCAAACCTGATGGATTTAAAGTAAGCAATATAAAGTGATTAGGAGGGTATTTATTTAACACATCAATTGAAGTTACTAATTAATTACTAATAATAATTTATAATTAATACACTTGCCTCCTCAGCAAATCGTAATTATATTACCTCTGACCATCCCTGCAAATATATTAATATGTCTGCGATAGGTTATGCCAAGTTTGAACGGAAGTATTAGAAAGAAAGATGAGGTAGAACAGAGGAAGTTGTATGATGATGAGGTTGTGGAGAAACATAATCTGACGGACAGGGGCTGGTATAACGGGACTAGAGCTCTTAAAAACATGAAGCTCGATAAAAGACTGGAAAAACTGATATCCAGGTAACAGAACACACCTTGCACACCGTGGCATAAGGCTTGAATATGTGTTTTAAATTTATTATTTACTGTACGAATTTCAATACTTACCTAAAATTAATTCCCTTGAGCTTACATGTTATTTAAAGTTCGACATATCTCAAATTTTGTATTAATATTCTGCGTCATTTCTCAAACAGAGTTACATATTCGACAGGTATATCGAAAACTGTGGGAAGAATTACTGACGAGATGCAATTCGTACAACCCTCTGTTGTCAGACATTAAAGGATTCTATCAGGGATATTTAGAATTCTTGAAGGAGAACAGCAAACAACCAACCCCTACAAACAGTAAGAAGCTTATTTTACCTGAAATAACAAGACATGCAGCTAATCTAGCTACTTTCTAACTTCTTTATCAATAATACATAATTACCAAGTATATACGAACATAATTCTGATTATTACTCTAAGTTACCTACGGTAAAATCATAACTTATCCGTGTGGCTGCAGGTAAAAGAATTGGTGAGGTGAGCAACAAGAAGGTTGAGATCGCACGCTTATCTGACGAAGTATCTGAACAGGAACGTAAAGCTATGAAACAGATGCGGGCAAACGATCAATTAAAGGAGGAACATGTAAGACAAAATTCCCTAAATAGCAACATTCCCTAAATAATTTACTTATATAATACAGCTTATACATGCATAATTTACTTATTCAATATTCATATATAATATACAATATACATTGATGATTGTATTTAATGAGGTGCTCAGCAAAATCCAGTATAGTTTGAGACATTTTTCAGGAATATCCAGCTAGTTGAATTGGTATTTATATAGAGTTTGAACTTTCTGTGTAGTAAATAGTAATGCAAATTTATTTTAGCTCATAACGTTTTCCAAGTAGAATCCATTTCAAATCGAAAAACATCGATATCAAATTGTTTGCAGATTACTTGTAATTATAACAAATCTTTTGCAGTACGTGACAGAGGCAGTGTTGTCAGAGGTAAAGATCCAAACAGAGGTGGTAGACTCAGCATCCTCCACTGACGTATCCATGTTGGAACCTCCTTCTATAGCCTTGAACATTGAACAACTTCGACGTGACATTCTACAGAAGCGATCTGAGATCGAGCAACTCCGGGTAATTTTATTATTCTATGTTTTTTAGCCTGAAGAATGAGGTCCAATGTTCTTGTAAAAAGGCTATATTTCTGGGGAAAATATTTTTCGTGTTTTTATGTTCGGCTTTTGAGCAAAAAATTATCGTGTAAAGAGTTTTCCCAAATCAAAGATAACTAACTTAATGAATATTCTAACAGAAGCATCAGCGTCAAGCGATGGTACCGATGGAAGTATACCAGTGTATGGTGCAGTGTGTACAGAGTGCCGAGATAGAGCTTCAGAAACAAATCAAAAGCAAAGAGGTCTGACTTTATAAAAACATTTGGCCGGGGCCATGGGTTTGATGGCCGCGTTGCTTTGTCTTTTAGTTTCGTTGAATTTAGGCCATTTACCTGCCAATTGCCATATATATATATATGACCAGTTAATATCAATTCATTACAATTTCCTCAGGGTTTAGAAAAAAAGAAAAATAAGTATTTGGATCAGATACTGGCGCAAAGCGAGAAACTAGCATTAACACCGGAACAGAAAGACCAATTGTTGAACCTCACTAAACCTGTAAAATCTAAAACATCTCCTCTGGATTGAAGTAGTTTATATAGTTAGATCACAAACTCAATTTGAATCTTAATTGAGTCAGTAATAGTAATGCTACTTATCAAGTTAATTTGGAAACAAAGTACATAGTTATGCTAAAAACTAAAAGCGATACAGTAATAAGGTTTAAGTTTCAAGCGATAGATTTTATTCCAGTTTGGTTTAAAAATCAATAAAATTGTACACCAAACACCCTTAGTTGATATTGTTTCAAGATAAAATTTTAAATTTCGATTAATTGTATAGTGTATACATACATATTACATGTGCATTGTACAAGAGTGTAAAATAATTATATCATGATTTTTCATTCAATTCATGTCAAATTTAATTGTTTAATTTATATCTTAATATTTGTATTAATTAATATTCATATTATTTAATGTTTGTATTACGAATGGAAACACATACTTGAACCACCATTGTGAAATTTACAAATCAATTGTAAGAAATCGGTCACAAAGCTAAAAATGAAAGTATAGCAATCGAAAATTCAGGCTTCCAGCGCCAATCTGATATAAATTATTGACCGATTGCGCTAAAGTTTAATATTCTGTTCAATAAATAAATCTCTCTAACGAGTTAGGTCATCGATATCATGAATAAGTTTTATCTTCAAGAAAGTAATTCATGTATTGTTTTTTGTATATTAGAGCTTTAGCCACAGGTAGGTTGGTCTGCACGGAGCCCCACAGTTTCAATTCCTTGTTTAACTAGCCGTACAGCAAGGATATCCACTGTGCTCACCAGGTTAGGCACATAACCAACACTACCCTGCTAAAGTTAGCTATATACTATGGTTTTCTCGAAAGTATTTCCTTGTATTTGACTTTCGTCAAGAAAGTACTCTTACTTTCATGTTAACAAGAAAATCCCTCACAAATTGAAATTATAAGGAAGGACACATTTATTGGATATATTCGGATCCTTTAAGAAGTTACATTTCAAAGATGTACCCCAAAAATCTCTCATTAAATCAAACCAGTCTTGCGACCATTTAAGTCCTATAATTGTACTAAAGTAATGATAGAATTTAGTGAGCAGTGTTCAAAATGAGGGCTATGATTAGACCGTACAATCCAAGAACTTCTGCGAAGATAAGTATAAGGACCATTCCGACAAACAGTTTGGGTTGCTGAGCTGTTCCTGAAACAAGGAATTATTTAGTGTCAATATTAACTTGTTGGAATTACTACAAAGTTCCTAGTTCCATAGATGGTGAAATAAAACGCATACTTTTCATTTTATACTGGCCATATAAAATTGTTTAAATAGAATTAGTTTCAAACCTCTGACACCAGCATCTCCTACCACTCCAATAGCAAAACCTGCCGCGAGTCCACAGAACCCAACTGATAATCCAGCGGCAAAATCGCAGAATCCACTGCAATATTTAAGATGTTAGCGTCAAATGTACTGTTAAATGTAACGTTAGATCAAAGTGTATCCACTTTTTAACTAAGCATGAATTGGGCACATGTACCAGTGGAAGTTACATTATGACTCTAGGAATTGATTGAACGATACTGCTAATCGAGAAATGTTACTTTGTCATAAATGTTTAAGGAATATTAAAAGAAATCCACTTACTCAAATAGATCGTAATCTGGAGCTTCGTCTACTGTGTTTTATTAAGGAAATATAACCCGCAATGGAAAAGTTTTTCTAAAATTTCAGAAATTTCGATTGTTTAAAACTGCAAGCCTGGTAGCCCAATTTTTCTTGGACGAATTTAGATCGACTAGTTTTAGGTCTTTCGCTCATCCAAAGTAGAGATAAGCAAAGAATGGGCATAGTTTAAGATGTTCTGTTAATCCAGAGTAGAGATTAACAAAACATTACAATTAGCGAAAAGTTTTTGCCTGAGCATTTTTGATCCGTCTACCAACATGAATTCTAGAGTAGCGAACTCTATGCAGCATTAGTAAGTCAGTAATCAGTAAGTTTGTGTAAGTCTGGGTCAGTTAGCTGTAATTGTATGTTAATCTGTCAATGATCTGACAAATAAAACTATTGCGATAACGAACAATAAAACTATTGTGCAGGTTGCCAGGTGAACGGATTTGCTTACACATAACACCCACGTCTTAAAATTTGTTGGTAATTACTGATTGTACTATAATTTAGTTGAAACTTTAACCTGGCTTACATTCCTCATTCTGGTATTACCAGACTTCTGTCAAATTTATTCTCTGACAACATTAATCATATTTATCCGTATGTGAGATTTCAGTGGCAAATAAGTAAAAGTGGTCCTCTTTAGATTGATAATAATTGTGCGGCGCTTAATGATTTTATCACACAAAGTATATTTTTCAACAGCGAGTGTAATGTTTTGCGACGTACGCGCGTGCGCACCATGTGAATTTTCCATATATATTTATTGTTTATAAACAATAAATATTATATCTTTTTAAAACCTAAGCCAATTAACTTCGTCTTTTTCTCAGCTAACAGCTAAGGGGCTGATCATTTACATAATCGGTATCCAGGGGACATCAAATACTGATGAGTGATGATGGTATAATTCCTAAGCTATAGCCGTGTGTAAACTTGCTGATGTACGGCCACGGGGGTGCAAGTTAACATATGACTTTTAAACGTAATGTGAGATATGTGAATGGTGCCTATACTAGTATAACCTTGGTTCCGCCTGCTATGAATATACGATCATCCTAAAGAATGAATTAACGATTTTAAATTTTCATCGAGAGACATTCACTAGTAAAATGTCTTCTAATGTATAAATATTTGTTTGGTAGTTGATACTGATAGTATTAACTATTATTGGAAAAGTGAGTAAATCTAAGGTTCCGTTTATTTAATAATGAAGGTCACGATCGTCTCTGGTAAAATTGAAAATATCTAGAAATAAAACAAAATATCAAATTATGCAAGTAGAATCATTCATTAAACTTAAAGTTAATATGATATAAGCGGATCTATAATAAAAGTTTGCGTAAAATGAAAACTTTTGAATGATATGTACTGAATCATGAAAATAATAAATATACAAAAAATCGCCTTCAGATAAATTGCCTTTATCCGGTATAGATCAGGATATGATATAACAATAAGAATATCACATGACAAATTACAATGGCCCATGGCGATAGGCCACATCACACATGGGATTATATTGGATGCAGGACGTGAGCCGTGAGGTTGGTAGTTATACTGATCGGAGGGAAATTGTCATTCCTGGCCTGTTCGTGTGATTCAACTCCATGATTTACTGGCGCAAGCAAACTGGGAACTAAATAATTTATTGGAATTTATTCATATGAATTGATAGGATCGACAAAAGTCAAAGTTTGTCGTGACCCGTGACCGGGTGACTTGTTATCGGAAATTGGTAACATGTGTACTTAAAGTAACCTGCACACGGTCAATAGTAGCGTGCTAAGTCAAATTTGAATTCATTTATTGAATGCGCTGCTCTTATCCACCAAGGACGAAATATTTGTTCACGGACACAAGAAAGATAATGTTATGCTGAACTTCGCCTGATTGCTTGAAACGGTAGCAGAAATAATCAGATTGAGACAGAGGAGGGTGGTTTGCTAGAGAAGTACTGGAAAGTGGAACAGCAAATGGTAAGGGAGTTCCTTAGCACAAAATTAAACCTCCGGCTAGTTCTCAGTTCTCATACCAATCCAACTAATCGGCATGTCCGGGTTCCAGGAGCAATTCTCAGCAAAGGCCTCTGATTTGCCGAGAAATTTCGACTCTCACGCTTTTTTCCCGGCCCGTTCCACTTGCCAGTTTCAATATTATAAGGACCTAAAACCCACTAATCGACACGTCTGGAGATGGGCCATGCCAGATTATTAAGGCCTCTCGAGAACGCGACAGTGATACTGATTTCTTGATTAAACTTGAGGATTTTATCCTAAATTAACGAGATCTAGATATTATCATCTTATCATGTATCTCGGGCGCTGTAATTTATTAAAATTGAAGTGTGTCAGTGTGTTTAAGACCACTAAACCGTGATTGTAACACCGTAACACTAACAGCAAACAGTGTCACTGACACGATATCAACTTTACTAAAAGTACGATGTCCGGATGTCATGCTCGTAGTTGTTTACTTTTAGTGAATTGCAATTTTATACTAACGGCAACACCATAACTTTTGTCACGATATCGTTGGCGAATTTACAACATCGCCGAGAAATTATAAATATCGTTTTCATCCATTAAATTAAAGTCTCGCATAGATTTCAGAAAAAATTATGACACCAATGTTGAATTTCAGACGTCGGCCTAGTGCACAGTTTTTCAGTCACCTGTGAGCTTGAATCCCAAACTTTGTTAGTTTCATGTTTTGGTCACAAAATTTAAATTTAAATTCAATCATGGTTTTGTGTGCTGTTTGTAAGATTAGTCTCACTCCATGTACCATACATGCACCATGCATATATGTAGTGCATGTAGTGGGCCTGTCTAGTGTCTATACCTTTAAATTTAAAGGCAATGATGACCTTGTTTATAAAGGAGTAATCTCCGTTCGCCCACGTCATTCAGCAGTGAAGATATCAAATTTTCTAGTCTGTCTTAAAATACTGATTCCAGTCTTCATCGTGAGAAGAGTGTGACTGTGAGTTTGCATGTTGATTAGTTTCTCTTAGTCTTTACAAATCACGTTATCATTGTAGCAACCAGTAAGAATTTGTGCTTGAGGATAAATTTAAAACAATAGTGATAATCAAAGTTACACTGTACATGTGATTATTTTCGCTGTTTTTCGTTCTGAATTTTCGCTCTGAAAAGATCCTTGTTTTCAGTTACCGTAGTAGAGATGGCAAACTTTGTTGCCAGGGACGACATTTGGTAAGTCCTTATCGATTTACAAATACGATTAAGGCTAGGTATGCATTTATCACATTTGAGCCGCTTTGACTGTAAAACGTTAATTTCAATGCCTCCCCCTTTTTTATTTATAAAGAGATGTCAAATTAAACCATTTTTGTCCCAAACGCCGTGATCGTTAAGTTATTGAATATACAGGAAGATCCACATCAACAGAGAAAGCACAGCATCTAAAAGTTGGAAAACCAAATGGGGATTCTTAACGAGTGAATATCAGGAGGTGACTACGATTTCTAGATTGCTTAATATTAACACACGACACTAAACATTTAGAATCAGCAAGACTATAAGTATAACTGATTTCTACTGGTATAAATAATTCAAAGAGTACAATATTCAATTTCGATCTCGCCTAGATGTTCGATAACAGTAAGACAATGAGGGAAAATGCCAAGCCGAAGACAGTATTTCCTCCGATCGAAGATGGCAAACCCCTAGTGCAAAGTGGTTCAAAAATTGTCCCAAAAACTGCTGCCCAGGTAAATTAAGTGATATTAGCTTTTTATTGTTTGTGCATCCTTTCAAATAGCACTTGTTTCAATTTTCATAGAAAAAATTAATCGTTAAAATATTTAGTCCTCAATTTTAATACTTTAATGACTAATCCCATCTTTTTATGGCACATGATAGACATAGTTGTGACCCAGTTGACCACCATAGATTTAATTTCAGTGCATAGGGTGGAAAGTGGGGACAGAACAACGTCTCAACCCGTTTGGAAATGCTGCAAACGAAGCAAAACCACGACAGAATCTCGGCGCAAAACTAGGCTGGCCAAAGGAGGCTCTTTTGTAAGATAATTTTAATGACAGCAACGAACTTTAATAGAACATTGCTAGTAATATACATGATGATTTTAGTTGAAATTCATTCTTGGAGATTGAATCATTGATGCATTATGCATGTAAATTATGCTTGTCTTTACATAAAACTAGCTAACTCTACTTTTATATTGATGTTATAACCACAAAGATGTGTTCTGAATTTATAATGTCAACTTGATCGTCGGTTGTTTCTCCATGATTGCTTTATTCTAATTTGGCCGACACAAAATGGCAATTTCATGAATCAATCATATTTGAGTTTACGTAAAAATATGATAAATTTATGCGTCGTTCTTAGCCAATTCCTCCTGTAGAACTTCAACTAGAACGAAATTCAACAAAAATAATTCTCTTTAATTTTCAACTCTTTGATTCATGATCATTGGCACGGATTTTAGTGATCATTAAACAATGATAAACTCATTTAAATATTAAATATAAAACAACCACGTTTATTTAAACATGGAAATACTGACAATAACATCAAAACTATACAAAAATTCTTATTTCTATTACTAAGTTATTAGAAGCAATTCTGATTTATTACTCTCAATGAGTTTATACCAACGCAGACTGAATAAATTAAACCAATCACAAACAAATTTTTCTACTTTTAAACTCTGTTGAATCATTATTTTCTGAGTCTAATTTGTACTAGACCAATGTCTAAAAATCTAAAATATATCTTCTCACATCATCATTGCTGCAGCAAATTATTACGTAGTTAACTAAAGGAATCACAGAAATGTATTCAGTTGACACATCTTTACATAACACCTGAGTAGCTCGTTTATTTTTAACAGAATTTATCAATCACAGACAAATTCTGAAAACATTCTAATTATGTAAGTTAAGACGAAAATTATTATTGTCGAAACAACGACGACCAAAACAAGAAATGACTGTGAGAGTAAAGGCCATGGCCCCTAAGTAAACGCCACGAGAAGCTACAATTCTTCTGTTGTTTGATCACCAGTTTATAACGTGTTCAATGTTCATCCCAAACTCAAACTTCAAGAGTTGAACAGCCATGCATATGGTCTATCAAATGTTCGAAAGTTTCCTTAATCTGAAGATGGAAGAAGTAGAATGATCGGGGTAAAATGTGGGAGGTTAAGGGAACCAGGATGTTAAAAAGCTGGCTTGTAGGAAGTCTCACACTCTAAGCTGGCTTCAGACTCAGGGCGGTTGTTGTCTGAGAGAAACGCGTCTAGTATCAGATCGGGGCTCTGCTCCTTGAATATACGACCTGAAAATGAAACTGTAAAGTAGGTTAGGTAGGATCGGACTAACCAGTAATAAAAAAAAAGTATAATTGTCTTCATAATGATTAGCTTTTGGAAAACAACAACCACGCTAAAAAATAATGTAAAAAAGCCTAACTTCAAATCCACAAACCTGACTGCATATTTTCGAGTCGCCGGAGCCTTTCTTCATTCCTCTGAGCTATCTTGTGAACATCAAAACTCTGTATAGAGGTACCAGACGGTGGTCTCTTGTCGGATGGAGGTCTCTTGTAGCGGTTGTTCTGCGTTGACCTGCGACTATACGGATAAAGTAAGCATTTTTGTAGGAGTAAGGGGGGTTTGTAGGGGGGGGGGGGTTGTTGGAGTAAGGGGGGTTTGTAGGGGGGGGGGGGGTTGTTGGAGTAAGGAGGGTTTGTAGGGGGGGGGGGGGTTGTTGGAGTAAGGGGGGTTTGTAGGAGTAAGGGGAGTTTGTAGGGGGTTTGTAGGGGGGGGGGTTGTTGGAGTAAGGGGGGTTTGTAGGGGGGGTTTGTAGGGGGGGGGGTTGTTGGAGTAAGGGGGGTTTGTAGGGGGGGTTGTTGGAGTAAGGGGGGGGGGGGGGGTTGTAGGAGTAAGGGGGGTTTGTAGGGGGTTTGTAGGGGGGGGGGGGGGGGTTGTTGGAGTAAGGGGGTTTAAAATTGATGTGTCTCGCAATGTCTCATTTTAAAACATCCCATCATTATAATATTGTGATCATATCAAAATACAAAGTGGTAAAGATTTTAACAGGATTTTATCTCCGAGTCTAAACCAAAGATATGGTCCAGATAAACAAGTGAGACTGACCCTTGGCTTTGCAAGAGTTGAGTAGGTTCAGGTGTACACGCAACAAACTCGCTCGAGCACTGCCCGTCCAAACTATCCCTGTCTTGTAGCTGGATGTTCCTGAACTTGTCCCCTAATTCGTCGTGTCCGGAAAAGAGCTCGTAACGGTCCCTCAGGTCTTGTGAAAGTAGACTCAAATTGTCGTAATCTGCTCTCACTGCAGCTTTGGTTTAAGGATTAAGGATGTGAGACTTTTTATATTATAAAGCCAGTTCACCTCCAAATCAACGAAAAGACTTAATTACGAACGAATTCTAAGAACAAGGATGTGAGGAATATTTCAACTATTTCAAGTTATCTTATCTATAATCTTGTGGTTTGGCTAACCTGGAGCAGCAGGGTTCCTACGTTTAGCAGCCCGGTCCAAGTCAGTATCAAAACCACCACCTGCTATCGTCACGGGCTTTCCCAGCTCATTTTGAGTGCTCTTAACGTTCTGTAAACGGTTCAGTTGCGTTCTCAGTGCGGACAGTTGGCTCATAACATGGTCTTTTGTCACATCACCGGACTTTGGTGTCCCCCCATTTGACCGTGACGGACCCAGATTACTTGGGGGACGTCGATCAGACGGCCGGAGGTCACCCTCAGCATCAGTCTCAATTCTTCCAGAGAGATCGAGCTTGGGAACAGGAGGTGATTGTCTGTTAGCAGCATGTGTTGGAATAACAATTGATTCTCTGGCAGGTTCCTGTTGTCTATTAGCATGCGTTGGTATAACAATAGATTCTCTATTAGAGTAGGGTGGTTGATCTTGTCTGTTTGCGTAAGATGGTTGTTCTTGTTTGGGGGCATGTGTTGGAATGACTATAGACTCTCTATTTGAATTTTTGGGACCGTCTTGTTGTTTTGCCAGGGTTGGTACGGGAGGGCTTCTTCCTCTCTGATCGAATGCTGGAGGCTGCATCCTACTCTGTGGTTCTTGTCTCTGCTCCTGCGCCTGTCTCTGCTCATCTTCTTGCTTCTTCTTTTCATTATCTTCCCGCCTCTTACGCGCACTAGCTTCTCTCTTCTCTTGATCTTTACGTCTAGGAGAAACAAGACATGAAAATACATATACCGATAAAGTTCTTAGAATTTATAAAGTACATTTATTTACGATAATCTACGGTAACATGAAATTATATCACAAAACTTAATCAAAAAGGTGGTTAATTTGTAGTACCTTTCCTCAGCAGCTCGCTTGAGGTCTTCGTTCATTTGCTGTTGGGCTTCCTCCTTTTCTTTCTTTCCCTTGAGTTCCGCTTCAAATTCTGCCTTTAATCTCAACCTCTCCTTCTCAAGTCGAGCCATCTGCAACGTATAGATTATGGGACTATGTTAACAGACAACGTTCCGTTCATTGATGAGACATCAAGCAAAATAACTATGAGCACAAGGAATTATTCTCTATTTTCCAATTAAATCTCTAGTTAACCCACCTCCTTTTCATCCTCTAAACGTTCTTTTTCTTTCTGCTCCGCCTTCAGTCTTGCTCTCTCATCAATCTGTTGCTGCAGGAAAGATTTGTAGTCCTGTTTAGCAGCAATCTTCACGGGATCGTCTTCTTGAGGCGTTCCTGTTATCTCGTTTACTCGACCGAAATGTGCTCCTTCCGCCTCTGAGTAAATACACGAGTTGACATAATTACTCACAGCAAAACGAGTTCAAAGAGCATTGAAATCGATCAGATGATTATATTAATGATATTGTGTATATAGGCTGGCAATAAATACATGTGTGATGATTACAACGTACTGTCAGGCGTGCCTTCAACTGGAGGTGGAGCGGCAACTACTCTAGATTTCTGTTCTTTCTGTAGAGTAATGGGATCCTGCGCATTCGCCTTCATTTGATTTCGATTGGCGACAGATTGCCCCTGAGGTATCGTGAGTTCAAATCAGAGGTTTTTCAAAGCTTTATTTAGAATAATTCATGTAAATCAAACTTTTAACCGCCAAGCGCGACTATTAATATGTGTAGGACGAGGAATATAAACCTGGGCGTCTTTTAGAGGGGCACCTGCTCCGCCTCTTCCCCAAGGATTGTAATTAGCACACTCTTCGTCTTTCTTCCTGTCATACATTTCTTGCTCTTCCTTTTTCTTGTTTTTCGCTCTTTCCCGTTCTTCCACTTGCCTCTTCAGTTCACGAGCATAATCACTCGGATCAAGGTTACCTGTAAAAAGGGTACATTATGAAAACATTAGAGGATCATAATATAATAGAAGAAGGAAAACGGGAATTTACTATAATCGTAGTGCAGCTGTAGTGGGGCAGTTCCACTTTTCTTCTTGGATTTGCTCGAGCGCTGTTCTAAACCCACCTTTTTGCGGTTTGGGTGAGTTATTGTTAGCTCCAATGTCTGTTATTCTTGTAATGGCAGGGTCTGCAATTGTTTCAACATTTCGGGGCTGACTTCTGTTTTGTGGAGGAGCACCTGCTGGTTCTCTTGGCCTTCTTTCTCGAGATTCACCACTTCGTCTTCTTTCAAGACCGTAGTACTGGGGATTCTGGCATTACTTAGCATTTTTGTTAAAGTACCCCAAAAAAGAAACTATATATTAACTCATATTTTATTTAGCTACTAAGCATATATAATAACCCTGAATCTATTAATAGTGATGTCAGTGATAGTAAGTTAGTGGGAGAGGAATATTATTACCTGGTATGGATCGTACTGTGTATTATTGGCAAGTTGCTGCCCTCCATTCATCATTTGCGGTCGCATCATACCATTATTACCCATCTGCTGTGGCATCATGCCACCCATATTTGGTGGCATCATGCCAGGCTGCATCATTTGTTGTTGGGGCATCATATAGGGAGGGTACATGCCTTGCTGCATCATTTGTTGTGGAGGCATCATGTAAGGAGGATACATGTTGTAGCCGGGAGGAGGGAAGTATCCTCCCTGAGGGTATTGAGGAAGCCTACCAGGTGATTCCCTAACGGGTGATTGAGGTATTCGGCCAGGTCTTACTGCAGCTGGTTCTGGAGACAGTTTCTCAAACTTGGTGTTCAGTCGCTGTCTTACACTTTCATCTGCTCTCTCTAATGGACTGAGTAAATGGTGCGTAAAATTGGGTGGTGAATATTTGGTTATATCAGCTGAAAGTACATCACGTTTTGATATTATTGATTAAAACATTGACAAATACTTTCGCATTTACCTAGGTTTGTTCACGGCTATGTTCGGAGAAGTGAATTCGTGATCGACTTTTGATTTGGTTGAAGGAGATCCATAGTAGTCATTCCGTGTTTTTAACTTTGCTTTCCTTTGCTCGTCCATCTGTTTCCTCAAATCGTCAGCGTATTTCTTCTTCCGGTCCTCAGGTGTGGCACCAGCTCCCCCAACTATGAGATGTTTGAGTGATGGTGACAACGATTCCGAAATTGATGTAACAACTGAGATGCTTTTAAATAACCGGAACTTAAAATGCTTGCAAACTTTATTTGATTCATTTTCAAATCCCCCCTAACGAGTTACAATGCCTATGCTCACTCTATATTATATAACATTTCTAAGAAAATAAAATATGACAGGATTTATTATTTACCGTGAGTTTCGAAATTGGCCGCTCGTCTGAGACCGTTATTGGACACAAAACGGTTATCCTCATGCGGGACAGATTTACTGCGGTCTTGTTGAGTCATGGGAGCTTCTACTCTCTCTTCTCTCGCAGATTTAATCCCCCTATGGATATTTCATTAGCATTTTCATCAAGTTTACTTTTCATGTTTAGCAGATAAACTAAAGGAACAACACAAGGAATTCAAAGAGATTTTGAAAAGCAGATAAAAGACGCACCTGTCTAAAGCTCCAGATCTCATAGCGTTCCAATCCTCTAATTCCTTATCGTATGTCGACAGAGCTCCCAGTCGCTTTACAGCTCGCGATAGATCATCATCCTTGTCAAAGTGCACTCTTCTGCAAAACAGATCGTGAAAATAGCAAATATCTAAGTTACTGCTGTCTGCTACTATTTATTGCTGTCTGTGATCTATTAAGCTACCCTAAGTAACGGTGTAATAGGTAATTATGGCCTGTTGGCATGAGGACCAAACTAAAACGCAATCGACGCGCTGCTCACGTGACGCGCAAATTTCAAATCCTGTTACACTAAATGCTCAAACTAAGGGCCGTGAAACATGAAAATGTCGCCGCCGCGTACGTATTCTGCACACACTTTGGATTAAGTAGCGACCGCCCGAAAATTCACCCGCCCAATTTAAATAAGACGCCATAATAATCAGGTATGTCGTGTGGTATTTATTGGCACTGGTAGCTGTGTCAAATTTAACTAGTAACTGATGCAGGGAGATGAGTTACCTGTGACGTGATCAGGCAAACCTTGTAGATACTAATTCTGTATGATGCGACGTCAAGGTAAGGGACGAATCTAAACATGCATAGTGTAATTGTATCAACGACAAATTACAAAACACTTCGCGAGCATGCGTAATACAGTCAGCCTTGAGTGTTGCATTATTTAAAACTTACTTCTGCGTCTCGGCTTCGTTTTCCTGTAATGAACATCAGTTAGACATCAGAGTAAAGGATTACTACAGTACTAAAACATTTTATAGTCACAATAGTGACTTTAAAATATACTATGTAGCAGCTTCATGTTTATATGTATGTCACTACAAGTCGAGATGTCAATTCTAGTATTATCTAACAAACTCACTTTTGAGTTGGGAGTAGTAAAGTCGCCCGTCTGTGCCCTGTATTTTCTCTCTATTTCTCTCTTTCGTTCCAGCAACTTCTGATAAGCTTCATCCATATTCTCGTCCTGATGAATAATAAAATAATGGTGGAATTTCGAAGGAAGTACATACGATTCAAGATGGTATGATTTTAAAACATGAAAAATTATGTTTGTTGTATAATTTCAGATGAATAAAACACTAATATTACTCGTAATATTAAGTCTCAATGATTTACCTAATAAGTATACATAACATAATATAACACGAATAATAGTTATGTTCTAATGGTTAGCTGACATGGGAACCAGCTGCCCTTGTGGACATTATACAAAACTTCCCTCAAAGGTTTAGCTACTTGTTATTTAACATTATGTGAAATTTAGAAGCAAACATATTTATCAGAACATAAGTTATGCCACTTTTTGTTTTTAAAATAATTTGCAAGATCTCAGCGACCTTTAACAACAAAGAGATAAGGATGGGTAGTGCTTTTTGGGCCACCCTGTATCTATAACAATTGTTCATGACAATTTAATGGATTATTGATATAGTCTTTTGTTGTTGCACTGAGCTCACCTTTGCTCACTTTATCTCTCTTTACCTCATTTTTCCTCACTTCTCAATTAACATGATAAAGACATAACTAGCAACCTTTATATCTTCACAGGATTGGTATTACAACACCAATCTTAACAACACAAACAGTACAACAGTAAATACTACCAACGAGATAAAGATAGATTTGTTTTTGAGATGATTTAGTTGTTTGTTGCTGGATATTTTCACCTCACCCTTTAGAACCGCTCTGACATGGTTAGTACCTGGCACTTGTGTCAGTTGCTAACCATATGGGCGGTATAAAAGCACATTATTTCATTTCATTTCAGTGAGTAACATGATATAAGTCTCAGCGCCAACAAGTCTGCTGCAAATTGCTAACCACCCCTGTTATAATCATCCTAAAGTAATAGAGAACGTCCAGACAAACAATGGGTACACTTGCATGTACCTGATAGTCTCTACACTAATACTCTAACAGTTCCTGTGCTTTGCTTTTCTCACTAAATCCAGTGCTTATGAAGAGTTTGCTTACCAGTGGGATGAAATTGCAAAATATTTTATCACTAATCTGGTGTCACACATCTCTTCTACTGGGACTTATTGGGAACAGTTTTGTGATCTACTCGACAGTCTACCACAAAGCCATCAAGTTAGACAAGCTCTCAGTTTGGATCATGTACAGAACTCTGCAGCGTCAGATCTTATCGTAAACAATATCTTTATCTTGGTTCCAGTGATCATATCTCTCTATGCGAACAATCAATGGGTTCTCGGAGACACGTTCTGCAAGGCTATTTTCATGTACAAATACGCAGGATGTGTCGCCAGCATATTTCTGATAAATGCCTTGTCGCTCAATAAGATTATGATATGCCTGTTTCCATTGCGGAATCTAGATTGTTCCAGAAGACAGCGGTGGTCCCTCACAGTGATCACCGTAATTGTGGCGATGATTCTTCCTATTTATTACTTATACGGAGCCATAGTTGAGCGTATCTTTATCATCGATTTCTCGGTTGCTCAATGTTTTTGTTGGTCTAACAAACTGCATTTCCTAAAAGTTGGCATATCATATTCGACTATTTCACGACTTAACTATACTTCTTAACGGATTACCCTGTCTCACTTTGATTCTCATGAACACTTTTCTAGTGATTTACGCGGTCAAGAAAACAAACAATCCAGTAAACAAGATGAACATCATGATAGTAACTCTAGTTACGGCATCTTTCTTAATTTCAGTGCTGCCGTACTTCATAAACGCTATGCTTCAAGGTGATTCTTGGGATGAAAATGACTACACCATGCCATACGCTTAGTGACTTTTATCACGTTTTTTTCATTCTGGACCAATCCTGTTATATACTTCTTAACCAATGATCACTTCCGAAAGTTGGTCATCAACGTAGTTCTCACAAGAAGAATTATTATTGTATCAGCAAGTGAATCAGACATTTCGACGAAGAGAAAGTCTGGTGAATTTCTTCCGGACTAGCTTACTTGATGCAAGAAATTTGTGATTATATAAATTATTTTACTTAAATTAAACCAGAAAAGGTTCAAGAAAAATTTCAGTTTTTTTCCCTGGAATTTAGAATTTAGAATGTTAGAGTTAAAGCTATAAGAATTTTTCTGACTAAAATATTTGTTCATTTTGCTTTTGTCGTTTCATGTTAGACTTACTGTAAGATTCAAACGGTTAAAGATGATATTTTGAATTCTACTTTGCACATTAGAAATTCAGTGAGAACTAAATAACTGTGCATGATAATCGCAAAGATGTAACCACACACACTGTACGTGTAGTGTGTAGTGTAGTGTAGTGTAGTGTAGTGTAGTGTGTACTCAATACACTTATGATAGGCTCTAATATGAAAAGACGAAGAATGTAAAAAAGGTTGTACTAACATTTTGGGGTGCTTCTTGCCTATTCTCGCTTCGTGGAGATGGCTGCTTCGAACTGTAAAATAAGGTTGTCATTACTTGATGGTAGTGGTGGGAGAGCATGAAAATGTTAATATTCGAGATTAAGGTCTGACTTGCAGTGTTCAACTTGAACAGCCTATTTTAGTCCTAATTAAACTATTGTTCGCTGATATATGAGGATCAACCCAAACAAAAGCCACTTAACCGAATTATATTAATAATAACCTCAACATGCCTCCCCCAAACAGCAAATCAGTGCTTTAAAAACTGTTTGCCATCATTTTAAAAGATCTCTAATCGAGCCAGAAAATAAAACAAACGTAAGCATCAAACAGCGACCAAGAAATGCTAATCTTGTCCATGTTAAAATAATTTCCTTTGCCAGTGTCCTAGAATGTTATTGACATTTTTGTGCTATCATACTTTATGAGTGCATTCTACTAGGTAACTTCTATATTATATCATAGCAAGAATTATAGATTTCTAAAATCGTTTGTGTGTGTGTGTTATTCAGATGACTGATACCCAGACGGTAGACAACTTAGTTTTATATGTGCCAAAAGTATAATAAAGGTTTAACAAAGATGCAACTAAATGGAACCTACATTTGTTTCTCAGCTGTAATCAAAGGAGACGCTTGGAATCCTGACCTCGGTTTCTGAAAAATAACAAGCATGACGAAGTCAGTTTTGGAAATTTAATTAAAGCCTCGAATTCTGGTATAGATGGTGTAATACCGATAATCCAAGATAGCCAGAATACATCATACTACAATGGTACAAAATTTGCGAAAAACATGACATGTACATTTTACATTTAAATATGTATGTAGAATTCTTGAAAGTTATACTCATTAGCACATAAAGCAGGAAGTAATACACGCACAAGGTACATTATATTATGTCTCAATTAAATCTGTTATCTGGAATACAAATCTAATTTAAGAGATACAACATCCAACATGATCAAAATCAGAGAGAAAAAAATGTATCATCTGTTACAAAATGAACCAGTATTTCAAGAATTTAAAGCTGAACTAGTATACACCAACGTACGTAGTTAATGCGTTGAAAATACGTAGTTTACACGTAGTAAGACTAAAAACCTGTTTTTGCAAGTACTGTTGATACTCCTGAGCAGCCTGAGCTTTGAGATTCTTCTGATGTTGTTCGTATCCCCCGAGTCTGAGGCCGGTGTAGGGTGGAGACTTGGGAGGGATCCTGCGTTTCGGCTGTGGGGCACTAAAACAAGAGGATGTTATTGGTATCTGTGTGTGTGAGTATGTTTAAAGACCTTGTAACGACACTTGTACGGAAGTGTGGATAGTTGAATTAAAAGTAACGTTGGTAAAGCTTTATTATAAAATATAAACGTTAAGGATTATTTTAGATAAACTCACTTTCTCTGACCCTCCAGACTTTCTCTTGATGGAACAATTGGGCTCTGAAAACAATTGACGTTTCTAGTAGAGCACAACCCACAAGGTTCATAGTAATCTAAAAGGCTACAATTTATTTGGCTACATCATACATTTTGAAATAGAATATTTTTATATTTTAGATGAAGACCAGAAATTACCCTGGTGTTGAGCTGCCGGAGCGCACGTGCCTGTCTGTCTGTCTCTAGTTTGACCCTGTGAAGGGCCATCATATCTTCCATCATCCTACCCTGCAATCCTAACAAACGTATTTATTTAGTGATTACAAATATTATAAGTTATTTTTACGTATTTATTTAGTGATTAAAACTTTTATAAGTTATTTTACATCCTAGGAATTTTAATATAACTTATAAATACAGCTTGCAACATAGATCAGAGAAATTCATTAAATTTAAACAATACGAAATTATTGCATCAGCAGTTATCACCAAAGAAAACAGGAAAATATCTATAACCAAACTTAATATGTCAAAAATGTATGAAATGATAAAATTGATCTAGCTTTTTATACACTGAAATAAAATAACCCCCAATTTCTGAGGCGCTGGGTGGTTATAGCGTCAAAAAGCGCCAAAAAAGCGCCTAAAAGTGTCAGAAAAGCGCCAAAAAGCGCCAAAAAAGCGTCAAAAAAGCGTCAAAAAGCGCCAAAAAAGCGTCAAAATGTGCCAAAAAGCGCCAAAAAGCGCCAAAAAAGCGTCTTGGATGTAACTATGCATTAACATATACACTCACATTTACACAAACACTTGAACATAGTCACATCTTATAAGCTCAGAGAATATGATCCAGCCAGAAAAAAGATCGATATAAATTTATAAATCTATTGACTTCAAACTGCCCAAAAGTTTATGCACCACTACTTTGCAATAATTCTTATCTCGAATAACTTGATTTTAAAGTCATCTGAAAAAAACATCGATGCAGATAAGGCATCAACTGTTTTCAGTGATGTAATTAGTATTCATAATTAGTTTTAATAAGTTATTCATACAACCTAGTGATATTGATCTAATTCCTGGTTTGTGAGGCCAGTCGCGCACTTGACGTAGAAATGTATGAGTAAATTACGTGGGAACAGGTGACTATTATTTGATCAAGTTACAACCTCAACTCTCAAGCATCCAGAAGGCATCCAAGTGGTATGATACATTTTAAAATGATATCTTTACAGTACTTCACTTCATTGGAAATAGAATAGAATAGAATCATTATAAAAATTGAAGGAATTTAGCCGAATAAAAATTCAAATTCATCAATTTCAAATAATATGATTGATACAAAACAGGATATTATCCTGTTTTGATAAGAGGATAGTGAATAAAACAACTGGTGTCAAGCACATGATCGAAATTAGTATATTTGTATATATTACGGAAAGTTAAATCTTTGTGGTGTCAAGAAAAAGCGGACAGACCGGCATACACATATTTATGAAGAATTAAACCTATACTTCAAAAGTTTCATTTGACAAATGCAATTTGATTACCTATATAATATAATAATAATAACGCTTTATTTGTATACCGCTTAGGCCGTATAAGCGACCAAAGTCCAAAAAAATGGAGTTGATAATGGCCAACAAAGCGGTGCAGATAAATTTACCTTAGTAGTCCCTTTTCTAATCAAAAATTCAAATTTATAAATTGTAGATTGATCTTAAAGTCCTGCGTCCATGACTACTGAATCACCAAAAATACTGTTCGCATATACAAGGCAACTCAATGAAGAAAATAGTAAATCTAAAAACTCCAATTAAATTTCAAATAGGGATGCTCGTTACGAAAATTTTAATTTGTAACTTTTCCTGCATACTCACAAATTTTTATCTCACAGACCAAGAATACAGTTATCAAATTACATTGAATAAAACTACTTTATGACAAAAAGATCAATAATTTCAAATCCAGACCTAGATTACAAACATTCAAAAGGCACAATTAGAATTTACTGTATTTTCTGTTTCTTGGCTTTATGTTTGTGACCAAATACCTCATATGGGGCAGTCATGGCTGGAGGACCCAGGAGGAGGAGGAGGAGGACCCAGGAGGGGGGTGATGCAACGTCAATTTATGTCAATTAATGTCAATTAATGTCAATTAATGTCAATGTCAGTTTTGCAAAATTTTGGAATACTGACATTAATTGACACGATATTTTTCGACCAGAGATTATGTAGTTCTACCATATTTTTAGCACTTTAGAAAGTTTATATCATCAATTTATTCACTACTATCACATATGGAAATGTGAAATGTGAAAAAAATTAAGATCATTAAACAATAAAACTAAAATAATACGGTTTTCCGAAATTTAATTTTCTTAAATGGGCGCGGCCATCCAAGGGCGTGGTTCTCAACATCATCAGAACTTAAAACCCACATTAAACGAAATGCCTTCATGACATTTATATTTGAATAACGAATCTTAAACAGCTAACATTACTCCTTCATACTAAAAAAGCCGATTCTAGATATTTTACCTGTATAAGAAGCCAATAAAATATGGGCGTGGCCGGTGGGGACCGAAGATGGAAGAGTTGGAAGCTGAAATTTTTTTTGGTGGTCTTTGAACCTAATATATATAAGGATCAACAGATAAGAACATACTCATAATTATTCAAGGACATTTTGTTTTTTTGAACCGGTCTAACTACTTACATAGACGTGAATATCTTGAATATTTATCGAATAATGATAATCTCAAATTTCAAGACAAATTAATGTCAATTAATGTCAATTAATGTCAATTAATGTCAATTAATGTCAATTAATGTCAATGTCAGTTTGGGGTTTTTATGGAATACTGACATTAATTGACGTTGCATCACCCCCCCCCAGGAGGAGGACTGAGGAGGATGACTGAGGAGGAGGAGGACTGAGGAGGAGGAGGAGGACTGAGGAGAACTGAGGAGGAGGAGGAGGAGTGAATAGGAGGAGGAGGGGGACTGGGGAGGACTGAGGAGGAGGAGGACTAAGGAGAATGATGAGGAGGAGGACTGGGGAGGAGGATGAGGACTGAGGAAGAGGACTGAGGAGTACTGAGGAGGATGGCTGACGAGGGTGGCTGAAGAGGATGGCTGAGGAGGATGACTGGAGAGGATGACTGAGAGGGAGGAGGAGGAGGAGGACTGAGGAGGAGGAGGAGGAGGAGGACCCAGGAGGAGGACTGAGGAGAACTGACGAGGATGACTGAGGAGGATGACTGAGAGGGAGGAGGAGGAGGAGAAGGACTGAGGAGAAGGAGAAGGAGGAGAACCTAGGAGGAGGAGGACCCAGGAGGAGGATTCAGGAGGAAGAGGAGGAGGAGGACTCAGGAGGAGGACTTAGGAGGACTGAAAAGGAAGAGGACTGAGGAGAACTGAGGAGGAGGACTGAATAGGAGGAGGAGGAGGGGGACTGGGGGAGGACTGAGGAGGAGGAGGGGGACTGGGGGAGGACTGAGGAGGAGGAAGACTGACGAGAAGGATGAGGAGGACTGAGGAGGAGGACTGAGGAGGAGGACTGAGGAGTGAGGAGGAAGAGAAGGAGGATGAGGAGGAGGAGGAGGACCCAGGTGGAGGAGGACTGAGGAGGAGGAGGAGGAAGACTAAGGAGGACTGAGGAGGACTGAGGAGGATGGCTGAGGAGGATGACTGAGAGGGAGGAGGAGGAGGAGGAGGAGGATGAGGACTCAGGAGGAGGACTCAGGAAGAGGACTGAGGAGGACTGAGAAGGAGGAGGACTGAGGAGTACTGAGGAGGATGGCTGAGGAGGATGGCTGAGGAGGATGGCTGAGGAGGATGACTGAGGAGGGTGACTGAGGAGGAGGAGGAGAAGGACTGAGGAGGAGAAGGAGGAGGACCTAGGAGGAGGACCCAGGAGGAGGAGGACCCAGGAGGAGGACTTGAGGACTCAGGATGAGGAGGAGGAGGAGGAGGAGGAGGAGGACTCAGGAGGAGGACTTAGGAAGAGGACTGAGGAGGACTGAGAAGGAGGAGGACTGAGGAGTACTGAGGAGGATGGCTGAGGAGGATGGCTGAGGAGGATGACTGAGGAGGATGACTGAGAGGGAGGAGGAGGAGAAGAAGGACTAAGGAGAAGGAGAAGGAGGAGAACCTAGGAGGAGGAGGACCAAGGAGGAGGACTCAGGAGGAAGAGGAGGAGAAGGATTCAGGAGGACTGAAAAAGAAGAGGACTGAGGAGAACTGAGGGGGAGGAGGACTGAATAGGAGGAGGAGGAGGGGGACTGGGGGAGGACTGAGGATGAGGACTGAGGAGGAAGAGGAGGAGGATGAAGAGGAGGAGGACCCAGGAGGAGGAGGACTGAGGAGGAGGATGAGGACTGAGGAGGACTGAGGAGGATGGCTGAGGAGGATGGCTGAGGAGGATGACTGAGAGGGAGGAGGAGGATGGCTGAGGAGGATGGCTGAGAGGGAGGAGGAGGAGGAGGAGGAGGAGGAGGAGGAGGAGAAAGAGGACTGAGGAGGAGGAAAAGGAATGAGGAGGAGAAGGAGGAGGACCTAGGAGGAGGACTCAGGAGGATGACTGAGGAGGAGGACTGAGGAGGAGCAGGAGAAGGACTGAGGAGGAGAAGGAGGAGGACCTAGGAGGAGAAGGACCCAGGAGAAGGACTCAGGAGGAGGAGGACTCAGGAGAACTGAGGAGGAGGAGGAGGAGTGAATAGGAGGAGGAGGGGGACTGGGGAGGATTGAGGAGGAGGAGGACTAAGGAGAAGGATGAGGAGGAGGACTGAGGAGGAGGAGGAGAAGGACTGAGGAGGAGAAGGAGGAGGACCTAGGAGGAGGACCCAGGAGGAGGACCCAGGAGGAGGACTTGAGGACTCAGGATGAGGAGGAGGAGGAGGAGGAGGAGGAGGAGGACTCAGGAGGAGGACTTAGGAAGAGGACTGAGGAGGACTGAGAAGGAGGAGGACTGAGGAGTACTGAGGAGGATGGCTGAGGAGGATGGCTGAGGAGGATGACTGAGGAGGATGACTGAGAGGGAGGAGGAGGAGAAGAAGGACTAAGGAGAAGGAGAAGGAGGAGAACCTAGGAGGAGGAGGACCCAGGAGGAGGACTCAGGAGGAAGAGGAGGAGAAGGATTCAGGAGGACTGAAAAAGAAGAGGACTGAGGAGAACTGAGGGGGAGGAGGACTGAATAGGAGGAGGAGGAGGGGGACTGGGGGAGGACTGAGGAGGAAGAGGAGGAGGATGAAGAGGAGGAGGACCCAGGAGGAGGAGGACTGAGGAGGAGGATGAGGACTGAGGAGGACTGAGGAGGATGGCTGAGGAGGATGGCTGAGGAGGATGACTGAGAGGGAGGAGGAGGAGGAGGATGGCTGAGGAGGATGGCTGAGAGGGAGGAGGAGGAGGAGGAGGAGGAGGAGGAGGAGGAGAAAGAGGACTGAGGAGGAGGAAAAGGAATGAGGAGGAGAAGGAGGAGGACCTAGGAGGAGGACTCAGGAGGATGACTGAGGAGGATGACTGAGGAGGAGGAGGAGAAGGACTGAGGAGGAGAAGGAGAAGGTGGAGGACCCAGGAGGAGGACTCAGGAGAAAGAGGAGGAGGACTTAGGAGGAATGAGAAGGAGGAGGACTGAGGAGAACTGAGGAGGAGGAGGAGGAGTGAATAGGATCAGGAGGAGGAGGAGAGGGACTGGGGGAGGACTGAGGAGGGGGAGGACTGACGAGAAGGATGAGGAAGAGGACCCAGGAGGAGGAGGACTGAAGAGGAGGATGAGGACTGAGGAGGAGGAGGACTGAGGAGGACTGAGCAGGATGGCTGAGGAGGATGGCTGAGGAGGATGACTGAGAGGGAGGAGGAGGAGGAGGAGGACTGAGGAGGAGCAGGAGAAGGACTGAGGAGGAGAAGGAGGAGGACCTAGGAGGAGAAGGACCCAGGAGGAGGACTCAGGAGGAGGAGGACTCAGGAGAACTGAGGAGGAGGAGGAGTGAATAGGAGGAGGAGGGGGACTGGGGAGGATTGAGGAGGACTAAGGAGAAGGATGAGGAGGAGGACTGAGGAGGAGGAGGAGAAGGACTGAGGAGGAGAAGGAGGAGGACCTAGGAGGAGGAGTACCCAGGAGGAGGACCCAGGAGGAGGAGGAGGAGGAGGAGGAGGACTGAGGAGAACTGAGGAGGAGGAGGAGTGAATAGGAGGAGGAGGGGGACTGGGGAGGACTGAGGAGGAGGAGGACTAAGGAGAAGGATGATGAGGAGGACTCAGGAGGATGACTGAGGAGGATGACTGAGGAGGAGGAGAAGGACTGAGGAGGAGAAGGAGAAGGTGGAGGACCCAGGAGGAGGACTCAGGAGAAAGAGGAGGAGGACTTAGGAGGAATGAGAAGGAGGAGGACTGAGGAGAACTGAGGAGGAGGAGGAGGAGTAAATAGGATCAGGAGGAGGAGGAGAGGGACTGGGGGAGGACTGAGGAGGGGGAGGACTGACGAGAAGGATGAGGAAGAGGACCCAGGAGGAGGAGGACTGAAGAGGAGGATGAGGACTGAGGAGGAGGAGGACTGAGGAGGACTGAGCAGGATGGCTGAGGAGGATGGCTGAGGAGGATGACTGAGAGGGAGGAGGAGGAGGAGGAGGACTGAGGAGGAGCAGGAGAAGGACTGAGGAGGAGAAGGAGGAGGACCTAGGAGGAGAAGGACCCAGGAGGAGGACTCAGGAGGAGGAGGACTCAGGAGAACTGAGGAGGAGGAGGAGTGAATAGGAGGAGGAGGGGGACTGGGGAGGATTGAGGAGGACTAAGGAGAAGGATGAGGAGGAGGACTGAGGAGGAGGAGGAGAAGAACTGAGGAGGAGAAGGAGGAGGACCTAGGAGGAGGAGTACCCAGGAGGAGGACCCAGGAGGAGGAGGAGGAGGAGGAGGACTGAGGAGAACTGAGGAGGAGGAGGAGTGAATAGGAGGAGGAGGGGGACTGGGGAGGACTGAGGAGGAGGAGGACTAAGGAGAAGGATGATGAGGAGGACTGAGGAGGAGGATGAGGACTGAGGTGTACTGAGGAGGATGGCTGAGGAGGATGGCTTAGGAGGATGGCTTAGGAGGATGGCTGAGGAGGATGACTGAGGAGGATGACTGAGAAGGAGGAGCAGGAAGAGGAGGAGGAGGAAGCATCTAAATGTTATTTCCATTTTTGTTATTTTTTGTCTGTTTTTGTCCGTTTTTGTCCGCTCTATTTTTTGTCCGTTTTAAAATATAGGATACCGAACGGACAAAAAACATGATCCCCTCCTTGCAATTTGCCGAATAAGAATATTAAGAAAATGCACACTGTATAATATAGTATCAAATATGAGTGTAGAGTGTGTACTTATGTAATTATGTTCTCAAAAAGCGTCAAAAAGTGTCAAAAAGTGTCAAAAAGTGCCCAAAAAGCGTCCAAAAATGTCCAAAAAAGCGCAAAAAAGCGCAAAAAAGTGCCGAAAAAGCGTCCACAAAGCGCGCCAAAAAAGCGTCAAAAAATGTCCAAAAAAGCGCCAAAAAGTGCCAGAAAAGTGCCAAAAAGGGCCAAAAATGTCTATGATTTGTCTAAAACAACATGAAGCTCCACGAACAGAAGTTTGAGCTCCTGAATCATCTCCACAATAGAAAAAGTACCTTTTCTGAACTTCCTTTTTACGTGGAAACTCTACTTTACAAGGTCTCCAGCGAGGAAATACTACATCCCGTTGAGAACGTTAGAGACCTCGGAGTTATGGTATCAAGCGATCTGAACTGGTCCAAACAGATCGGTAATATGGTCAAGAAAGCTAGAAGCACACTGTCATGGGTGTTTAGTGTCTTCAAAACTCGTGATAGGACCGTAATGACTACCCTATATAATAAGTCTTTGGTCAGAAGCCTACTAGAGTACTGTTGTCCGCTGTGGGACCCTGTTAAGGTGACTGAGATCCAGCTTTTGGAGGGGGTCCAGCGAACATTCACCGATCGTATATGCGGTCTGGAAAATATGAACTACTGGGAGAGGCTTTCACATCTAAAGCTAATGTCACTGCAGCGCAGAAGGGAACGGTACACTATTCTGATGATGTGGAAGATCCTTCACAATGTTGTCCCCAATCTACACAAGTTAGATAAAACAGTAGTACCATTCTGCAGACACTGTCCCACAGAACTAGAAACCACCTGACCTCCAAAATTTCATGACCAAATCGACATACTCTGCCAGCGTATTCCTCTGTCAAGTTAAATGTGATGTGTGAGTGAGTAAGTGTAGTGTAAAGAGATCCTATTTTTATATCCAATTTGAATTCTAATAAAGACCCTAAGCATTATGATCAAATTTTTAGTACAATAGTTATATCAGGGTTGACATCTATGATTAATATTATAACCCAATATTCATTTCTTTTTCTCCCTTAAATTGAAACCCCCGGCCCCCATTGAACACCCAAAATACCTACCGTCCTTAATAATCGTAAAGACCATTTGTTACAAAATAGCTGCTAGAATAATGCATGCCAAATATTCCCTCTTACGCCCACAAATTATAATGCCTTCCTATCAACGCCTCTAATTTGGTCATTAATCAACCAGACTAGCGTTTTGGTGTGTACAAAAGCTACCAGCCAGTACATTCCTTGCCCCGCTAGTTGATTGTCAAAAAATCATACAGCTCAGAACAAACGGCCATTTACCACTAAGAGCATTATATGTTTTCATTTGTTTAAATTTTATGCTGTAAAATGTGCTAAAACTTTGATTATTTGTTTAATTGATTATTTGTTTAATTGAGAAACAACGGAACATTATTTGGCGAAGTGCCCGGCATACTCAGAGGCAAGACAACAAACTTTACAAATTACGCATACCAACATCAAAACTATCATAGAAAAAGCCAAAGCTTCAGAAATAATAAATTACATAAGAAAAACAGGAAGGATGGAAGATGAATATGTTAGTTATTATGTAGAAGATTAAGAAAAACATGTCTATGCAAATGTTGGACAACTGAGAATAGCGCCATAACTAGCAAAAAAGACATAGCGCAATATAAAGCAAAAATTGTTACAAACAAGCAAATAAAGAAATCATAGAGTTGGGCAAGAGATACTAGATGCTCAGGTATGCCCGGTAGGTTCCTGTCGGCTCACTAGAAAAGACAGGGGGCAGCCTGTTCTAAAAGAGCGCCCGGGAGATCACCTAGGCATGGGTGGTGATCTCCCGAGAACGAGCATTATGACAGTTTTCCTTCGGGAAAACGTCGCTCACCAGGCTTTATCCTCGGGGGGGTAAGGAGCACTAGCCCATGCCAAGTGCCCGTACCCTGTGACACTTACAACTGGAGGGACCCCAATAGACGTTAATCACCAGACGGACGTAGCCTTCCGAGAGGAAGGTAAAGTGGGTGCCCCAACCCAAAAAAAAAAATGTTGTCCCCAATTGCAGCAATATAAGGTTCACAAAAACATCCAGACATGGTACCCGAGCAATCATCCCTTCCCTGTCTAGGTTGAGTTCCTCGAGCAACCAGACACTCTAGGACCAAAACTGTGGAACAAAGTGCCTGATAATATTAAAGCTGAAGCTACATTTGAGTCGTTTAAAGTTAGTTTGTCCAAGTTTATTGCTTTGATACCGGACAACCCTCCGACTTCCGGTTATAGCTGCAGCTGGTCTAATTCCCTGGTAGACTACTCGCCATCGAGGTGGTCAGAAATCTGATGACCCTTCCTGCTACGAGGATAAACACAACCAAAGTAACCAAAGTAAGTAAAAGCGCTGAAAAAATGTCAAAACTAAAATGTCACCAGCCCCATAGAAATAGTGCTTAAAATAAGCGTCTAAAACAAAATTGCCTAGTATCAGAGTTAACTTTTCAAAGTTAATTTGAATCTAAATTAAACAAAAGTTCTAACTTCTGAACGAATAACAACAACATATTGATTGAAATAATTTTCGTGCACATACAGAATGAATGGTTAATAATTTAATATATATGTAGACCAAGCTCTGTGCACGGGATGCTTCCTGGAAGAATCCAGTTCTTTTAGCGGGGCACCCTACCTAAAGCCAAATTGAGATATAATAATCATATTCCTAGGGAAATAATCAGAAATCGAATACCAATCAAATAATATGATATATAGGAGTAGTAACCATATTTACTATGCAAAATGCCCCAACCACATAGTGTGAATTTATATAAAAATTTTCAAATTCCATATCATCATTAAACCTCAATAGTCAATATAATAGCCCAAGCAAAATTAAATAACTTCTTATATACCTTACTGTCATACTACAAATTAATTAAACATTTGAAATCTGTTAACCAGAGAATAAATTTCTAAACCTAATGCAAGTGAAATAATTTAGATGCAATAATGAATGCCTAATGTGAGTATCATCTGTCAATGTCCTTGTAAAACAGTCTGTACAAGAGAGTAACTAATATAGAAGAAAAAAACAGGAAGTTGTCGTCTGTTGGAAAATAAATAAAATATCTAGTATATAAATTAGAATATAAAATAACATTCAGTCAATGTGTCGTCAATAAACTGTACAATTATCAAATGTTAAAACTGGGTGATACAGTCACCAAAAATAAATACTAAGTATAATAAGTTAATAAATTAAATGTGGTCTGTAAAACTACCACTAGGTATAATAGGTCAATAAATTAAAAGTGGTTTATAAAACTACCACTGTGCGAACCCCTTCTCCAGTTAAAACATGTCAGTCATGTGCAAAATCAATCAGAATGGCAAATTAAAAAGGTACAACAACACTGAGTGACAACCAAGCTCCTCTAGTTTTTCACAGGGAGTACATAGCAAGCTGGAAAATACAACACGTAATGGATTATAATTCAGCTATAATAATTATGCAACTAGTATTATATAAAATTATAAATACACAACTTATACACAGCTTGACAAAAAAGTTGAAGTACTGAGGTAAAGAGGAAGTAGGAACTACAAATACAAAGTGAATCATACCACGTGAATCATGTCACACTCATGCGTAGTTAAAGTTACAACATAGTTAAATTATCAAAAATTAATCTAAGTTAAGCAAACATACTTCTAATGAGATGACTTGAATTGTGGTCATGCTATTATTGTCACAGAGTCACAAAGAACCCAGAAAAACTCGTTTAAAGAATAATCATTCAGGTTTCATTTTCATTCCTTTAGTAAACAAGCATTTCAAACATTTGCAAATACAGAGTGCCAACATCAGAACAACAGTGAAAGTAACCAAATGCAGTAGTGCAGCTAAATCCAGGTTCAGAATCTTATAATACCATTGAACTTTGTTATAATTTTGTTACTGAGAAAGTCAGCAGATCCATGTTTAATTAGCAAATCGGAGTAAAACTTAAGCACTTTTTTACCAGCTCCTGGGTCATTTCGAGCAATTTCCATGGCTTCCTTAAGATTGTGTTTGAATCTTGCTTCATTAGCTATCATGACATTCGTGCAGCTTTTACGAATGTAGCTCTGTTGAGATCTTCTCTGGTTATGAATAAATTACAAAAGTCATTGATGAATGCCCAAAACAGGTATGGTGCTGAATGGAATGATAAAAATTTCACTGAATTCTAAGTTAAACACAATATAATCCAGGTATCGGCAGGCGCTGCCGCCAAACGTCATTATCATGGATATACTTCTTTATTTTCAGCAGCTAGTATGTTAGCGCGCATAACAAGGCGCATTTTACCGCCATTCTAGGTTTCACTGATTTCTGGGCCACAATACACAATATGTCCAATTTGATTCTAATTGTTGCTCCTAATCTGATAATTCTAATGACAGTGACTGCTCCTTATTAACCAACCGACCAACATTTTCGGTCAAACCCTAAAATTACTAATACCAAATTTAAACCCCACATATGCGTGTATAGTCTCCAAATCTTCTCTTATCTCTGCTCTCGGACTTTGTTCTTTTGAATAGAACTGTTTGTATACTTTAACAAATAGTGATTTTAACTTTGAGATAAACTGCTATATTATTATATTTTTGTACCAATGTTCACCTAACTTAACGTCTCTCACTGACACCATCACCCGGCAACCAATTTTAAAGTAAAATTTATTAACGATCTGACTACAGACTGGCGGTCAACGTTCCCCGTATAGTAGCTCAACGGAGGGGGTAATCAGGGCACGTGTTAATGAAAAATGTACGTGTCCTTCCACAATCCCTTCTGTTGGGTCACACGTTATTGGGAGCTGAGATCGCTATCGTGTAACTAGAAGCAGTATATGCAAAGTAACTTTGGTGATAGGTGATAGGCATTATAAAATGAAACATCTTACTTTAACTTTATCCCGTCACCCATGGACTTATTAATTAACGGCTGGTGGTGGTGTCATCGTTCGTCGTACTCAAAACGTTTCGCGGTTGCGAATGCCGGCCCATCGAGGAAATCTTTTTACTTTGTATTTTAACCATTATAAAGTATGATTAGTCGGATATAGTACTGAGTTCAAACAGTCCCCGAAACGAAAAAGCAAACATTTGATTTTTGTTTCGGCGACTGAATCGTTGATGGGCCGGCAAATATTTGTTGTCGAGTAGTGTTGAATACTCATATTAACATGATTATTGATTTAATTTAGGAATTGTATATAACTATCTTTGACCAAGTTTAATTGTTAATGAGAATGCACACCAGCACTGGGCGCGCGCGGCGGCTTTGATGTTAGCGGCTACAAGCTTGAAGCTAGGCAGCTGCAGAAAAAACGCTGCGCGCGTTCACAGTTCAGCGTACGGCTTTTCGTTTTTGATTTTACAAATGACAAAGCAACTTTTAATGATTATTAATGGAATTATCGGATATTTATAATTCAATATGTATTGATTCTTCTGTGGAAAATAAAAATTGTATTTTACTTACTTATGTATAATCCAAAATTATTTCGAGCAACAAGCCTTGCATTGTGATACTGGTCACCGAATAAGGGTATATACAAAGTAGGGGTACATTGTAATATAGACTTTTTAGTCTACCATTGTTTTCACAGTGAGAAATGAAGAAATTCACCTTGCCACTGCCGAGCAGGTTCTTCTGGGGTAACCAAGTTTCCCGAAGCAATTGATTTGACTGAAGACCAAATTGGCCCCCAATGTCTTCACCATTTTTTAGAATAATGCACATCTTCATGTCCTTGAAAGAATTCATAATTTCTTTTGTTTTAGGGAATTTCGTGATGTCTTCTAGGTATGTACCAAATGACATGAAGACAACATGTTCATAATATGGGCAATTGGTAATAAACTTCTGGTAAATATCTGGGAGAGGGTTTACAGGGTAGTCCTCGAGAAGAGATGCTCCAAGGTAAAAAGTATTCGGAGGAGTCAAATATGGAAATGAAAATGCTGGATGATCTTTAAGGGGGCAGGGGGGGGTCTTCATGAAAATTTTCTCAAAATCGACTTTTTAGTTGTTTCTGATAGAGGGGAGTAATATCTATCAGATGCTTTTGATCCCGTGGAAAAATATCGTTCCTAGCCGAAATAATTGCCGGTCATAGGTCAGCGCGTGTGTGTAATTGTATTGCGCGAGCGATTTTTGATCGCGTGCCCTGAAAATCGAGTCTAAAAATCTATCTTCTCCTACATTTTTTGAGCAATCACCCTGAAACTTTCAGGATATGTTCTAGTGATTATTTAGAAGAGATGAGCCGGGCAGAATTTTGAGATAGGCCTTTAAAAAATTTTTATTCCATTTTGAAAATCTTGGACCTCATTTTTTGATGATTTTTCGAGGTCTAAGATTTTCAAAATCGAATAAAAATTTTTTAAAGGCCTATCTCAAAATTCTGCCCGGCTCATCTCTTCTAAATAATCACTAGAACATATCCTGAAAGTTTCAGGGTGATTGCTCAAAAAATGTAAGAGAAGATAGATTTTTAGACTCGATTTTCAGGGCAAGCGATCAAAAATCGCTCGCGCAATACAACAACACACACGCGCTGACCTATGACCGGCAATAATTTCGGCTAGGAACGATATTTTTCCACGGGATCAAAAGCATCTGATAGATGTAACTCCCCTCTATCAGAAACAACTTAAAAGTCGATTTTGAGAAAATTTCCATGAAGACCCCCCCCCTGCCCCCTTAACTAAAATTATGTCGTAAAACCCAAATATGTAGTCAGTTATGTCTCTGCCAGTTTGCTTCATATTATCAGAGTAGACACCATTCATGAGTGTGAAAGCCGATTCCATAACTTGCATAATCCTCATAATTAAGCTCCCCATCGTTGTGAAAAGGATGGTGATTCATCTCTAACAATTTCGTTTACAAAATTAGGCTCACTGTTTAACAACATGGGTAAAGCACCTCTGGATCTAGCACCATGCACTGAAAAAAGTCCTTTGAAAATAGTCATTGAGATCATACAGCTTACACACAATGACTTTATCTTTGGCTGAAAAATTCATGGGGTGCAAAAACAGAAAAATAAATATTTATTCCGAGAAATAAACCTACAGTTTTGAAATCTTGTTAAAATTGAAACAAGTTTTAATAACTTACCTAACATCCGCCATTGACATAATTCCAATGATGGGTATATTCTTATGAACTAGAGTTAGAGCAGAGGCATATCCAAGTGTGTCTTCAATAACAATCAACTCAAATTTCCCCTCTTCAAAAAGCTTTGAAAATAAATGACCACTGAAATAGGGAATTGCAATTTTATGGAATAAATCAAAGTTTTCCTTTGATTTTCCAGTTTGCTTGATCATTTTGTGCATCATATCTTTGCTTGGAGCTGAAATTGCTTCTTTTACAGCACCTTGCACAGCTGCCAACTGCTCAGAACTATGCTTGTTTGTTGCACTAACAAAGTGAAACCGAGAACTGCTGTTAAAGCTGACTCCAAGATAAGATCATCCCATAGACTAAAAACTGTAACATTGTGACCAAAACCATGCAAAATTTGAGCAATATCTGCAGATGTGAGGAAATGTGATCCAGGAACACCTATAACCAATATATTTGATGCTTGGGCCACAGAGAGAAGTACAGTTAGTAGGGCAACACATTGAAACATTATTATCTTCCAATAGAACACCACTATAAATGAAAAAGATAATTAGAACAGTGAGATTGATTGAACTCTCATGTTAGATATTAATTATATTAAGTCTGAATAATCATCATAACCTTAAAATAGCTATTAGTTTAATCATCTGCCGATTGCCGCCCACTTATTAAAGCGGGTAACAAAATACCTTTAATAAAAATAAAAATTTCAAATCCAAGCCTGTTCTATTATGTTTGTTTTAAATTCCTCTGCTGATGTTACCAGATCAATCATACGATTTGCCTTGGAGATACATGCTTTGATCTGTTCGTTCCAAAGCAGCGAGCTATGGGTAATAACCGTTATGATTTAATAACAGTTGTGACTTTATATAAATGATTAGCTCAACTAATTTATTAGTTAGACTAATCTATTGCGGAATTTTGTGACATGTGATGTGAGTAGGAAATTATGTCATTAGGGATCAAAACTATTTTTGACAGCAAAATGAGCTCCATTTGAAACTTTTTGTAATAAGTGTAGTATGATGAAAGAGCTTAGAAATATGGAATGTAGCGCTCAATTGGTAGCGATTCAATATATAATTACACCAAATAGTGCCTCCGCGAGAAGAAACCAATTTAAATCGATTTATTTTTAAACTCTGATTTTAATTAATAAAACAAAAGTTAATAAAACAAAAGTTAAATTTATTACCAATTATTCAATCAATACATATCATAAATTCTAATATTGGAAACACAATGCAGAATGGATGTCTTAAACTATAATTTGTTGTCACTAATAATCTATTTACTTTCAAAGTTGAAATTTAGTTAAGTATGAAATGCCACCACATCATAGTTAGGGTAAAATATAATTCTTAAAAATTTTAAAATTAAGAAGATTGCTCTATGACTTAAAATTTAAAATTTAGCTAAAGATGTCTAATTTTTAAATAGTTGGTTACAGTTTATGACAGTACTGGCATGACCAATTTTATTGTGGCTGGTAAAAGGACCCAGTTGCCTGTAAGGGCTTTACCGAACCCCTGGGGACCACAATGTGATAGGATCAGGCCAGATGTTTCTATGTTATAATAATTATAATAATTATATTACTCCACTATATGAATTATTATATGACATAGAATTAAAATGCTCGCCTGGCAAGACATCAGCGGAAAACTGTCTCCGTCAGTAATATGACCATAAAAAGCATTGATTTGTCTACAGTCTAATTTATCGTTAAGGTTAGAGATTCACGATGTCAATCCTTCGCAGCTCGGTGAGGCCTTACCTGAGGACCCCAGGCTATTATGTTCATTAACATATAGATTTGGCGGAATGACAGGCTGAGCGCGGCCCAGTAAGGTGAGGCCCAGTAGTACATCTCACCGATCTACTGAAGTAGTGCATCGCGCTACAACTTTTAGATCGGCGCAGCGAGATGCACCATTGGGCCTCGCTGAGCTGCGAAGAATTGACATCTTCAATTAACGGTTTTGTAAAATCAAAAAATATTTGTGTTTTGATTGACGATGTCAACCTTCACTTAACCATGTGCTTTCGCGCCACTTCGGGCGCGCTTATTTCACAAGTCAAGTTTTAACCGCCGTGAGGTGGGCGCACGCTACCGCAAGCGCAAGGTTACCTGGGGACCCAGGCTATTATGTTCATAAACATTAATAAAGATTTGGCGGAATGACAGGCTGAGCGCGGCCCAGTAAGCACAAGGGCTCTGGATAGAGCAAATGTTAACCTTGTAGTTGTAGCGCAATGCATTACTGTGCCGCGCCGCGCACTTAAAAAGGCTTCTCGCTAGATCGGTGAAATGTGCTACTGTGCGTTGTAGGTTTACCAGGACGCGCGCCGAGTTGGCTAATATTAAATACTAGTGGACTCTATGCAGGTCTCCCAGCGCCCCTAATTTTACTGATCTGGAGGTCACATTTTATTGAGCCAGTACAGGCTAATATTAAATACTAGTGGACTCTATGCAGGTCTCCCAGCGCCCCTAATTTTACTGATCTGGAGGTCACATTTTATTGAGCCAGTACAGGCTAATATTAAATACTAGTGGACTCTATGCAGGTCTCCCAGCGCCCCTAATTTTACTGATCTGGAGGTCACATTTTATTGAGCCAGTACAAGCTAATATTAAATACTAGTGGACTCTATGCAGGTCTCCCAGCGCCCCTAATTTTACTGATCTGGAGGTCACATTTTATTGAGCCAGTACAGGCTAATATTAAATACTAGTGGACTCTATGCAGGTCTCCCAGCGCCCCTAATTTTACTGATCTGGAGGTCACATTTTATCGAGCCAGTACAGGCTAATATTAAATACTAACTTGGACTCTATGCAGGTCTCCCAGCGCCCCTAATTTTACTGATCTGGAGGTCACATTTTATTGAGCCAGTACAGGCTAATATTAAATACTAGTGGACTCTATGCAGGTCTCCCAGCGCCCCTAATTTTACTGATCTGGAGGTCACATTTTATCGAGCCAGTACAGGCTAACATTAAATACTAGTGGACTCTATGCAGGTCTCCCACCGCCCCTAATTTTACTGATCTGGAGGTCACATTTTATCGAGCCAGTACAGGCTAATATTAAATACTAGTGGACTCTATACAGGTCTCCCAGCGCCCCTAATTTTACTGATCTGGAGGTCACATTTTATTGAGCCAGTACAGGCTAATATTAAATACTAGTGGACTCTATGCAGGTCTCCCAGCGCCCCTAATTTTACTGATCTGGAGGTCACATTTTATTGAGCCAGTACAAGCTAATATTAAATACTAGTGGACTCTATGCAGGTCTCCCAGCGCCCCTAATTTTACTGATCTGGAGGTCACATTTTATTGAGCCAGTACAGGCTAATATTAAATACTAGTGGACTCTATGCAGGTCTCCCAGCGCCCCTAATTTTACTGATCTGGAGGTCACATTTTATTGAGCCAGTACAGGCTAATATTAAATACTAGTGGACTCTATGCAGGTCTCCCAGCGCCCCTAATTTTACTGATCTGGAGGTCACATTTTATTGAGCCAGTACAGGCTAATATTAAATACTAGTGGACTCTATGCAGGTCTCCCAGCGCCCCTAATTTTACTGATCTGGAGGTCACATTTTATTGAGCCAGTACAGGCTAACATTAAATACTAGTGGACTCTATGCAGGTCTCCCAGCGCCCCTAATTTTACTGATCTGGAGGTCACATTTTATTGAGCCAGTACAGGCTAACATTAAATACTAGTGGACTCTATGCAGGTCTCCCAGCGCCCCTAATTTTACTGATCTGGAGGTCACATTTTATTGAGCCAGTACAGGCTAATATTAAATACTAGTGGACTCTATGCAGGTCTCCCAGCGCCCCTAATTTTACTGATCTGGAGGTCACATTTTATTGAGCCAGTACAGGCTAATATTAAATACTAGTGGACTCTATGCAGGTCTCCCAGCGCCCCTAATTTTACTGATCTGGAGGTCACATTTTATTGAGCCAGTACAGGCTAATATTAAATACTAGTGGACTCTATGCAGGTCTCCCAGCGCCCCTAATTTTACTGATCTGGAGGTCACATTTTATTGAGCCAGTACAGGCTAATATTAAATACTAGTGGACTCTATGCAGGTCTCCCAGCGCCCCTAATTTTACTGATCTGGAGGTCACATTTTATCGAGCCAGTACAGGCTAATATTAAATACTAGTGGACTCTATGCAGGTCTCCCAGCGCCCCTAATTTTACTGATCTGGAGGTCACATTTTATTGAGCCAGTACAGGCTAATATTAAATACTAGTGGACTCTATGCAGGTCTCCCAGCGCCCCTAATTTTACTGATCTGGAGGTCACATTTTATCGAGCCAGTACAGGCTAACATTAAATACTAGTGGACTCTATGCAGGTCTCCCACCGCCCCTAATTTTACTGATCTGGAGGTCACATTTTATCGAGCCAGTACAGGCTAATATTAAATACTAGTGGACTCTATGCAGGTCTCCCAGCGCCCCTAATTTTACTGATCTGGAGGTCACATTTTATTGAGCCAGTACAGGCTAATATTAAATACTAGTGGACTCTATGCAGGTCTCCCAGCGCCCCTAATTTTACTGATCTGGAGGTCACATTTTATTGAGCCAGTACAAGCTAATATTAAATACTAGTGGACTCTATGCAGGTCTCCCAGCGCCCCTAATTTTACTGATCTGGAGGTCACATTTTATCGAGCCAGTACAGGCTAATATTAAATACTAGTGGACTCTATGCAGGTCTCCCAGCGCCCCTAATTTTACTGATCTGGAGGTCACATTTTATTGAGCCAGTACAGGCTAATATTAAATACTAGTGGACTCTATGCAGGTCTCCCAGCGCCCCTAATTTTACTGATCTGGAGGTCACATTTTATTGAGCCAGTACAGGCTAATATTAAATACTAGTGGACTCTATGCAGGTCTCCCAGCGCCCCTAATTTTACTGATCTGGAGGTCACATTTTATTGAGCCAGTACAAGCTAATATTAAATACTAGTGGACTCTATGCAGGTCTCCCAGCGCCCCTAATTTTACTGATCTGGAGGTCACATTTTATTGAGCCAGTACAGGCTAATATTAAATACTAGTGGACTCTATGCAGGTCTCCCAGCGCCCCTAATTTTACTGATCTGGAGGTCACATTTTATCGAGCCAGTACAGGCTAATATTAAATACTACTTGGACTCTATGCAGGTCTCCCAGCGCCCCTAATTTTACTGATCTGGAGGTCACATTTTATTGAGCCAGTACAGGCTAATATTAAATACTAGTGGACTCTATGCAGGTCTCCCAGCGCCCCTAATTTTACTGATCTGGAGGTCACATTTTATCGAGCCAGTACAGGCTAACATTAAATACTAGTGGACTCTATGCAGGTCTCCCACCGCCCCTAATTTTACTGATCTGGAGGTCACATTTTATCGAGCCAGTACAGGCTAATATTAAATACTAGTGGACTCTATACAGGTCTCCCAGCGCCCCTAATTTTACTGATCTGGAGGTCACATTTTATTGAGCCAGTACAGGCTAATATTAAATACTAGTGGACTCTATGCAGGTCTCCCAGCGCCCCTAATTTTACTGATCTGGAGGTCACATTTTATTGAGCCAGTACAAGCTAATATTAAATACTAGTGGACTCTATGCAGGTCTCCCAGCGCCCCTAATTTTACTGATCTGGAGGTCACATTTTATTGAGCCAGTACAGGCTAATATTAAATACTAGTGGACTCTATGCAGGTCTCCCAGCGCCCCTAATTTTACTGATCTGGAGGTCACATTTTATTGAGCCAGTACAGGCTAATATTAAATACTAGTGGACTCTATGCAGGTCTCCCAGCGCCCCTAATTTTACTGATCTGGAGGTCACATTTTATTGAGCCAGTACAGGCTAATATTAAATACTAGTGGACTCTATGCAGGTCTCCCAGCGCCCCTAATTTTACTGATCTGGAGGTCACATTTTATTGAGCCAGTACAGGCTAACATTAAATACTAGTGGACTCTATGCAGGTCTCCCAGCGCCCCTAATTTTACTGATCTGGAGGTCACATTTTATTGAGCCAGTACAGGCTAACATTAAATACTAGTGGACTCTATGCAGGTCTCCCAGCGCCCCTAATTTTACTGATCTGGAGGTCACATTTTATTGAGCCAGTACAGGCTAATATTAAATACTAGTGGACTCTATGCAGGTCTCCCAGCGCCCCTAATTTTACTGATCTGGAGGTCACATTTTATTGAGCCAGTACAAGCTAATATTAAATACTAGTGGACTCTATGCAGGTCTCCCAGCGCCCCTAATTTTACTGATCTGGAGGTCACATTTTATTGAGCCAGTACAGGCTAATATTAAATACTAGTGGACTCTATGCAGGTCTCCCAGCGCCCCTAATTTTACTGATCTGGAGGTCACATTTTATTGAGCCAGTACAGGCTAATATTAAATACTAGTGGACTCTATGCAGGTCTCCCAGCGCCCCTAATTTTACTGATCTGGAGGTCACATTTTATTGAGCCAGTACAGGCTAATATTAAATACTAGTGGACTCTATGCAGGTCTCCCAGCGCCCCTAATTTTACTGATCTGGAGGTCACATTTTATTGAGCCAGTACAGGCTAACATTAAATACTAGTGGACTCTATGCAGGTCTCCCAGCGCCCCTAATTTTACTGATCTGGAGGTCACATTTTATTGAGCCTATGCAGTATATGCAATTCTGTTTTAGACATTGAATTTATTTAAAAAAGGTCTCACCCTCTAAAAAACTCCCATTGGAAATGTTTCTATTAATTTCGCATTGGAAAACTTTTCATTGTGTTTGACCTCAACTTAGATGTATTTGTTTTTTTTGCTATTTTTAGCAACTCCAATTCTCTTTTGTAGAGCTGATTCTTGTTATATAATATAGAAGTACACTCGATACAGTTATCTTATATAAGAAAATATATCAAGGACTGCCAAACTACTGGTATATCATTATATTGGGAAGAAAAATAATACAAGTTAGTATTCTTTTAAAAATAACTGTTCATAACATTTACTTCATTTTAGGTATGTGTGTGAAACATCAGAACTGAATAATGGACCAGAGAATTCAGAGATCTTTGGTTACCTGTTTCCGGTTTCGTCGGTTCACACTTCACATTGCTGCGTTCCTGACCTAGCTTCGCCTGCATCATTAGATCATATTATAATATATGCATTATAGACTATAGTTATACAGCTTGAATTTGAAAGAGCTACATGGTCGTTGTTTCGAGTGCTTTTTCATCTGCTGTGACAGACAGCATCAACGGTTACCAACATAATAGGTGCATTGCAAGTTGTGCAATGCTGAATGCATACGTTTCGTCAGTGACTTCCTTCTGCCTCATTGATGCGAAACTGATAATAAACATGCAAGAGAATACAGCTATAGTTACTCTGGACTGCCATGATAGAAACATTGAAACAGATATTGACTGGCTTTAGGTATGTAAGACGTAAGTATTGAAACCTCAAATTGTTATGATCAGGTTCAACATACTTGCTATGATCCTTTATATAATAATATTAATATATTACATAAAATATAATATATTACATTGTATATTAATCTTGATATAAAATCCTCGCTTTTTGATGATTGTAACATGTTCTGTTTCGTTGTAACCTTGTCCCCTACATAATTATATAATACATCATTACTTCCATTTTTCAGGTTTTTATTGGTGTTGCAAACGATGAAACGATCACTGAATTCTGTGCCTATGTGAGATTTGTTGGTTCATCGAATAACATCAAACTTACAGTGTGAGTAATTCAACAATCATGCACTTCATATTTTATGTCCCCCTACTCATTGTTCACTCTCTGTCTTCATCAGTGTTACTCTACATTTCTCTCAGTAATTACTCTCCCACTCAGTATTAACTCTCTGTCTTCATCAGTGTAACTCTACATTTCTCTCAGTAGTTATTCTCCCACTCAGTATCAACTCTCTGTCTTCATCAGTGTTATTCTACATTTCTCTCAGTAGTTATTCTCCCACTCAGTATTAACTCTCTGTCTTCATCAGTGTTTCTCTACATTTCTCTCAGCAGTTATTCTTCCACTCAGTATTAACTCTCTGTCTTCGTCAGTGTTACTCTACATTTCTCTCAACTTAGTTATTCTCCCACTCAGTATTAACTCTCTGTCTTTGTCAGTGTTACTCTATATTTACCTCAGTAGTTACTCTCACACTGAGAGTTAACTCTCTGTCTTCGTCAGTGTTACTCTATATTTTGCTCAGTAGTTATTCTCCCACTCAGTATTAACTCTCTGTCTTCGTCAGTATTACTCTACATTTCCCTCAGTAGGGCAATTCCACCGTGACGGACACCACGATTTTGCTGTTTTTAAAAGTTCAAACGAATGTTGTACTCGAGATGTTGTTTATTTATCAGCTCCAACTGTTTATTAGTCCACATTTAACCTTTCTACAGGTTGTGTGAAAATTTCAGACCCCTACCATTATTACTTTCTGAGATAGCACCCCTGTGACGGACGCGACTTAAATATGACACTTTTTTTGGGTGTCTACTCAGATGGTACCCAAATTTATCTCAAAAAGTTATCTATTGTCTCTAATTTGGAATTACAATGATAGAAGAAGGTTTAGGGATTTCTGAGATGCCATTTTCTTGGAGATTGCTCAATTCCTGTTTGCGTGGCGCCATTTTCAAATTGTGACAGACGCGACTGTGACGGACACACGTTTTTTTTCAAATTTTCCAAATCTTCCACTTGACACTTTTATCTTGTTCAGTGACATCTAATCTGTATTCATGCCAATTTTTAGGCCTCAAATACCCCAAATAGGTCTGCAATAGCCAAAATCGTCCATTTTGGACATACGCTAGGGTATCAGTCTAGGGGCATCAATTATTTCTCTACTTGAACAAATTTATAACTCTGGTAAAACATTCATCACTGTTCAACGCATCATACTGTTGAGACCATCTCCCAAAAGTTTCATTACTTTAGTGTTTAAAATGTGGAAGATATTGAATTTTTACTTCAAAATTATGCGAAAATAGGGTTAAGTCCATTTTTTGTGCCTTTTACCTCTGGAAAAGTTGTAAGCAAATAAAATGGCAAAAACTCAGTAAATTTAATTATTGAATTGCATATGATATGATGTTATTTGATAGTCTAGTCAACATAGTCAACACAATCCAACTTTATTTGACTTCTATTTGTCTTGGTTTTAGTCAAAATAATGGAAATAGGGATAAAAATAGCTAAAAGTGACTCGTACGCCCATATATGGGCATATACAAAATTAAACATAACTCGGTCATTTTTTGTCCAATTTTCGATTTGACGACATAGTTTTGTTGAGGACGGCCTCAGCTTTAAGAAAAATGCATTTAAAGTCTGTTTAAAGATTTTTTGGAGCATTTTCAAAAAAATGTGACGGACGCGACAAGTTGGGACCCCCCTTCCAAAATTTTTTTCTTAAAAGATACAAGCCTGATAATTTCTACAGTACTCCCTTACCTTCAGAAGAGATAGGTTACAGTGGTTTTTTGAATATAAATAGCACTATGTGGCTCTGAAAAAACTTTTTTGCTTAATTTTGTGACGGACGCGACACCATCTTTGTGGAAATTTTTTAGAAAAAGTATTTTAGTAACGGTTTTGAAACTTTGCATAGCTCTCATTCTTATGCCTATGCCCAAGTGTGTGGAATTTCATAGAGAAATATTGCTGCATACCCAAACTATGGCCCTTTGAAAATTTGAATGATTTTTTAAATTTCCGAGTAGTGTTCCTTTGAATGAGAAAAATCAAAAGTTAACGCAATGTGAAACAAAAAACTTTTGTTAACCTGTAAGGTTAAGAGTCTAATGAACATATTTTAACCAAAATTAGGTGCCTATCTTAACATTTTTCATTTTCACCAAGTGGAACCTTACCGTGGAATTGCCCAGTAGTTATTCTCCCACTCAGTATTAACTCTCTGTCTTCGTCAGTGTTACTCTACATTTCGCTCAGTAGTTATTCTCCCACTCAGTGTTAAATCTCTGTCTTCATCAGTGTTACTCTATATTTAGCTCAGTAGTTATTCTCCCACTCAGTATTAACTCTCTGTCTTTGTCAGTGTTACTCTATATTTACCTCAGTAGTTACTCTCACACTGAGAGTTAACTCTCTGTCTTCGTCAGTGTTACTCTATATTTTGCTCAGTAGTTATTCTCCCACTCAGTATTAACTCTCTGTCTTCGTCAGTATTACTCTACATTTCCCTCAGTAGTTATTCTCCCACTCAGTATCAACTCTCTGTCTTCATCAGTGTAACTCTACATTTCTCTCAGTAGTTATTCTCCCACTCAGTATTAACTCTCTGTCTTCATCAGTGTAACTCTACATTTCTCTCAGTAGTTATTCTCCCACTCAGTATTAACTCTCTGTCTTCATCAGTGTAACTCTACATTTCTCTCAGTAGTTATTCTCCCAATCAGTGTTAACTCTCTATCTTCATCAGTATTACTCTAGACATTTCATTCAGAAGTTATTCTCCCACACAGTATTAAAGTATTAACTCTCTGTCTTCGTCAGTGTTACTCTATATTTCCCTCAGTAGTTACTTTTCCACTCAGTGTTAACTCTATATCTTCATCAGTGTTACTCTAGACATTCCTTCAGTAGTTATTCTCCCACTCAGTATTAACTCTCTGCCTTCATCAGTGTTAATCTACATTTCCCTCAGTAGTTACTCTCTCATTTAGTGGTAACTCTCTGTCTTCATCAGTGTTACTCTAGACATTTCCCTCAGTAATTATTCTCCGACTCAGTATCAACTCTCTGTCTTCATCAGTGTAACTCTACATTTCTCTCAGTAGTTATTCTCCCACTCAGTATTAACTCTCTGTCTTCATCAGTGTAACTCTACATTTCTCTCAGTAGTTATTCTCCCACTCAGTATTAACTCTCTGTCTTCATCAGTGTAACTCTACATTTCTCTCAGTAGTTATTCTCCCACTCAGTATTAACTCTCTGTCTTCATCAGTGTAACTCTACATTTCTCTCAGTAGTTATTCTCCCACTCAGTATTAACTCTCTGTCTTCATCAGTGTAACTCTACATTTCTCTCAGTAGTTATTCTCCCACTCAGTATTAACTCTCTGTCTTCATCAGTGTAACTCTACATTTCTCTCAGTAGTTATTCTCCCACTCAGTATTAACTCTCTGTCTTCATCAGTGTAACTCTACATTTCTCTCAGTAGTTATTCTCCCACTCAGTATTAACTCTCTGTCTTCATCAGTGTAACTCTACATTTCTCTCAGTAGTTATTCTCCCACTCAGTATTAACTCTCTGACAAGTGACAAGTAGTAACGCTCTAGTTCTCTTCAAAACAGTAGACCAAGGGTTTCCTTCTCCTGAGAACAGTAAGTACTCTCTGTCTTCGTCAGTGTTACTCTATATTTAGCTCAGTAGTTATTTTCCTTACTACATTATATGTGCAAGGCAAATTTCTGGAGAATCGAGTATTTTTTTGTAGTAATAATTTGAATTATAAAGCGACAAAATATTATGTGTTCTCTCTTGGTTTGATTTTTTGAATAACAGCCAGTAATTTTAGAAGGTAAACGGTCAAGCAAAGTGTGCAAGGTCGTTGATGGAGTATTCCATGTGAAATCCTCTCACCAGTCTGAGCCCCACCAACTGAACATCAGAGGACCAACTTGCACCTGCAGAAACTTCAGCAGGACTCACATCCCCTGCAGACATATTTTTCAAGCTATCGATGATGGTTTAATGAAATGGGAGGACCTACCTGAAGATTACAGAAACATACCGTTCTTCGTAAAAGATAAAGGTCTGTTAAATTGATCTGTATGCATGTTTACATTCCAATTTGAATAGACAAGACAAAATTGAGGTTCATAACTCGTTCATGTGCTATGGCCGTGCGTCCGCGTCGATGTAGGAGGTGTGGGGCCTGCTTGTAGAGAAAATATGAAGTTTCCTACAGTAAATATTATTATCAATATCAAAGGCAGGGCATTACTTCGACCTCCGAGGCGAGGTATCCGTGTGGACTCTGGTTGTTATCAGGGTTGGAAAGACAAAGATAATTTTGTCTGTTAAAGTGGGTTATCACTCTCTGCCATCAGAGTCATAAATCACATCTCCGCAGGGTTTGCAAGGTTTTCCCTATTGCTTTGCTTCCAATTCTTATAATAGTCAAAATATAAAATCCGATATTATTTTTGCAGGAAGTGATATTGGGATATGGCCAGCTGATGCAGATGTAAACAAATGCTGCGATTATCCAGCATCAGAAGACGAGGATGAAGAAGTAGAAGATGATGAGGTTGGAGGAAATGGGGATAAAAGAAAGAAGAAACGGGACATAGACTATATAAAGGAGATTGGCGGGAGCTTTCAAACAGAATAACTTCCTTCGTTAATGATCCCGAGTTTGACGTGATGGACGATGATGTCCGTGCATTATTATATAAGAAACTGTCAGATACCGCCAATGATGTGGCATCCTATATTTACAAAAGAAACTAATATAGATAACATAGATAAGATTATGTTTGATAATATATTACTTTAAAAGCCGTGCAATCATTTTAGATATTAGATATTTAACTAACCATACTATGATATTCTCCGTCTAACTATTCGATCTGTCACCATCTCACTATTCAATCTGTCTCAACGTTCATTCTCTGTTTAACTATTCAATCTCTGTCTCAGTGTTCATTTTCTTGTTTAACTATTCAATCTTTGTCTCAGCGTTCATTCTCTGTCTCGACATTCATTTTCCGTCTGACTATTCAATCTGTCTCAATGTTCATTCTCTGTCTCGACGTTCATTCTGCGTCTCACTATTCAATCTGTCTCAATGTTCATTCTCTGTCTCGACGTTCATTCTCCGTCTCAATATTCAATCTGTCTCAACGTTCATTATGTGTTTAACTATTCAATCTCTTTCTCGGTGATCATTCTCTGTTTAACTATTAAATCACTGTTCATTCCTGTCTCGACGTTAATTCTCCGTCTCATTATTCAATCTCTGCATCAGTGTTCATTCTCTATTTTAGAGTTAATTCCCTGGTGTTCATTCTCTCCCTGGTGTTCATTCTCTGTCTGACTGTTCAATTTCTGTCTCACTGTCCATTCTCTGTCTCGCTGTTCAATCTTCGTGTTTCTTTCAAAGTGTTACAGTGACAAGGAGACCGAATGATATTGTTGTAAAATAAAAAGCTTGTCCGCTTTAGTTATAGTGATATTAAAACATATACAACACCATGTATTATGAAATTTTAGATTTTGTTACAAAATATGGACAGTGAATTTGATGTTGTTGTCTAATAATACAAAGATACAAGACGTGAGGCGCGGCGACATTATAAATTTTAGAACTGCCCGCGCATTTTGCTACTTTGCCGCGGCTCCACTAGTTTTTAACGTCTACCCGCCGAGTTGGACTCGTCGACGGTCCAATATATGGAACAGATATTTTATGAGTATCACCCGTTAATACTGTGCAATGAATTGACATCGTCAATTAAATGTCAACCCTTCCAGATCGTTGCTGTGCAAATTAACAAAGCAATGATTTGTCGAGTGTCGATGCGGACTAAGACATAAGAATGATAGTCTTGAGTCTGCGCGGCGCGTCGAAGCGGCGAAGTAATTTACCTAGGGACCTCAGGCTATCATGTTCATAAACATAGCCTGACGAATTTGAACCGCGTTTTTGACCATTGTTAATGGTTTGGCCCGGCGCGCGCTACTTCGTAGCATTTGCCATCGAGAAGAAAGCAGCGCGCGCTACTTCGAAGAAATTTAGACGAGTAACATAGTAAAACGACCATGGGGGTCGCAACGTGATACAAGGTCGCGCCGGGCCAAACCATCAACAATGGTCAACAAAGTCCTTCAAATTCGTGTTCATTTTTTCCAAATTCGTTAAAGGGTGATATTCGTAAAATATTTGTTCCATATATATCAGGACCGTCGATGAGTCCTGCAACTCGGCGCGCGTTACTGGGCCGCGCTCACCCTGTCATTCCGCCGAATCTCTATTCGGCGTTTATGAACATAATAGTCTGAGGTCACCAGGTAAGGCGCGCGTCCTGGTTGTATCACGTGGTGACCCCCACTGTCGCTTCACTATAGAGTTTCGACGATACAGGGGGAGCCGCGCACGAGTGCACGGCGGGTCATACAACATTACAACGTACTATGACAACGTTTTGGTAGATTGTAAACCTACAACAAATTTGTGTTTATTTTTTCCAAATGCAAAAGTTCAGTCGGATCGGTGATCGGGCTTAATTTTATTTAATTGTACTGTTTGGCCGAATTACGTTTGTCCTGTAACATGAAAAAAATTTAGTCGTTATAATTATTGACGGATGTTACTCGTCTAAATTTCTTCGAAGTAACGCGCGCCGCTTTCTTTTCGAAATGTTAGCCCGATGGCAAGTGCTACAAAGTTGGAAGTAGCGTGCGCCGGGCCAGATCATTAACAATGGTCAATTATAATTATAGCTTCTTTGACCATTGTTTTGATTCACGATGTCAATCCTTCGCATCTCGCCTATCTGCATCTCGCCGATCTGTGGTTGCGAGAAGCATTATTTGATGCGCGCGCGACCTAGTAGTGCATCGCGCTACAAACCATTGTTTTGTTAATGTTTTGGCCCGGTGCACGCTACTTGCCGTATTATTATTATGCAGCACTTGTCATCAGGCCATTTCGAGAAGAATAACATTTCGGGAAGAAAGCGGCGCGCGCTACTTCGAAGAAATTTAGACGAGTAACAATCCGTCAAAGATGACCGGACCAAGTAGAAATACGAATGACGAAGCATTAAAAATTTATTCATTACGTCTGATCAGGTGATTGGTTAACCTAATCACGTGATCTGATTAGCCTTTACCTGGGGACCACAGGCTATCGTGTTCATAAACAAATAGAGATTAGGCGGAATGACAGGCTAGGCTGAGCGCGGCCCAGTAAATTAGCCTTAGATGACCCCGTTAACCACCCCATTAAACACTATGAGAATCATCGTATTAAGGCTGTCCAATTAAGCCTAAGGTGTCGTGTCACAGTGTCACATAATCACCCAGTAAATTTTGTTAACGAGATACACAAAATGCTTGATTTAACGGGTGATACTCGTAAAATATTTGTTCCGTCGACGAGTCCAACTCGGCGCGCGTCATAGTAGGTTCTAATCCGTTTTGCCTAATTTTTTTCCAGATCAGATGCAAAATTTCATAATCTACCGTCTCTGAAACAATTACTATTAGGCGTCCAGCATGTTCAGAGAGAACAATATAGGTGTTTTAATACATAATATTGAATGGGCGTGGTCTGAAATATTCGAATTTTCAAATTTTGGCGACAGAATCCTCAAACAAGAAGGTACAGTATACTAGTATGCCATTTGCAATTAGGCAACAGCTCTCAAATATAAAACACGGCGGAGGTATAACTATAAGACCGAACGTTTGCACACTGACTTTTGGCCCACTTTGTATATAGTATTTAGCACATAACACCCCGAAATACCGTTATAAAATTAAATGGATATTATATTTTCTTTCCTCAAACTGATATGTACGAGAAATCAGGATTTTACTGTCGTAAGATCAAAAATCATATCAGAAAGCCGAGATAAATGAACCTACATTGGTAGATCACTGCAAAAATAAATACGATTTCACAATTGACATGGCTTGTATCATGTATCGGGAATGTATAGTGATTTGTATTACGTGGAGCTACATGTACGTACCTTGACCAAGGTCGAAATAAATGATAAATTTACGACCAACAAATAAAAATGCTTATATGTCTTGAGGGAAACTTTCAAATGAAGTTGAACATTAAAATATGAAGAATAAGTTATGTTAAATTTGAACCATCATTAAAACGTTTAATACACTGAATTCAAATATAAATAAGTTATAGGTCTACCTCTTAGTTATCGTTTATAAAATACATCATTATACTTATAATGAAAGCAGCAAAAATCCACATTTTAGATCAAGAACAAGAGAATCGAAAATTTCAATAATTCGAAGGAGAATCATTAATCTGCAATAATTGGAAACGTGAGAAATAGCGCTTCGTTTTTTATAACAATCTGAAGTAGAGTACTAGTAGTACATTATAGAAAATAATTTAACGTGATCGTCACTAAAAAACGATTTCCTGCAACACGCATGGAGTTTAATTTAAGGGTCAAAGAGAAAATTTCCTGTATCTCATATACAATTAGTTAAAACACAGCTGTCACAATTATGTACCAGTAGCACTGAATTTATATACTTTAATAACGATAAACTTCGGCAGAAAACCCAGAGGCATTAATAACAGATGAATCTGCATATGATTATACAAATACAATGGAAAACAAACTCTGAGTAGCCGTACTAATAGTAATGAAAAGTTGGTGGGATAAAAATATGGTCATTCTGCACAGATTTCGTAGCTTTAAATAATATCCAAGGTTTGACACGGGAATTTTATTTATGTCATTACATGTAACTAAAACTCGAGCTTGAGCAAATTTGGAGTTGGATTTCACGCGACATCCATCCTAGATGCTAGAGCAGTTATTAATCGCAACCAGCCAGAAGGGTCAAAATTAAAAATGTAGTTAAAATAAGTTCATTATATTCGATCCACCGACGATCAATAAAATCTAAATCAGTAAACGACCAGGAAGTTTCTCAAATATACTGGTAATAAAATGTACAGTAAAACACCACAATCTACCGGAGTTTTGGGAAGGAAACAGCCGCGGGAAATCGGGGTTTTATTTGTGTACGTTATGTATGTTATTGGTAAGTCCTATTTGGGGTAAGGAAATGGCCGCAGTAAATCGGGGCGCGATAAATCTGGATTTTACTGTATTAGCTATTATAGTATGATAAAGCTTTCGCTGACGTTAAGGAAAGTAGAGATTGTCCAGCAAGGGTGTTAATTAGCCGCAATCCTCCCAAGATAAAATACGTTAGGATCTTAAGATTTTTTAGATATCATTGAGCATAAGCAGTGATACAACGTATCTCGGGATGATCCGCAGAGTCTCGACTAGTTTCGGCTTACCGCCATCAACAGGATCGATGAATCATCTCAAATTATTTGTTATATAGTAGTGTTGAAAGTATTAAAACTTTAATACTTTCAACACTACTATATAACAAATAATTTGAGATGATTCATCGATCCTGTTGATGGCGGTAAGCCGAAACTAGTCGAGACTCTGCGGATCATCCCGAGATACGTTGTATCACTGCTTATGCTCAATGATATCTAAAAAAAGCTATTATAGTAGCTATATATAGCGACACAAGGAATGTTTGTTCATATAACTGAAGCAATTTTACTGAAATATATCTCTGTTGATGAAGTCTTACAACTACTTAATTTTAACTCTCGAGCATAATCTCCTGTCATAAGTGCACTGCATTCAGTTAACAACCACATATACCTTATCACTAATGATTTACCAAGGCTTAAAAGAAAGAAGGGAACATTTTAAACTTTAATAGTAGGTTGCTTGAGGCCGTGTTGATCAATAGTTAAGGGGGCATACCCCAAAACAGTGGTTTGTGCCGTCCAGACCAAATGACCTCATAGGCAGTTCAGTGACCTTCTAGCGCACCGTTTCCACACCAAAAAAAATTATTTTGAGAATTCCCATTTTTGTAATCGAGCATTTCCTGGTTAAGAGTGCAATTTTCGGAAAAAATTATTTTGTGGTTGAGACGCTATAGGTTAATTATTTCTTGCGGTATCGAGCTGAAATTTTGCTCGCCGTTTATTCACATCTATGTCAAGGTGTGTGTAAAATCTTGATATCGTATCTAAAAAGGCTAGTGTGTTATGAATATTTAAAGTCAAAAAGCTAAAATTGTCCTTTTCAGGCTTATTTTAACAAAAAGTCAGTCAGGGAAGATCGGATTATTTGATGCTTGACATCAAATTGTTCTCTGAATTCTGGCGCAGTTTTTGATGCCCTCAAAAATGTTTTTACTCATTCACCTTCTGATCTATTGGACCTCAAAGCCAAACAACAAATTTAGGCACATTTTTCGTTTTTAATATTTACTGATTTTTCTAAAATTTTGCTAGTGACTTTTTGAAGGGTGCAAAATAACCGCAACTAGCACATTTATATATGAGTTATGAACAACAAAACACCCTAAAATGCTTCCCTTTGAAGTTATGGGAGAAAATATGATTTTTTGGCTTTGCAGATAAAAAATCACATTTTCTCCCATAACTTCAAAGGGAAGCATTTTAGGGTGTTTTGTTGTTCATAACTCATATATAAATGTGCTAGTTGCGGTTATTTTGCACCCTTCAAAAAGTCACTAGCACATTCCTATCAAAATTTTAGAAAAATCAGTAAATATTAAAAACGAAAAATGTGCCTAAATTTGTTGTTTGGCTTTGAGGTCCAATAGATCAGAAGGTGAATGAGTAAAAAATTTTTTGAGGGCATCAAAAACTGCGCCAGAACTCAGAGAACAATTTGATGTCAAGCATCAAATAATCCGATCTTCCCTGACTGACTTTTTGTTAAAATAAGCCTGAAAAGGACAATTTTAGCTTTTTGACTTTAAAAATTCATAACACACCAGCCTTTTTAGATACGATATCAAGATTTTACACACACCTTGACATAGATGTGAATAAACGGCGAGCAAAATTTCAGCCCGATACCGCAAGAAATAATTAACTTATAGCGTCTCAACCACAAAATAATTTTTTCCGAAAATTGCACTCTTAATCAGGAAATGCTCGATTACAAAAATGGGAATTCTCAAAATAATTTTTTTTGGTGTGGAAACGGTGCGCTAGAAGGTCACTGAACTGCCTATGAGGTCATTTGGTCTGGACAGATTTGGGGTATGCCCCCTTAATACTGATAAGGTTGGTCTCAGTTATAATATTCAGAAATAAGGTATCAATGTACACGAAAAAATGTTTACTGATCTAACTCTAAATTAAAACAAATAAATAAACTATCATTATCAATAATCTCATATACTATTGCTAGAGTTTTTTGATGCATCCTTCGATGCTAGGACTGTCTGACCCGACAATAAAATCATTTTTCTCGGGTCGAAGGACGCAGGGAAGTTTTCGCGTCCTAGGTTCGTTATCAGTTCTGGAAACGGTCAGAGAAATGTAATTATCAAACACTTCTAGAGCCATTTCAAAAGATTCACTTGTCGTGTAAACGTTTCTAAATGTGATCCTGATCTTCAGATGATTACAAGTGCCGAAGATTTTGCCCTGTCGGGCGGTTATCTTCAGCTGACCGACAGACATGACAGTAACTTTCTCCTCGAGAGAGCTGATCAGTACACTGAAGCGGAGTTTCTCGGAGTAAGAAGGCTGGAGAAGGGTTTCTGAGGCGAGGGCGAGGTAACTCATTCCGCACTCGGACTCCCGAACACTCTTCTGAACGTAGCCCTTATCCTCGCACCTTCTCAAGTGTCCAAATGTGTGATTAGCTTGTCTGATTCCTATAGGGGACCTGTTGATTTGAAGCTGGGTTATACAACCCGCAAATCCTGGTCCTATCAAGCCGCTACCCGAGCTGGGGCGCTTGGTGAGGGCTAGAGACTCGGGAGTTATCATGCAGGGTGCACTTTGGGAGAAGAAGAGTTTTTCTTTTTGGTACGCGTTCACTGTCACCGCACCATATTGACTGAAAAATGGAGGGGTTAACAAATCAAACAGACTACTATTTTATCCGTATTACTCTTTATGATAAACAAACAAGGACATTTGGTAGTACTCAAGTTTTCTATTCCATCATAAATATTCCGTAATATCCTAACTCACAAGATTATTTGAAGAGAAGCAAAGAGAGTAGGATCGAAAGTGGCTCGCGGATCGTACCACTCACTGTAGCTGATGGAACCAAGTTTGGGGTAACACGGGGATGAGTCTGACTCTGGGCACAGTGTGTACATGGGTAGTGTCATGGGCTCGTAGCACGTGAAGGAGAGGGTATTTTGGGAGATAGAAATCAACAGATCCTCTTCAGTTCCCTGATAAATGGATTATCAAGACTTTGGTAAACAAGCTTCAGTAAAATTCCGTCCCATTTTTTTCCAATTCTCACATTTACAAGTACGTAAATTTGACGAAAATATACAATATATTACAAAAAATCTCGAATATTTACTTTGACGGGGCGTTAAATTTGAATTTTCACCGTTCAAGAAAATTGTGCTCGTGATCATACTGTTTCTAAGGCCACAATTTACATATGACATACAGACTGAGAACATTGCAGAGTTGAAGTTGTATAAACTTACTGTCTGTCCTATGGAGAGAATAGTGCCAGTTTTTCTGTCCGATCTAAAACCAAGCCTTATCTCCTGCACTTGGCTCGGAAGAGTGTATCTCGACCAGTCGTTTTTATCAAACCTTATACTTTCGAACGCCTGTAGGAAAGAGTAACTGAATACACAAAAATGCGGATAACATTTCTTTCGATTGTTTGATAATGAACTTGATCCAATGGAATCAAATACAAAATTTCAAAATCACATGCTTACCAAAACTTTAATCTTGACAGCATCTATTTTCCGCTGCATTCGGTCCATGGAAGTATTAATACTCTTTTCCAAAGACCTAAATTTTCTTTTCTTCAGAGTTAGATTAGTGAGATCTTCTTCCAGCTGATTCATTTTAACTTGGTGTGAGTCGTTGGGATGCACTTTGCTGGTGGTCAGTAACTGAAGGTGCGTTTTCACCCTCTTCAGTCTGTCCTCATCTATTTTGTTTTGATCGGTCAACTCTTTTAAACGATGATTACAAACTTGCATCGAACTCTTCAAACCTGGGGTGGAAAATATGGCGTTATTTGGAATCCTTAAGTTATGATGGTCGATGGAACTTCTAGAAATGTTGAGTGTGACTTGTGAGTTTGTTAGTGTGACGCAGTCCTTTCACATGACCCTTCTCCCCAATCTTAACAAATACCCTAACCTTAACCGGAATATAAGATGATATTTGATATTAGGTATTATATTATGATAGAATTCAATAAATATTTATAAATATCTAATAAATACAGGGTGGCCCCGAAGTTACTACCCACACGCAACCCTTCAATAACTCACGTTATTCGTGTCAGAAATGCACACAAATTTCAGAGAATAAAGATATGGGTCAAACTTAGATTTCCTGAAAGTTTCCTGAAAGTTTCATTCATTAAAAAGGGTGTGGCACGCCATTTCCTCTTTATCACTATTGTCACCATAAAGTGAGAATGCTTTCAGCTAGGAACTCCAAAGTTTTTAGACACATTTGATAATTGAAGTGCCTTTCCAAAATTTCAAGTCGGTTTTTCACAATTTCACCGAGTTATGACCCTTTTAAGATCTTGCAGATACGTGATCTCGGCACTTAATCAGTGATTTTGTCACCCAATAAGTAATCTCATCGGGAGCTATTCGCTAGAGTGCAATAATGGGACTCATTAGGCGGCACCGAGCATGTTGGGGGATGACGATATGATCACTTTGAGTGAATACTGATAGTGACGTTCCTTAAAATCAAAGAAATTCTCGTTATATAGCGCTTCGGTTGCTGTCCTATAAGCAGTCTCTAACCAATCAGGCCATTGATTGAGTGAAGATATCGCTGACTCACTGATTAAGTGCCAGATCACGTATCTGCAAGATCTTGAAATGGTTATAACTTGGAGTTCCTAGCTGAAAGCGTTCTCACTTTATGGTGACAATAGTGGAAAAGAGGAAATGGCGTACAAACCCTTTTAAATGAATGAAATTTTACGAAACTTTCAGGAAATCTAAGTTTGACCCATATCTATATTCTGTGAAATATGTGTGCATTTCTGACACGAATAACGTGAGTTATTAAAGGGTTGCGTGTGGCCAGTTACTTCTGGGCCACCCTGTATTTATCAACATTAAATATCAATTTACAATAATTATTAACGTTATTATCCTTATATATAAGGATAATAACGTTAATAATTATTGTAAATTGATATGTATATATACATAATATTATATAACTGGATATTAGACATTATTATCATGTTTTTTACTAGATCAACGACTTAGCCGCCTGTGCGATGGCCATTTACTTCAACAATAAGCTTTGTAAGATAAGCACATAATCACGTATCAGCTAATCGGCTGCCAGTATCAGTATTCGGCTATTTCGGGACATGACATAATCATTATTATAAAACAATCAAAGTAAATTTATTAAACACGCATTAAATTTGGTCGGCATGTATGGATCACGGAGTTTAAAAAAAGTTGAAAAGAAAATTAGGCGTCGGTCGAAGTGAAAAAAAAAAAATCAGAATTAAAACTAATGAACTGTCAGAGTTGGAAGTTGAAATTGGTATTGGTACCACAAAATAAGGCTGGAAATTTAATTTATCTGTCTCATCATTACGGATAAGATCCCCCAATAAATTATAAATTCATTATTATACCCTCGAACCCAATACTCAGAATCAATTTAGAAAAATAGTGAGTGACGTATAAAGAAAGAAACATAATTGAATTATTTGTTTTTTTGATAAATTATAGGAGTCCAGCTAGCACCCGTTGCCGCTCATTAAAAACCAATAATTATAAAAACAGTATCCTCCATTGGTTATCCCTCATAGTGTTAGAATTTTCGTGTTCGACTGCACTAAAACATCTTTAGTCTATACACATTATCAACATGTTCTAATCATAAATCATTCCATGTAAATAACGTTAGAGGACAAGTAATACTTGTATAATCAATAAGAGAGTGAGACGTTTCTTTCAAAATTTTAACATTACAACGACTGATTTGTCCAAGTGTACGTAGATGAATGTAGAACTTTCTTGAAGTGGTGTCTTCTTTTGTTTAAGATACACGGCACGAAGTAGCGGTAGAGTGTTCAGATGTTGCTTTTTAAGTTTGATTTGTTTGAACTATGGTTATGTTTTGTATAGTTAGTGTACACCACAAAAAGATAAAAGGTTACGATCAGCCTTTCTTTTTAAGTTTGATTTGTCAAACTTTCTTTTTAAGTTTGATTTGTTTGAACTATGGTTATGTTTTGTATAGTTAGTGTACACCACAAAAAGATAAAAGGTTACGATCAGCCGTGGCTTTCTAAGAAAACAAAAACCAGGAATTGGTTTGAATTAAACTTTGGATGTAACCATTAACTGATTAACCATGACACTGTCTACATTTTTTATCTTATGGGCATAAAACGATAGCGAATGTGGGATGATTTAAAGAATACACTTGTTATGGAATAAATTTATAACAATATTCGTACTACAACTACTAAAAACACGTTTTCACTCCTCTCCTCTCTGCCTCTGGGATATATTATTCTTCCCTTGCTGAACCACCTCTACAATATCCCACGTGACCAGCCCACGTGCTCACATTACATGTCACGTGACCAGCCCACGTGCTCACATTACATGCCACGTGAGTGGAACTTCTGAATAGCGTTGCAAGTCAACAACGAGACAACCTCATCACTCTCTTGATTGTTTTTAATAGCCAACACGCAGTGCATGACTACGGACGAAGCTTTATTGAGTAGTATTGTATTTCTTGTAATAGCTGCGAGATCTCTCTCCGCTACTACCAGTTAGCACTCTGCTACTTAATCAATACTGCTCCCCTATTATACCTGATCCGCTGCAGGTCCTTGTTCGACGCTTGGTTCTCGGTAAAATTATCGCCCTCTTGTTAACTCAACTTTATTATCGACCCATTTTAAAGCGTACAAACTCAACAATTATAATATTGTCAATACATCTTTCTTGAATACTTTTGATTTGTCAGCTACTTTTACTTTAAAATATGGAATTACTGCGTCACGTTATAGATCATAATTGTGCTGAGTAATTTTAATCGCTAATTTTTGTTCGCTAACTCATGACTCACAGGACAGCTCGAAGATGTAAACGTTTTTTCGCACACTGAATAGGACAGTTCAACCTAGAGCCAATCAGCAGACAGCTCACAGTAGGGGACATTTCACGAGTGACCAATCAGAGAACTTTTATCGGCATAGTTGATCAATCAGGGTACATTTCCTAAAACAAGTGATAATCTGATAGTAATATGAGCCTCTTCCGGGGAGGAGACCGCACATTTCCTGATATAGGGTTCGCGTTCGCGCTCATATTCTTATGTTTTATCAGCTACGTGTTCCACCCAATATTCGTGGGATTTATAATCATACTTGGGGTACTGTTTATGTTGCGTTACTTGGTTTAAACAAGGAAGGTGGAGATATGAAGATGAAAATATGGCAGTGGCCAGTATGCTATCAAGTTCCAGTTTTATCAGAATAGGACTTTCTTATTGACTTTTTTCAAATTGTATGAGTGATCCCGTGGATGATAACAGGGATGGTGATTTGAGGTTTGAAAAAAAAAGAAGCAAAATCTTAGAACTATCAAACAATGTTTTGAACAAAAAAGAAGATCTACAGTGAGTTTTTTAGAAACTGCGACGCGTGTTCAAGTCAAAACTTACGAGGTATTTTTCTCTTGTCGGCCCTGTTGGCTTGAGTCCGGACCCTGGCCGCCAGCTTCTCGGTGTTGCGATACTTGACAGTAAGCTCCTGCATCTCTGCTACCGTGTCTATGTTTGATATTATCTCCCTGATAAGAGATATCTCTCGGACAGCTTGGGGAAGGAGGACTATCGAGAACATGTTAAACATCGACCGTACCAACTTCGCCCTGAAGGGTGTTTATCTTAGAATTTAAGATGTGAATTTTTCCGATGAAGTTTAAATTCTCTTTTTTCTGGAAGATTCTGGCTTTAATTTTGATCTTCTTTAAAATAACTTAGTGAATATTTTATATCCGAAAATGTGTTATTTCGGGAGAATACGATCAGTTATCTGTAAAAAGTTGGGCGATCGACGTGTTTTCAGTAAATAAAAGAGTAAAAAATATTCAGACACTTCCTATTGCGGTAAGTTTATCTTGTTGACTTTAGATATTGATCTTCTTCTTTTTTAAACGATTCAAATAAAGGTATTTGTTATCGTATCTGTTTGTTTCATGTTTCCGTAATATGTATTTCGATAAAAGATATATTATCATATGATCGTGTTTTATTTGTATTGTCCTGAATTTCTGATTGAAGTTCAACCTTTGCAATATGGTAAATCATGAAGCTATAGAGCATAAAATATAGACACTTGTGGATCGTGGGACTATGACGGGTAGTACGTATATAGAATTAGTTTTAACCACATACAATTAAATCATTCGTAAACTAATGTCAAGAATAGAAGATTTTTTATTTTAAGGGATTATTCGCAAATGACTTTATTTCTTAGGAATACGGGATTTGAGAGAGAGAAAGATGACGGTAGAAGGGCCAGATGAGATCACGTAAAATTGTGATGGAACCATGGTCACTTTGAGCATTTCGTCACCTAGAATTAAAAACAGTCTAAGTCGAAAAAGTGTGTTTTGAGATAATCGATAAAAGCATTTTCCTGGAAATTAAAAGTACTGAGACATGTTTTTAATCAAATTCACAAACTGAACCTAGCTTTAGGCAACAACTTACAGCAACAAAAGTTCCCACACTAACTCTGGCCATTTTAAAAGTATGATCCAATTTCGACTTAAGCCCTTTAAAAAAATAGTTTCTATTTAGAACATAGGCCCTTTTAATTTACATTTAAAGTTAATCCAGCAGAAATCTAAAAGGACCGATATCAAGAAAGACCCTTTTAACCATTTGTTAAGCTCTCCAGTATCAATCTAAGTTTGATATTTTCAACTTCATGAGACCAATTGATTTTGGTCTGAAGAAGTTGGAAATATCAAACTGAATACTTTTGTACTCACGTGTTTTGGCATGTCGAAGAGTCCAGAGGTAAGGGGGTAGTTAGGGTACCGGGAAGGTCCACCACAGACTGCTGCAGAAACCTCATGTCTGATATCAACAAACTCAGATTCTGCAGAAGATGTTGCTAATGTTAGGGAGCTACCGCACATTGTTATGAAATATAAAAAGGCCCTGCTTTTCCCTGTCTATGACAATGATTGGAAAATCGGAACTTGTGATTCTGGGGAAAGTCGGAAATTACTACGTTTAGTATACGCTTCATTCTATTTACACATTTACCCATGTTTGAAGTTTAAATCAAACCAGCAACTCAAGCTTAGAAACCCACCTGTATTCTTATTGTTGAAGTAGCTCTGACTATTTCTCGTCCAACGACCCTGACTTTCTCCTCAACCTCCTCCTTCCATCCCAGGAACTTATCGACCACATAACTGTCACATAAATCAGTGTCAGTTTTATATCTCAATCAGATATGTGACAAGATCTCTTTTAAAACTAACTTATATCCGGGTACATCTAACTATAAAGCTATTGTTAAAACTCTTTCCATCATTTTCGGTATAACTCCACAATCTCGTGAACAACGTCAAATTCTAATTTCTAATTCCCGACAACGACAACAACCCATCTCTGTAATTCTGTGAACGTGTAATTAATTACACGTCTCTCTAACTGACGACCAGGTCTAGAGTAAAAGGGGGAAGTATTGCGGAGGACCAGGTCTAGAGTAAAAGGGGGAAGTATTGTGGAGCCTACCTTGCATGGTCCAGGCTGATGCGTGTCTCTACCAGCAAAGAATCATCTACTTCATCGTACTGGAGTTCAGCTAGAGTAATTGATAGTGCCCGCACTCGGCCAGTTTGGTTTTTTAATGATTTGTGTGATTCACGCTCCTGGGAGAAAATTAAGATTAGAAGAAAAGAGAAATCAGTTGAAATGAGGTACAAATATAGTAAAATGGGGTTAATTCAGTGAAATGCATTACAAATTGAAGAAGTATTTCCGTATCTTGAAAATTGTTATGTTTCAAAAAGGCAAAAAAATAATCAAACAACGAACCCTATTTTTAATTTCTTTTGATTGTTCCCGAAACTCCTCTGAATTACTGAACATATTTCCGTAGTGATCTCGAGATGCTGTGTTTGCTATAAGCTTCGTGTCGATATACCGATCATCCAATTTTCTGACCTGGAATTTTAATTGTATTTTCAAAAACCATCAGTTGGCCCTGGAATTTAAATTTGATAAAATTGGATTCTTAAAAACAATCAGTAGATCTATGACTCGATTTGCGTCACAGATATTCCGATGTTATATTACTATAATATGGAGTATTTATAAAGGAGTATTTATGTCTACCAGTTTAAGACTCATGATAGGGTAGCCGCGAAGGGTATAACCGATTAAAGGCAGACGATGATAATCTGTAATGTGGGTACCTCTTTAGAAAGAGCCCGGAGTTGAGCTCTACTAACAGACAAATCACTGAGTTTCTCGGTAGCCGGTACTTCGCGTAATCGTACTGAAAATACGCATCCCTGAAGTATTGGTTCTTCATGGTCAGACTCGAGTCCAGCCCGAGTGCGACCTGTTTGATCCGGAAGTCAACCTCTGTGTTCTTGGACCACAGATTATCTGCCTGTAGGGTTGAAAGCGAGTTAGGGAAATTAAAGGTTAACCTTATGTCTTCACACGAGTCAGCCTTACTATAGCGCAGAAAGTCTAGTTTTACAAGAAAATAACGTTCCTTGAAGTCAACGCAAAGATTTTATATATTTCTAGTATCATGTCAAGATTGTTTTAGAAACATGCGAGTTTAAATTTGTTATTTGTGGGCAAAAAATTCCTGACGTTTTTCGGGGTGTTTTGGGCGGTGCATGATAGTATGGATTACCTGTATGTGAAGAGGTTGCTTGGAGGGGGAGAAATAAATGTCTTGAACATTTGTAGCAGTCTCTTTCAAGTCCCGGAACACGGATATCCTATGAAGCATCTGATCCTGGCAAAGTTACAGTCTATTTGCTATGCGGTATGAATATAAGAAACTAAGAAACATTTATGGGACACGCCCCACCAAATATTCATGAGTTTATGCGAGAAATTTGCTCGTATTTTTAACTTTCTTTGAACAAAACTTGAGACTCATGGCCGACAATTTGGCATCTGTGAGATTGGGAAGAACTATAACAACGTACGCAGTACGCACAAACTGACCGCTAAAAATACTGCGAATCTTAACAGCACTCATTCATGATATGTACCTTGATCCTGTTAGATTTATTCTGGAGATGTTTGAGTTTAGCAGTTGTTTTGCTGATGAAGTTGTCTTGTGATATACTCTTTATCGCAGTTTGCCTGATGGAAGTCTCCTCCAAGGTCACCAACATCTTCCTTGCACAGTTGTCACACTCTGAAATATGTGGGGGATATTGATTCCTTGCACAGTTGTCACTCTCTGAAATATGTGGGGGATATTCAAGCGATGAGTTATCAAATCACAATTACTACATGCCATCTCTCAATACTGTCCATCTGTTTGTTCGTTAGTATTTTTGTTTAGAAAACAATCTTCACAACGATCTTTACGACATAATTTCATAAAGTTCTCATGGTTGTGATCGTCACCACCCGAATTCCTCCTATTAACCCATCACAGTATTGTGTGCAGAGCAGACTAGGTTTTAGTAACGGAAAATAGTTTAGCATTATATGGTCGCTGCTTTTTATCGGACTTTTAAATATGGATAATAAATTCAATAGAGCTCAGACATATGTTCTATAAGAACAGACGCATATTATTAACTTTACCCTCCTTATTAGTTCTCATTTCCCTTGTTTTAACTTGCGGGTCACAAGAGGTGGGAGAATGTGTTACCTTGGAACATGCCATGAGACTCACACGAGATGCCCTGCCCCAACAAATAACTAATTCAACTGATCAAGTTCTTGAAGTCCCCCAATTACATGCTCAACCACAAAGCTTAGCCGACGGTTGATGAGTCAAATGTTGACTTGTTATGATATAACCCTATTACCCACATTACCTCTTGCTCGTTTCATAGGGAGCTGTTAAAAAGCTGTTAAGGCTGGGCCCCGCAAGCTGTGAAATTAGATTTTGTTTGAATTTGGCGGTTTGAAACGATTTACTAAATTCTCACCAAATTCCTTCCCTAGGCTTAAAAGTTGCCTGGGTGCCGGATGCCCAACGTCTGTCAAGATAAAATAAGATTTCAACAATTTAATATGGCTTGATCCGTCTGAAAATGAACACATTATATTATTTGAGATCTATTGAACTACTAAGATATCTGAAAAGTATGTCCTAAGGAAAGCTTGGCACGCTCAACACCTTTGGACAAGTACGGCTTTCCCTAACTAGCCATCGACCATAATCCTTACAACTGAAACCCTAATTAAAAAAAGTTAAAAGCATACGAGTTATCACTCAATTTGAATCTCTGAAAAAGTCATGAAAAGTAAACTAAGGCAAGCTATAACACGAGCTTGGTTACCTGTACATTGGAGAGTGTCGGTTAGGATGTAGCCAGTGTCACACTGACTACAGTCACGTCCGGTGTAACCAGTCTACAGGGGCACTGTCCTGAAGTGGAGCAGAGGGAGGAACTGGACCCAATCTCGCTGCACTCGCAATCTGAAACCAACAACCCCCATTATTTCACCGTGTCGTAAATTAAAGTAAAAATAGAAGTATTACTTTGCCATAACCTGATTTACCGTACCCATCAATTTCATAAACATTATTTGGTGTGAGGACCGGATAAGTGAAGCCTGCTCAGGTTAGTATCAATTACTTGGAATCAATGAGTCGGTTATAGGTGCGGGCTTTAGAAGTCTGAGTCGGCAACTGTCTTTAACTTGACCAAACTTACAGCCCAATTTCAGGGCCTTAATTTCATGACTAATTGTTGTTGATTTCCACGCTCATACGATTATATATATACGGAGAGTGACAAAGTTTGCGGAATGGAAAATCACACGACATACATCTAATTCATATATTCTCATTGATACCGTGGCTCATACAATAGAGAAAAAGTTTACAAACCTGAGCAAGGCTGGCGGGCGTGTCTCCAGTAGCCGTCCTGACACTTATCACACTTCCTGCCAGTGTGACCCCTCTTACAGAAACAGTCCCCCGTCGTACCATTACAGTGAAGGGAGTGTGACCCAATCACATCACAGCTGCAGTTTTTGCAGTCCTCGTCGTTTAGATACCCGTAAGTGTAGAGCTGAAGGAGGAGTGAGTTGTTATAAATGGTCAGGGGGGTCATTATATAGGCGGAATTTCAGCGAACCTAACATTTATTTGTATTACTAGCAAACCATGTATGTATTGATATCCTGTGGTCAACTTTCGAATCCCTTGTAATTTGCGAGACGGAAATAGAAAATGTCGGGTTAAATGTAAGTTGGATCATTGACCCTCTCTCTCGCTGATCTAGCATTATTACAGCAAAAAAGGAAGCAATGATTTTGGGTTTTCTCTGATGACCGGTTTTTTAGTTACAACATCGTTTCCTTCTTGCGAACAGTGACTACAAACACACAATTATAAATCAACTCATTTGTCTCGACCTATATCAACCCTGAAATCCATTCGAAGGATTCAATCTGGATCACCATAATTCTGAATAATCTAGAATTCGGCCATCAAGATCGAACCCTTCCTGAGAATAACACTGAGTTAACACTGATGCCGACAGACTGGGTGCCGTATTCTTACTTTATAGTAGTTACAGGGGATGTAGGCCGCGGCACTTAGGGATAGGAGGAGCGACAGTGCAAGTAACATAACATTTTGTAGACAGTCCTCAGATCAGCTCACGTTGGTCTCGTCTCAGCTGCTACCACGATACACGCAGACTAAACTAGCAAGATCAAAGGTGTAATACATTTAGATATATTGGCACAATTTATACAGTGGCGACAGAATAATCTAAGCATTGACAAATCAAGAGCGCCTGAATAAGAATTCTTTTAAAACAATTATTAATGACAAAATTGATGGGGAAAATTACAAAACGATTCACGGGGCATATAGAGTTTCAAAGGAACGATTCAGCAGCAAAGGGGAAGGTTAGAAATGTAAATTAGTTCCGGTGGATAGCGGCAGAATGAGCAGTGACTACTCACAAATGAACTGGTTCTACAATACGTGAAGCGGGCAGGAAAAACCAAATGAAAAGGAGGTTGATAACTCGATATGGAGAAATGATCTGGCTAAAAACATCTATCTGATGAACAGAAATCGGCACAGTCTCAAGGTAGGCGCAGGAAAAATAATACGATTTGGCAATTTTAAAAAGATGTTTTCACGTAGTGAAGAAAAAGGGCTAATAGTTCTGAAAGAGGGTGATGTGGCTGATGACGGTTACAGGGTGGAATGCTGAAATTAGATCACGATATCTTAAACTCCGATGACAGGAGATCAGATCAGGGGCCGGAGAGCTGTTTTCTTAACATCGTCGAGTCAAGACAGAACGGCACTGCGGAGGAAGAGGTTGAGCAGCGGAGTACTGCTCTCTCTCTCTCTCTCTCCCCACACGCTGTCCTCAGACGAGGGGATGAGGTCAGATACCGACATATCGCCCAGCTCAAACAGAAGTACTCCATCAAAATTCATTTAATTAACAAATCGCAAACTGAATATTTCTGGCCCCCTGTACAGAGAGTTTCGTTTATAGAATGCCAGGATTAAATCTCGGAGTTCAAATTGAAAATAGCTAGGTCTCATCTACATTAGCTGAGGTAACAATTTGTAGGGTGGCACATTCCAGGATTGATCCTAACGGTCACGGCTCTCCAGACTTTTGGAATCGAAAATTCACTTTTTAAGCGTCAAGACGCCCGGGGGACAGTCGCCTAATTTCAATCGAAGGAACGGTGCAGTGCACTGGGCCTTAGTCCTTAACTACCACGCCTAATGTTAAATGTGAAGCGAACTCAGAAATAGCACCAGATAATCTGATTTGTAAATGAAATGAACCCCGCATTAACTACTCCCTCCACAATCTGTTCCCTAAAACACAGGAACGGGGGCACCCAGATAACGTACAACCGGGCAGCAGCCCACACCAAAAGAGATGGAAGTGATGCAATACAAACAACAACAACAAGTAAACAAAAGCTATAAACAGGAATTATAAAAGGATCGAGAAGTTGCTTGAAGAGTGAGGAAAGAGCAGGGTCGGGAAGTCTGGGGCCTGGAAGCTTGTACCTGCAGCGTGCTTTGCACCATACTAAGTCTTGTAGGGGGATCAAAACTCGGCTTGGGGAGGTTTTTAAAACTAATCACTACTTCACATGCAGCAAATCTATCAGTTAATATAGTGGGTTATTGTATCCGACAACATGCTATTGTTTCATTATGTAGTGGGCTAGGGCCAACCACCAACCACGTGGTATGATGAAAAACATTGCGCCACGTGACGTCATTAAATTGGCCCTTGATACGTCATCAAAACCATCCCTCTGACCTACCTAGATGTGATGCAACAAAGCTGTAAAAGGGCATGGACGGTAGGTTAAATATGGGAAGGAAGGGTGAAGCCAGATCTAAGCTCCGGATGTGACAAGTAGTCTGCTAATGTATCAATGATGTATCGTCCGTGAGATAAACTTTCCATTACTGTTACCCATGATATCACTTTTGCAGTGATGATACGGTCCAGTAGATACAATTAGACGGCGATAAGACATGCTCAGAGAGCGTGAGGACGCGAATCAAGATATCATCATGACATTCAGCCACCAGCCAGGTGTAACAGGATAGTATCTACCTTACTGACCACGCTACAGTCTACACGAATACTAACAGAGTTACAACCAAATGCTTTTAAACTTTCAAAGTCAAACTTATCAAGCTAAAATCGAGCAATTTGACCTTTTAAGTCCATGTACTGTTCTTTAGAAGTCACATTCAAGTGAACCAAGGCAATGTGTTATTAAATCTGAGGCAAAAAGCTCATAAATTTCTCGTTTATTAAAGCCAGGCATAGCGCGTTGATGGATTTTGTCCCTTAATGCAAAACTTACGTAAATGGGATCTGAATGGAGAAAGCGTTGATGGGTTCTGAGTGAAAAGTGGGAACTAAATATAGGGACAAAGAATGCGAGCAAGTAAAACTCGATTGCATAAAATAAAAAGTGATCTTCACAAAGGCCTCCTATATAAGAGGAATGGGGTGGTAATAACCACCGTCGTGACACAGGCAAGAAACCCATTAGAATATTGACATCAGATATCATCATGCTTGAGATTGTGAAACCCCCTCCCCGTAAAAAATGAAACTGACGGGGCACTTATCACCGTTCATGTAAATTGCAAGGATATGTCACACTTTGATGAAATACCTGACATCATGATTGGCCTAACTTCACCAAAGCTTCACACACATTATATAATGGGGTATGACATAGAAGGATGGCAATGCAAAAATTAATGGTCATTGGGGCACTGACCGAATAATTCCAAGAGCTTCCCAGAATTAACCGCAGTGTTTGAGTAACGGTAGACCGTACCCAGGCTAACACAACAGCTGCCTGGTTCCTTAAATATAGAACACGGCTCATACTCGGTGAATAACAATATTCAGAGGAACATTCGTATAGTCTGCGGCTCGAGCGGGGTCAAATCTAAACCTGGCCCAGAAATCGTTGACCGATGTATTTCCAATCAAAGAGAGCTACATAGTTGGTAGGGTTAGATTTGTCAAAGCCGCATTGTACACCAGTGTGCCATGTCTAAGGCCAAGTGACAGGAGAGATTAAAGTGACATATTTACTTCTAAATTAGTATTGATCTCTTGAAGTCTCTATCAGGATAGCAACACTCCCTATATTTCGTCTACAAGACGTCAGACATAAAGGGGCCGGAAACGGCAAACAACAACGTCCTGCAACGATACTAGACATACCGAAAAGTTGAGACGACGTACGAGGAGCTTGGTCCTGAAGCACCAAATCTAATACGATTTAGTTTAATTACAGGACTATACTAACTAAACTAAACACCGAAAAACAAAAAATAAACGCATCTAAACTTCGTCAGTAAGAGCGTTACAATGTTATGTCTGAATCTTTGGGAATATGGTGAACGCCGCAAACTCAGTTAAGTGATCAACGTATAACAGGAGTATGATCTGCTGTAAGTAGGAACATTACACACGTGCATTAAGCCATGTCGAAAGTATAGGTTGGTAAATTGATTGTGGATGACATATTTTTACAGCGTTCTCTGAACGTTTTGAGCGATTTAGATGATCGATTTAACAATTTCTTCACAAGGACTGCAAAACCGCGAACAGATAAAAATATCTAAAAAATTTAGAGAGGGAGACAGCACTTCGCCAGATCGAGAGAAATTCGATTATTTTCGATGGCGTTTAAACTTAACAATTGAAATGTGAAAACATCAGACACCATTGGGCGCTGCTTAATATGCCCGGATCGTAATCGAATCAGTGAATCATTGGCCATCAACATTTGTTTAAAAACATTGGGTCTAATCCTATTAGCAGGTCAGAAAATCTTTTGAAAACCGATAACGAGGCAGCGATATAATGGTCACCAATGCCGGAACGATCGAGAGTGACATGATCAGCATATAAAACGTACACATAGACAAAAGAACGAATTGGTCGTTCGTTAACCTAATATGGTAGTTTGTAAAAACCTCCCCGAGTGCCCTACCAAAACGATCGAGCACCCGAAGATATGTCTGGCAAATCTCATTTCGTTAGCAGGCGGCGGTCGGTAGCCAGTCAGTACTAAAGAGACCCGTTAGAACTTTAGAAGATCCCAGGGAAAAACCTGCCAAACTGATCGCCCGATTAAATTACAAAGTAGTGCGGTGGACGATATTAATCAGCAAATAAACTGCGGTCAAGAGCTAGGAATTGGAAAAACGCAACTAATCGCTAGTCAAGAGGAGTAATGAGCGTGGCACCCCTTAGTACAAGGGGTTGTGTTTCAAAATCTAGGAAACTCTGTCTTAACTATCTTTATCTATCACGATGTGGGGGCAGGCTGCTGTTCGCGGGGTTTCCAGCTGTCCCTGAGCTTCCTATATTAAACACTAGTGGAGAAAGAGCGAGGCAGAGAACACTGAATCGTACAAATTTTAAACAAGGAGAGGCTGCTTGACAGGTTAGCGGAACTGTGCCGACTACAAAAAGTACTTTCGCGTGAAGGGTGGGCGAACTATAGCAACTAGTGGACACACCAACGCATACGGAATGTTTTTAAAATCTGTTTACAACGCAAAAAATAAATTTGAAGGTAATAATATTTATAGGGATTAAGTCACGACTAAGTGTATGAAGCGAGCTGCCTTTGATGTTAGTGAAGAAAAATAGAACGCTGAAATTGAATTAGGAATGCTCGGTTAAACCTATCAAATGCTCAGAGGATCCCAGACCAGGCAACATGTAACATTTCAGGTCATACACTCGTGCCGTGAGAGGAGCTATGAAGCGTGGAAAAATGAATTTAGCAAAAAAGGAATACTGAAGACTGAAGTGTTGACGCTGACCCTGGAAAAGGCGGGCCTTGTTCTGCTTGTACACTTTACATGTTAGGGGAGAGAGTTCAGCAGGTACGTTTCACCTTATCAATGCTCAATATCGCGTGAAGGAACGTCCCGGCCGACACGTGATCCCCAAACCCAATGAGGAGACATGTGAGTCGAGCCCACCCACCAAGCCCACACTACTCCTAATCCGACAAATCGACAAAAACTGCAGGAGCCAGAAACTTACAAAGTTGGAACATCGGAAGAGCGTTAACTGTAAATCAAAGACAATGCTAAGTAAAGTTTAAAAGTGAAGAACGAATCAATTTCCACGCCCTACGACCAGGTCGGCTGCCCCTCGCTAAAGGCAGGATGTTGCGAAAATATGTGGGTTATTGTCCTTCTTCGTGAATTTTCAGGGAACAAATTGAGAATTACCCCGCATATTATGAAATATCCAGACGTCAACAGCGTGCCTCTCTCGTGGGGCTAGTTTGTTAAAAGATGCTTTTAAAAAGGACAGCCCTTAAAGTTTAAGCCTCCAAAACACGCCCTATATAGTTGTTAGTCCGCCGTGTAGACTGCAGGTCAGGATTACTTTCCACCAACTTGATCGAGCTGCTTCCCCGGGAACCGTGCCAACAATGCAAAAGATCCAGCTGTCCCAATAGTAAACTATCAGATCATCACAGCTCAGCTCATGTCATGTACAATGTTCCGTGAGAAAACCACCACTAGTTCGGTTTAACAGACGAAAAAAAAAGCAATAGAAATTGTTTTGTCAAGTGCAGTCAGCAGTTCAAAATATGAATTACGGAATCAATGATGATGAGAATTTCAGTAATAAGTAATTAAAGTGTAACGCGTTTACTCAAACTTACGTATTGAAATTAACAGTAAAATCTGCGACTACGAAGTGCACTCGTAAACTAATTTAAGGAGACAACTGACAAATTAATAAGAAAAATACATCCAAAGAAGAAGGAAGTATAGGAAGTAGGAACTGGTTTTGCACAACTGGACACAGGTGCAATTCCAAAGAATTGCCAGAAATTCACGAAAGACGTTAAATTAAAACTGAAATCAACATAATATTTGAATACCTGAATTGTCCATTGTTCCTAAAACTAATGGGGGATCAGTTACCCAGATTCAAGATGTTCATAGTAAAAACCTATTAAGGATGACGTATTAAACTGAAGTTGAGCTCCATCAGCTACTCTTGCGACAAGATAAACGAGTTAGGATTAGGGTTTGAAGTGGGACAGACAGGCAAAGGTACGGGAGCGTTCAAAGATCAGCCTGTCAGATCTATAGGGTCACCGTGGTCCGTGACACCGTGCACAATTATTACACTAAAATTACAGGGCACGTCATATGAGATACAACAGGTTAAAGCGAGGAATTTCAGCAATGGGGTGTAAAGAGTACGACAAATGGGGAGGAGGAGGGCGATTAGACGCTTTTAGGGGAGGTTAAGTGGACTACAATGGTGCAGGGCCACATTTACCAGACGACCTGACTGTGTTTTGACAAGGTCACCAGGAAACGACTGATTGATTGGTATGTGCCCTACCAAGAGACCTCACATGAAATCCCACATTATTCAGGCCTCTGGAATTCAGTTCCACGTGCCTTCGGTCTATTGGATAGTGTCCGCAGTGAACAATGGCCTATACGCGTCAGTCCAAAAGAAGCCTGATTATATGCAGATTAAAGGCAAATATGGCTTGTCACCTCATCCATCACACTTCGGACAACGTGTCCAAAAACTACAAAGCTAGCATAATAAGATGTCAAGAATAGAAAGAGAGAAAGTATATAAATCTAGTGCCAGTCTTCTGGCACCAGTGAGAGGTAATAACTGTGAGAAATAGAGCCACTTATCAGTTGCTGCAGCAAACAATGGGACGATCTTTTAGTGGTTAAGACAAGAAGTGGCGCCTTTTTACTGGACACATTTGTAAGAGCGGCGTTCTACGGTCAAACTGACCTACAGCCGCTTCAAGACGTGATAAATACTGATTCATAAAAGTACAATTGCATGCACACGACATTCAACAAAAAACTAAGTGTTTTGATAGTTGTTTCCAGTAAACTGTTGAGTTGCATCAGTATACGAACATTTTAAATATCGACTCACTCGAGTGCAAGTCATGAGAAAACGCTACTTCCAGTAGCAGGGGCTGACCCCCTTCTCACCCCACGATTAGCCTAGAGGAGAATTGTTCTGGTCCTTAGTTTTGGGGAGGAATGCTAATTTGACATTAATTGGTGAACAATCGGATTTACTGTGAGGAAGGCCTATCAAAGTAGCATGTAAGGAACTCAAAATCCCGCCCTAAAATGCTAACACCTTATAAATATCCCAACGCGAGGTTAAGCCATGCAGTAGCAGAACTCGGGCACAACTTGGGACAAAAATCTAACACAACTACGAGACGAGGTCTTACAAAAATATTTAAAGCGAGACTGAAAAATTAGGCAAGAGTCAAAACGACACCAAGAATGGAACCATAATGTAGAAATGGGATGAAGGGCAACTAGATTAAAGGTTGGAGTGGAGATTAACATGCGCCAAGGTGACCATTAGTCGAGAATGGAGGGCTGGTAGGGTTTCAAATAATCAGGGATCAAGGAAACAGAGAAACACAACAAAGTAGGAGCAGTATCTAAGTGAAGCGGGGACTGCGAGGCTGTGTTTTCTTGGTTACTTAACTGTCACTGGGCGGCTTGATCTGACCATTGCTCATTATCTTTACTCACTGCTGCAAACTGCTTGAACGGTATCATTTTTTACTGGAAATCTAATTTGTAAAACGCCAAATAAATAGCACTTTACTTTCTTACTTTGATGGGTGACAAAGTATTTGACCGGCTGCCCTCAGTATGATTAGCTTAGTCCTATTAATAGGCAAAGATATCTAAGTTGTCTCCTGGATTACAGCTGGTACCTTTTTATCTAGCATTTCACCATCAAGACGATAAAATCTTTTGTAACAAAGTTCTCCTATCTTTTTGGGATCGTAGTCAGGAGTATGTGACAAGACTTACTATAGTGAATATGGGAACATATTTCATATTAGTGACTCATGGCGTCGTCTGAAAATGAGGGGCTAAGTGTCAGTTAGGCCAGGGAGTGTTGGATTTAATATTTATTCACAAAACTGAAAAGTTGTTAAAAATGAAGCACATAATCTAGGTAAGTACTCAAAGCTGTCCAAGATGATTTGGACAGTACATATTATCATAATTACATATAATATCATGTACAATATTAGCCCGATATATCATGACAGATGTCTCTTGTGCTTACATGTGGCCTGGGTTGAAATCGAGGAACACCCAAAAATTAACATTCTTAAGTTTAAATTTAATTAACCGCGACTAGGAAATAGCAAATCAACGTGAGGAGGATAAGAGGACTGGCTGACAGATAATCTGTTTGAAATTCGTTGCTTAGATCATGTTATAAGGATTCAGCAATTCATTGTCAGGACATCTCCCAGCCAGTTATCCCTATTGTTCCCCAACAGTTCTTAACAAGGCCAGATGGTGAAGAGCTGATAGTGTTAATTTCCTGATTGTTGGTACAGTGACGAGAAGCCATGCTTAATCGGGGCCCTCAGGGGGTTGATGTTATTTTAGATTAGCTCGAGACACTCGTCTGACAGGATGAGATAGAGGGTGACAATACACCCACTCTTTCTCTCTCTCTCTCTCTCTCTCTCTCCCTCTCTCTGATCGGGTAGTTTATCACACAAGTGAGCATTTTTATTACCTCTCCAGGAATGTACGTGCGGAAAGGAGGCCTGTGCCGAGGACCTAGAAACACTGGAAAATGACGAGCTATATATTTGACGTGATCTGATCGTGCGAGGTGCAGATTTCAGGATTGCAAAAGATCTGCCTTTTGTACTGACTCCAACCGATTTGACCCAACCATCTCAAGTGCGCGAAGATACGAATCCAAAGTGGGATGTAGTCTCCAAAGTCATGATCTACCATGCGTGCTCGCTACTTGTTACTTTTAAGCTATCAACTCTCTCGTGACCCAACAACAGAGTAATAGCCTCATAACTTTGTCGCAGCGTTAATACCCGCACAGAAAGTGAAGTAAAACAAAGTCCCGGTACGAAGCTGGTCCCAAATAATTACCATTACTGATTACAAGTAACAACAACCTCAACAACAACAACCTCAAAATGACAACATATTACCCTGAACAATACAGGATAAACTGTGATAATGTTGTAAACAAATGCGGAACTGCAGAGCTGTTAGTCCTGTGTGTCTGCAGCGGAGCTAGGAATGCGAAGTGTGCACGTTGTTAAAAAGTGTAGTTCTGCTCCGGACAAGTGTCGCTCCGTCCCAGGCACAGGACTGACAATATCGTAATTAAATTATCTCCGGGCCTCTTTGTCCTCCTGAGATACACTAATATCCGCTGTATCCAGCTGCTTGTCTGGGGAAATAACGGCGGCAAACTATTATAGTTGACACAATAACGAAGTTTCGCGCTTTTAGCACATTACATATTATTCGGCGAATCATTTCTGCTGCTGCTGATCAGTGGGGGGCAGTCAAGCATCATTTTTAAGTTCTTTTCACGTCAGCAGCGAAGGGGGAAAGGAGAGTGGAACTGCCTTGCACGGCACAATTGCGTTACATTAACTAACTTAAATTGATCATATAAAAGAAGGACGATTTAAAACGTGTGAGAAAGTACAAAGTCTGTAGCGCGCTCAATATGAGGAGGCTCAAAGAGCTGACATCAGCTGTAAAAATGATGGGGCTGTTAAGTATAATACACGGAATAAGTATTTGAGAAGCATGAATAACGGAAATCTAATTAGATTTAACTACCTTGTCCTCTGATTGTGTGACATAAAATGATATAAATAAGGTATGCACATTTCAAATTGGAATTCAGTACCGTCTAGGTTCACCCGGAATAAGATGCGGGCATCTGAAGGCTTGCGGTGCAAAGAGGTAGTTATTACAAGAGCTCAGCAAAAGTGCAGGATCACAAACATCGGTCCAGAATTCACATGATTGCAAAACCCAGACCAGACTCAACAATATATTACATAAATCATGAAATCTTTAGAAAACATTAAGAAAGTATTGAATATTGATTTGTTAACACTTATATTAAACACATTTTATTACGAAACATGTAACAAGAAAAAGTCTTTAAGACTAGAACACCCCACCATACGAGCCAAATTGTGGTTATCGCTGCGAGATAGTTGGCGTTCGGAGTAGCCAACTTGAGAGACGACATGTTCGCTACCGACCTCAGGACCAACATATGGTGGTGAATCTGCGTAAAAAAACGGACAAAGTCGTGAGAACTGGGGCGTCAGCATTGTTTGAGAGAGAGAAGTGAGAACCCAGCCCCAGGGCTAGTTGCTCCGTGCTGGCTTAAATAAAACAAAGACGACAAAGGATCATTGAGAAGGTATTAAGTCCGGTAATTACACTTTTTATGCTGATCAAACCGGGCTCCTTTTTTGCAATGATGTCGGCCGTTATGTGAAGTACTGGATACTTTCAATATCGGTTATACAGGTAAAGTCTGTGGACGGTCGTGTGGTCTCACGCCCGGGTGAGATGAGAGATCACGTCATATTTGACTATGTGATCCGATGGTTTATGTTGATTGGGTTCTGTAACGAAGTGCACCTGTGACTGTGCATTTGTACAAGTTCCCCAGATAGGCCAGGATATTTATACTCGGATAATTTGTTATGTTTTCTTGGTAGTAGAGTATGAGACATCGACCCCTTTTAAGTTTTACAAAAATAGCTAATTTTAATCCGAAATCTCAAAATTTAATGCTCGGGTACTATATACGTATACCAAATTTGGTAAATTTCGGCCCATTACTTGATCATTCTTACATAATTAATATATTTGATTCGAATTATTTTAACATTTACTCTATCAACGTATCAACTCATTATCTGCTAGATGTTAATATCAGATTAGGAAAACTTCCAAACACATGCTATCGCAGTTCGCGCATAATTTTCCAAAATTTAAATAACTTAAAACCTTAATAAGATTTTTACATTTGTTGGGCTTTCTGATACAAACCTACAAAGTACCTTGCAAATGTTATTTCTAACTTACGTTAATATGGATTTTTCGAAATTATGAAAGCTCGGTGCAGTTATCACAAGGATATACGACACCGTGATGGTTCCGCTCCGTTGGTCGAATATTAATAAAAAAGAGTCCCTCAAAATATCTTACGCAAATAGAGTTGAAAATTGAAGAAACCAGACACTTCATTTTTAAAACCTCAGGGCAAAGCCCGGTATCTAGTAAGTGAGAGTCCCTAAAACTGTAGCACTAAGCGGTCAATACTGGGGCTTAGGGGGTGTTTTGAGGAGACATTGGTGACTCTAGACAATACTGTAGACAAATCTATCCATATTTGTTGTTGAGTGAGCCTGTGACATGTGATCTTTAACTCATCCTATCAATCATTCTGTGCAGACAAGGAACTCATACCACCCAGAATTAGGGGCCAAAGTGTAAAGGCTCCTGCGGGAGCTATGCCCTATTTTCTAGTCCTTATTTCGCTGCTTAAATTAGAGGATGTGGGTACCATAGAAATACAGAAATTAGCCCTGAGGAGGGCTTATGAGAGTTGTCCGATTTCTTAGCCTTACGAAAGCTTATTGAATAACTGACATCCCTACAGAGCTGTAGGATATGGACACTGGCCACGGATCGACAGATGGTATTGTCTGGCTTTTTATTTGAACGATGGATTCCAATATAGTAAAACACATATCTTCAGGCTGAAAGTAACTACATTTACAATCAATACAAATCGTTTTACGGATCGGTAATCATGTCTGATGGGCACGGTGGTATTTGATAAACATATAAATCGACTGATGATTCCAAGTCCTTCTTGTGGTGATTTATACCAACTTACTGATTCCTCATCATCAAGAACATTGAGGTATAAATTCCTTACTAATTGATTGGGACCCCAATTTACACCCTGGATTCCCAATTTCCCATACTATGTACTCAATTGTCATGTGAACTCAATCAGTGTCATGTGACCAGAATCTTTAGCCTACGAACATGTGGCATGTGACATGAGACCTTGACTAACTTACTTTTGGATGCTCTCTCAACGTTTTAAGGTTTAAAACGGCGATTTAAACATTTTACCTGTATACACTACATAAGCGCCCCAAGAAATAAGGTCTTGGTTTGTGGCTCGCTTTCCCAGACGAGTTTGACCAAAACATTATAGGGGTTTTAAACCACTGAGTAAAATTGGAAGAAGTTGGTTTTTTAACCACGCTAATCGGCATCGACAAATGCAATGTATCGCAGCATTATTCAGGCACGCCAATAATGACGGGAACAGCTGATTAGAACCAATCCAATGGGATAAGATATCCCACACCCAATAGGTAGACTGCATTAACCTTTAGATAAAGGATCAAATAATTCGCATATCTCGAGAACACTCTAACCTGCTTTGTGAACTGTGATCAAACGTTTGGGAGATATTATTATGGATTATGAACAATGAAAATCTAACAATAGCATGACCAATCACCAATCTGACAATGGTGACCAGCAATTTGTCAAAGACTGATAAAGTCCTTTTACCGTGCCTTCCATCACAACCAACCTCAGGTATCCAGATAACACATACAGGACGAACTAACTTAGTTCACAAATTTTAAATTTGTGTACGTTGTTCTTTACCTACAACGTTTAAGATGTCTGCCAAACAATTAGAGCTATCCCATTTTTTATCGCAACTGTTAAAATGGCTATTTCTGTTCATTAGACTGTCATTATTGACAATGATCAAAGCCAGACTTTGGAAAATAGTAAAAATAATGCCATGTCTCGCCGGATGTGTTGAAGATGTGAATTTACTTTACTAATGCATATTTACAGACAAACAATTTATAATTACAAAGGGTTTCAAAGAGGGAGTAAGTTCAGCGACTCAGCTGATACTTTAATAGCGGGCTAGACTCCCAAAGGACAAAATTCCATCGTTTTAAAGTAACTTCAACTTTGAAAACGAATTTGCTTTTTTTCTGTGAGGGTCGAAAGATAGGTGATGGAATGTCTTCCCATAATTATGGAGTTGAGGGCGTTTGGTGCCAAGCATTGGCTATTTATAAAATTGATATGAATATAATATTACAACCGGGCTGGGTATAATGTATCAAAAATAAGAAAAACGCTTTTAAAATTAAATAATCATCGCCGGAGTCAACAGTGTAAAATGTCTTGTCCGTTATATTACAAAATTTTCGAAGTCATTAGATTATTCAAATAAAAGTTCCTGTAACTCTTATCGTAATTCACCCCGTAATTGAACACTACTTAAACAATCGATTGTGCTTCTAATTGATCCAACAATGAGTGCTAACGTGCTGGAATAATCCAGTCGCAGAGTGCTTCACTCCACGGTTAGCACTCCACGGCACTCCACGGCACACTCAACGGCTAGCACTCGGTGACTATGATATAGAACCAACACCGTTTGTAGATCCTCCAGTTTCAGTTATTAAACATAAAGTGCTACATTTTTTGCTGTGAGACACCCCCTTTTTAGTGAGGTCATCATTTTTTGAATCCCTTGAAAGGAATGGGAACCGAAGTTTCAAGTTTAGTATGTCGCCGCTGTGACCGGCGGCGGACAGTCTTCTGTTATTCAGAGGGAGAGAAATTACACGGGACTTCGTGGAACGTCACTGATTACTGAGTAAAGTTATTCCTAATGATAACAGCTGTGCTCTAGATGTCTACTCTGTTGGCCCCTTCTTGTCTTATATTTGATTTTAGAATGTTAGGCAATTAATTAATATTTGACTTGTTTATGGAGTCGAACAAGTTTAGATCTCCAAATGAGTGATCCTCAACAGAAAGCCTGTGTGACTCTAAATTGTTCTAAATTTAAACGAGCTACCCTATGTAATGATGTGAAACCTTTTCAAATTGTGCTTTATTAATTCCTTATTCGAATCGAAACTGCAATTTTTTATATTTGATAGTGATACGGAAACTTCAAATCGGGCCAAATTTTTAAACATCATTAATTTAAAATATAATGGAAATCACGTACATAGGAACAACAACAGCAACAACAATACAATTATCATAATTACTAATGAGTTGTTGCTTGGTTCCAAAAAAGTGCTCAATTGACAAGTAGGAGGATCATATTTCATAATAATCATAATAAACAAGTAATTACCATAATTAACAAGTAATTAGTCTAATTACCTGACAGGAGCTGCAATTCCGACCAGTGTAGCCAGGTTTACAATAACAATCTCCAGTTCTAGGATTACACGGCACCAGCTGTCTTCGTCCTACGGGACACTCGCAACCTGACAGACAATTACTTTAAAGCTAAGCACTCGGAAAACTCGTTATATGTAATTGAGAACACACGTCCTTAAAATCTTCTTGAAATTTCAGTAGTTTTGATTTTGACAAACGCTGCTTGAAATATTTCCCGAACATTACATAATATTCTGTCAAAAGCCGAAGGCTAAAATTATGTGGACAAAATTTATCGATTGCCAAAATTACCATGATTTAATTTGGGGTACGAAATATGACGGTTTTCGGTAAAAAATTCCCATATTTTCGTTCCCAAATCATTTAGGTCATCGGAATTATGTTGAACATAAATATGTCTCGTAAGGTAATTATGTCGGCAAATCCAAAAGCTTAAATTTTATGAATGAAATTTACCAAGTTAATTAAAATGAAGCCTTTGGTGTGAAATTAATCTAATAGGGAGCAGAAATCAATATATTATGTACTTTAGAACTGCCTAAAAATCAACTGATAAGATATCCAGTTACTCCTTAGAAGACTCGAAAATTACATAAATAATGATTCAATGGAATAAAATATACATTTAACAAGGTATTGAATTTTCTAAAAATATCCCATAGTATAATTTTATCATTTCCATTTGGTGCGTCGCAGAAATTAAGTTGTCAAACTGCACTAGTTTGACTAAGTTCGATTAGAAAGGGAATGAGGGTATTTGCAGTTGTATAAACACAACTGTAGAGTGTAGACGCTAAGTTTATCAGCTTTACGACTTAAAATGTTTTCAGAAAATATGTTAGCCGGATATAATATTTATCCCTTTTTCGCAATTTCGCGAGCTGAAATGAAAACTGTCGACGGCGCAAGTTAGTTCCTGATAATCTGACTGTGTTGCGATTAAGTCTTGTAAATTGTAGCAATAGACAAGCCAGGGCCGTTCCCCTGGCTTCTGCAGGTCTGGTTTACCAATATATATATATAAGAACAAAAAATGTGAGAAATGTCACGTTTTCTATCATGCCATGAAAATAACTAAGTGATTTTAGTTCGACGATTATTACGTCTAAAATATTCGGGTCCGGTACCCTGTCAATTTCTAACTAAGTATTAAAAATTTGCCCAAATTTAAATAATTTCGTTCAATCGGTCTCACTTTGAATCGTGTGTATGTTTTTAAACTTATATGTTACTTGATATGATATGATATGATATGATATGAGCTTTAATTTACCTATATTCACATGGAAGCGATCCACCGAAAGTGGAAGTGAATGTGGAAGAGTTAAAGGATTGTATCGAATTAAAAGTGTTGTTAAAAACATTGATTGAAACTCACGCTGACAGTCTCTACCAGGACTAGGTGACCAGTAGTCAGTTGAGCATCTCTCACAGAAGGCTCCCCCGGTACCTTCCACGCACCTGTAATGGTAATAATAGGTAAATTCTAGGTAACAAGTGAAACTGTGTAACGCCCTGTGGTACAAAGCGTTACAAGCAACCCGCTGAGGATTCTATAGTGGTCATGACGACCTCTAAAACTCAGAATCCATCATTTTCAAGAAATGTTTAACAGAAATTTAATATTTCTATCGCTATGGAATTATTCAAAAAGTAAATCCCAGCCGAAATTTTAACCCTGTTTCTCTGGCGAAGTACCAGTTAACTTCCGTTAGGATTGCCGTATGGATATGGACTATAGTAGTACCTACTACCATTAAGTAGTAACTGCCAACTGCTATGTGTTTAAAATACGTACGCAAGACATCGTCCTGTTTGCTGGTCACATGGTGTCTCACGCGACATATCCAGGTTGTCATTACAACGACATTTCCTGCACCCCAACTCAGGAGTTCCATAATACCCTTTCATACACCTGATAACGAGTAATTATCAATTAGAATGAGTAATTATTAATTAGCAACGAGTAATTATCGATTAGAATGAGTAATTATTAATTAGCAACGAGTAATTATCGATTAGAATCAGTCATTATTAATTAGCAACGAGTAATTATCGATTAGAATGAGTAATTATTAATTAGCAACGAGTAATTATCGATTAGAATGAGTAATTATTAATTAGCAACGAGTAATTATCAATTAGGTTCTAGTGTGTTGACAATATCCAATTACAACGATACTATTTTAAACGCAAAATCAACTATAATTTATCTAAAGCTAATGATTGGTGTTGACAAAGATGTTGATAAGCATGTTGATAAGCATGTTGATACACAACATGTTGAATCTTATAACTTTACCTGTCACAGAGATTACCAGTAACACCAGGCAGACACTTGCTACACCGCACCTCACCCTCCTTGTCTATCATACACGACCTGTGGAGACAAAACCATCACCTTTTATAAAACGCTTATAAATAATCTTCGTATTAAGTTAAGGTTGAGGTATGGAAAAGTTGTATTCATTAATGTTTACATAATTTCATTCACTGTGATTTTAAGTTTTTACTTTCATTCATTGTGAATTTCATCTTTAAACAACCTCTGAGCCAAATAAAACAATGTTTAAATTGCTAAACAAGTTTAGGTAACTAATATCGTTACATAACTCATAAGTGCAAACTAACATCAAGTTTTCAACTCGGGCTACGCCCAATTGTCAATCGGAATTGGAGAATGAAACTGTTGAATAATTTGAGGGATCATTGATTGAGGAATGAGGAATGAGGGTGAACTTGAGTAATCAGTACATGAACATTATTGGTGTAGTACATTAGGCCCATGCCCCATATTGACGGGTTTTTTCTAGTTTTTTCTAATTTAATATTCTAGTTATTACTTATTCAAATTGTTCAATTATAATGTAAATGAAAGTTGCAGCTTTCAATATGAGAATACCAGTTTTGGTCCCGGTCATCCCGGTCATCCCGGTCATATCCCGGTCATCCCGGTCATCCCGGTAAAATTGGATTGTTGGTCCCGGTCCCGGTCCCGGTAAGATAGAAATCCCAGAAATTATTGGTCCCGGTCACGGTAAATTGATAATCTCAGTCCCGGTCCCGGTCCCGGTCAAGTCACATTTTGTATCCCGGTCCCGGTCCCGGTCAGGCCTAAAATCATGTCCCGGTCACCTCCTGTGATCAACACCCTGATTTAGGGAACTTTCAAATTATGTTACTTGACATTTCATAATATAAGTTATAAATCTAGGGGTTACAAAATCAAATCCCCACAGTTTTTATAGTGTAGCCTGTTAGTAAAATAATGGGTCCAAGTTACTGCGGACATAGTTCACTATGTGTTTACCGTGTTTGGGTGCCCATCATATTTTACAGATTGGGGGGGGGGATATTTTGAACAATTCTATTTTATATTCATCTATTGCTGTACTCTGTAAAATTTGAAAAGTATTTAATAAAAGTGAGTTAAGATACAGACCCGTGGCGAGGACAAGGACACTTGGAGCAGGAGAAGGGGGAGACCTGGTAGTATCCTGGTAGACACGTCTCACAATGGGGCCCTGTCGTTCCTTCACTGCATCCCTGGTGATTTGGAGGATCGAATATTGGGGATCTACTAATTGGTGATTGTTTAATAATACTTTATAAGTTTATGGATATCACAGAAATTTAGAGTCCAAGTGAATTTTAGGCAATCCCAGAGGGGACTTTTTTCTGACTTCCGAGTGACCTCACAAGTTGTGTCGGCATTGCATCATCTCAAAGAAATCTCTCTTTCACATTGTTAAAGTAATCAAGAATAATTAGTCTACTGCACTAATCGTACCAAACAATTGCCAGAGTCATCACATAGATTAGCCCGTGAATTACAGCTGCATTTCTGACATATTTTCCCGCTCTTGAAGTATCCGTCAATACAGTTCTAAGGAAAGAGGTAGGGTTAGTTCAGGGTGCGGAAGGGAAGGTGTCAAAGTCTAAATGAAGTCCGTAAACCGGCTAAATTATCGTTTCTATCAGGGGAGGGGATCAGTTAACCCGGGAAATTTATACCAGAATCAGCACCATTTTGGTGAATAAATATTATAATAGCATGACAATTTGAAGCAGTGCCCTTTACCTCGCACGAGGAACCGATATACCCGAAAGGACAAACGCACTGCTCTACAAATTGGGAAGGAGGGATACTTTTAACTAGAGCTCTCAGAGGGGTAAGAAGAGTTCGCGTTGTCAGCGACGGGGATCGCAACCTGAGGTGAAAATTATTAATGGTAAGTTCGCAAAAAAGTTTGCATTCTTTTTCATAACCAACGAAGATGTTTCATTCCAAATGCTGATGCTCATACAGTTTAATCTTGCTAGTTATATAGGTATTAGTTAAACCTGGTGAATTTGGACGGGGAAGCGAAGGAAGCACTTATAAGAATTGCTCTAAGATCCACCAGGATATCCATGAAGCTACTTCTCTGTAATTGGTCTTCTCTAGACTCCCACATACTCTGTAATAGACATAGCATAAATTCTTCGTAACAATAAAAATAAAATGGTAACTGTGAGTCGAGGAAACAGACTGTTGTAATTCTCGATAGATTTGGAAGTTCATAAGATTGTCCCAATATATGATCAATATGTCGTCATCAGATGCAAAATTTCATTAACCTCAAGAAGGGGTATTCTAATTGTGTAAAGCTTGTTGCTCTTCATCTGTCCACGAACGAGGTGCTTCACGGCAGTTTCCTTGCCCTGCGACGCGAGTTGAGGTTTTAAGGTTACATCGTGTTAACAGGTTAAATATATTATAAAGCATTGCCAAAGCACTTGACCGAAGCCTGGATCATCCTCGAATGATCTTGTCCCCAAAATTAGCAACACAATATTTTGTGGGGTTTTATCCTCAATCAAGAATGAAGATGAGTTCCTTACCACGAGCCATACGTGTAGACTATCATTTGCTCTGTGTTGCTGGATGAAGTTAGCACTGTAGGAGAAGTTCAGGTAACCCCCATAACTCGCGGCTCTGTTCCCTAGAAACTTGGGGGGAGCCGAGAAGAATACTGGAGAAGAGAAGTTGGAGAGAACACCCGTGTAGAGAGAAAAATCCCTGACGTGGAGCTCCCGACAGAGGAGGAGGGCGAGGCAGAAGTTCTAGAACCACCTGTTAGCTCCCACCTGTAGGGGTCGATTAAAGGAGTTAGGTTGGGAAATTTATTTATCTACAGTAGTATCTAAAGAATGAGTTAAACAGTTTAACTCATTCTTAACTTAAACTTTAAAGGTTAGCCAGTTTTTATGTTTTCTATCCCGATATCTAATTGTGTCATGATACTCAAATAGGTCGGAGATTGATGAGGTTTAGCGACTAAATAAAAGATATTACCGCGACGTTTATTGTTTATAAGCCTTAAGTTTATATTTTCACAGTTGCCGATAATGTTTCACAACGAACCAATCCGCAGACTCGCCTGAATTACATTTCAAAAATACAGCCCTGTCAACCCTTAACTCAGTATGTCAGTCACCAAATGCATAGAAAGTAATGACCAACCCGTCTGCAGTATAGTCGAAGAGAGAGGAGACGAAGGAAGAGGCTGTAACAGCTGGTGAACACTGAGCTGAAACGTGGGAGCAAAAGCAGGGAAGACATCCTGTTTCGTGGACAGGAGATAAGGCAAAGTGCCCGGCTTTACATCCATCACATTGTGATCCTTCTACAAAATCCTGTGGTTTGTAACGTTGATTTTACTGAATATACTCTCAAAACATGTATTGTATAACCAGAAATTTCTGAACCTTATAACTATACAAATTCTTAAGTTAGTAAATATTGAAACACGTTATGTGACTAACTTTAACGCTTTCAGTATCATTATCAATCAACTGTTGCTACGAACACAAGTTCAAATATCATAAACAGGCACACTCCCGAAAAACAGACCTTGCACTGGCAGTTGACACATCCAGCTTTAGTACCGAAATGATTACAGGAGCAGTTCCTGCAGTCAGGGTAGGGGAGTAGCTCAGAGACACAGGAGTCACAGGAGGGTCCAACATAACCGTCCAGACAGGAGCAGGCTCCTGTACTCCTGTCACACGAGCTGTGGGGAGAACACTTGCAAGCTCTGCACTGTCCACCGTCCTGTAGGATTATTAGTTGTTATACTGTCATCTCCAACATCTAGTATCTAGTATCTCTATTCTGATTTAAGAAACATGGCAAATGTCAGGCATTATTCCTAACATTATCCCATTAATATAATCCGAATTATATAACATGAGGAAAAAGACTTGAAAGTTTTAAGGAAAACAAACCAAATAGAATCCGTCCAAACAGGTTTCACAGCGCACTCCGGCCCGGTTCTCACTGCAACTCTCAGTACACTTGGGGAAGCTGAACTTCCTTTCTGTACACTGGCCGCACGTCCTCCCTCTGTACCCAACCCTGCACTCGCACTCTCCCGAGTCCTGGTCACATGTCTCAGATACAGAGCCCAGAACCGAGCACTCGCAGGGGGAACACTCTCCCCCACTCAGATACCACCCATCTGAGCAAACATCACACCTTCTCCCAGTCCAGCCTTCCCTACAAAAACACTGTCCTGCCGTCATGGGCTTGCCCTGGATGTTGCTAAAACTGCTATCTTTCACACAGTCCCCGTCCGGCCAGCCCTCCATCCGGACTACACCTCGCATATGGCAATCGCACGCTGGGGGAGAATGTTATGTTAGTGGGGGAGAATGTCTTGTTAGCTGTAGTCCGTACCAAGTCGTGCTGGTCCCCCGTCCCGTTACTTTGCCGTTAATTGGTATTTACTTAGGTATTATCGGCAATTTATATATAGACTGCTTTCGACCACGGTATAACTTATCGAAATTGAGCGGAATGGAATTTGTCTTTTGAGGCAATTAATTAAGTGTTAGTATCGTGGGAGGAATGGATCTGGTGGTCTCTAATTCTAGTCTGACCTATGCAGGGAAAGGGAGCCCAGGCAGTGAGGTTGGCAGGCCGGTAGAAGCGAGGTTTACAGGTCTCACAGTTGATGCCGGCTGAGTCTCCGGTGCACCCATCACAGACACCCCCTCCTCCTCGTTGTGTCTCCGAGATGTAGGACCGGTATTGGGTCTCGATACTCCGCTCGTAGTGACAGGAACTCGCCTTGCCGTAACACAAACACTCTGTCAGGAGATATTTATGAGTAAGTTATAAAGTTGTGTTAAGGGACATGATAATTTAACAAGTCATCCGCGAGCAATGACAACTTAAATAAATTACAACACGCATATTACTTATCTTGATAAGTTGTTTCTTTCTAAAATCAGTAAAATAACATTTGCAGTTTGCACTCTGCTGATTCTACGTGAGTATTATGTATTACCTGTGCAGGAGTTAGGGTCGGTTGAGTTGGCCGGCTCCCAGGGGTAAGCGTTATACTTGGGACAGCAACTCTCGCAGCTGGATCCGCACGTGTTACCCTGGCACGTGCAGTGATACCTGGTGGGAAAACAATTTATAATACTATTTATAGTTGTTAACTACTTGTAGTTAGCTTATATTTATAAGCTAACTACAAGTAGCTATGTTTCTGTAGATGTGAGCGTCTTCTTGGAGATTTTATTACTGTTCATTTTGGATAAGTCAGCTAGACGATTCATAACTAATAATATAAAACGAATATCACTACGATGATCAATTAAATAATACCTCACAAACAATCTCAAGATAATATTGATATCAGGATTAAGAGAAGTGACAAATAAAACTCACTCAGAACCAACAAGGCTGCACTCGCTGCCATGACCGTTACAGATACACCGACCAAAGAGCTTCAAGTTGTTAATACCGTATACCGTCTGAAATTAAATCAGTATAATAAACGTACTTTAGATATGTCTAAATAAAGAAAAACAGACTAATGGCGAAAAAAGTTTGTTATTTATTTATGTCAATAGGAACGGCCAACGCGGTACACTTGATAATTAACAAAATTGCCGCGGAGTGAGGGAATATTTGACATTTGTCAACAGTCGCAGTAAAAATAGTAGCGATGTATAAACTGTCGAGCAGAAAATACAAGTAGTACTACTACTTGCAAGTTGAAATAGGAAGAGTAGAGAAATGAACCGTGCACAGAAGAGCAGTGTGTAAGTATGATCTAACTCATCTAAACGACTGACACGACAAGAGAAAAAACATCAAGCAGAAACATAACACATATAGTTACGACAGCAGAACTTGTAAAAAACTAACAGGTCCCCCGGAAACAGGTAGCAGGACAATCTCCAGAGCACGAGTGTTGACCCACTGGGAGACTGAGGTGGTGCCCTGGTCTGCCCCGAAATCCAATCTACTGGGCTCGTCTCCACCGTACTGGAAACTTGACTTTTCTCTGCAGAGATCCCTGGGTGTTGGAGGCAATATGTTATAAATTTGTATTAGTTTTTTTGAAAATATTGTGCGAACTGCAATAGCGTAAAGTGCAGTTGGGTTTTAAGTTTTGTCGTGATGGCTATGTGGCCATAATCCTATTCTTATTATTATATTAGTAGAGATTAGAGCCACTGTTTTTCAGATGAAATTGAATTTCCTTGCGAAAACATGCATCCTTAAATTTCTATGTAATTTGTAAAATGGTTGAGTACATATTTGGTGTGATGTACCTTAAATTTAAATGTAAATTTCATATTTCTCACCGTATGTTACTGTCGAAATCAACGCCGCAAACTGATAATTTGTTGGAAATTTCAAACATGGTTCTTTTTCCTTTCGAAGACCTCTGACGCACTTTGAAGTGATATTTATGGTTTTGAGTCATGAGGTTCAATTCCATTTGATGAACTTCAAATTCCTGAAATAAATAGGAATGAAATAATATCTATATTAATGGATACTATCTATATTAAATTATCATCAACAATATCAGAATTATGCGGCGGAAAGCGTCTGCCGAATCATAAAAACTGCAGAGTACATATTCGTAATGATAAATTCGTGCTTAAAAAAACCCAATATAGCAAAAAACATTACAAAGGAGGTCTATAAAAACAGAAATAAAACCTGGGAGAGAATGATAGTGATGATCACGTGTGTTCTGCCGAAGAGAGGCAGAGTGATAAAGTGGCCGGTAGAGCTGGTTACCAGGTCGATGTTGTGATCACAGTCTCGTCCGGAACACTGCACTTTCACCTTGATCCTCAACAGCTCCATCAGCCCCGGGTAAACTGCACCCACACTACTCTGCATAATTAATTAATTGATTAACTACTCTGCAAACATACAGAGCTTGTTTAATGTGGGTTTAATTTTTGTGTTTTCTGTTATTTTGGCCGAGTTTTATAAGAGACGATAATGGACATGGTATACTTTTTGTTATAATAAATCGTTATTTTACATTCTAAATTTATAAATGTTTTTAATAAAATATGTCGATGTTTATGATAATGAGAAGTAGTGTTAGTGATGCACGTGTTAGTGTTGCACGTGTTAGTGATGCACGTGCTGGTACCTTAGTGGCGGTGTTGTCACGTATTATAGCATCCACAACACGGCTCCCCATCTCCCAGCTGTCAGGATTTAACATGAAATCAGGGAAAGTAACTTTCTCTCCATCATCACTGCCAGTCTCTTCAGGAGATTGATTTATTAAGGTTATTTAGTATAAAACTCTGGGGATTAGATTAATTACTCGGATGGTGTCCGTGAATCAAAAATTGGATGAAAATTCAATCAAATCTTAATCGAATTCGAAAACCATGCGGCCCATAGATTTTTCGGTTGTATCCAAAAATTCAATACCTATAAATTGTAGCTCCACTACCTGATCGAAGCGGAACTGTAATTTTATTTCGTTCATGCGAGACTTTTCAATTTCAATTATCATTATCTGCAGACGATTGTAATGTAATTAACTTACCATTATAAACAGGATTGTCGATCAGAGTGCGAGCGTTTTCTACCTCCTCCCACGACACAAATGATCCTGCAATTTTTAGCAAAATGTTGGCGTCGTGAAAATTTAAAAAAAAGTTATATGAAAATTCAGATTAAAGCTAAGCCATGGTGTAGTGAACTTGGTAATATCACAGTGCTGGCAAGCACGACCGGTGCATTTATTGTGGGTATACTATGTACCCCCTTTACTATTATACCCCCTTTTCTATTATACCCCCTTTGGTACACGTTACAACTTTACAAGCCTCTTTCGTGCACGCGAAGCGTGCACTTCGGCAGGAGTTTTTCAGGCATTAAGACTCATCGGAAGTCGTTCAACAGATTTATTTTTAGTTCAAAACATTCTAATTTGATGTCAAAGATGACAGGAATAAAAAATAGTTATGTTGAGATTTTTAAGAAATTTGCATAAAATACTCGCCAGCACTGTTATACGAAATTCGGTAAAAAACCCAAAATCGCCATATTCAGGTGCCTTAAAAACCATGTTAAAATCGAGTTAGAGATCTGAAATTTTTCAGGGCGTCTAGACGTTGACCAAATCGACTGCAAAAAAAGTTTCAGGTTTCAGGAACATCGGGAAGTGGGTTTTCTAGAACCCCTGTTTTACGACAGACAACGCTCGTGCTTGCCAGCACTGTGATACATATATATTCAGGGATAGACGCTTTGCCAGTCAATTGTAGCCTGTATTTAATTGTCCAAAGATTCAAAAGTATAAAAGATACAGCTATTTCCGACCACAGGTCTTGAAAATAATTGTTTACACTTTAGTTTACATTGTATAAACAAATTATTTGACGTCATAAACACCCCTTGATGACGTCATCAAGTTAACCGTTTTTAAAACTTGATTTTTGACAAAGTAATAACTTTTAAAAATGATTTTACACCATTAAGGAGTAATTGTATTCAAAATCTGAGGAAATTTTCACCTTAGATAATTGTTCAAGCATTCTGAAAATCTACCGGAAAGTTTTTCTAGCTTGCTCCTTCATAAAGATATTCGTCATTGAAGTTTGTGCTTTTTTGAAGAATTATTTTATAAAAACGTCAATTTTGCGATTTAGTATTCTCTGGTGTTGGGCCATGCCTTGGGTTGTGGAGCTCAGTTCTGCTTCCTATAGATATAAATTGAGCATTAGGCTAGTTTTAAAGTTGAAAATCGAAAAGTTGCACACGTGGGGACACGCCCAAATTGATAGAAAATTGCTAAAATCACTGAAAATTGCTGTTTTCGTCATTTTCTGTCAACTTTAGAGTGCCGTTGAGCGACCGATTTCATTCTCGGTATCATTTTGCATTTGAGAACGGTCAATCAAATTAATATCATTTCCTTTTGTTTGGGAAAGAGAGACACTGGCAGCGGTCCACTCTACCCATGATTATGGGTTTTGGTAATATAATGTATAGAGATATAAAGTATTCTAGGTGACGGCGAGAGTTTAAAATTGCTGGATATGAGCGGCACACTACACAGTGCACACTACAGTGCACACTACACAGTGCACAGTGCTGAGTGCACAGTGCACCTAGTGCACAGTATACTCCTTCCTTGTATAGTCTATAATTATTTAAGTAAAGTTAGTCAGCTCACCATTGGACTTAGAAGAAAGTCTGTTAAATATCTCCCAAGGATCGACCAGATCGTTTTCAGGAACTGCGAGAGATCCTGACAGATGATGCAATGGTTAGAATTAGAGCGAGCAAAAATGTTGTTAACGATTAATAATAATAAAATATTAATGTTATTAATTCCGATTACAAGCGCCGGTAAAATTGAATTTTAATTGGTTATGGGTAATTGGGGTGTACAAATACAATATAAATACTCAATAACAAGCACGTTTGAAAATGTGTACGTTAAAATGTGAAAGACGAAAGTGCGAAGTTTTAATTTTGTTCTGAGGCTGCGAAAGTGAATTTGAAAGAAAATGCTGCAATTTGAAAAATATAGTGCTGCTTAAAGCCAAAACGGGTGAAAAACCCGGAGTGATTTGCGACAACCTAAAATAGCGCTCTGACAACTAGAAACTAAAATCTGAGCTATAAGATGTAACCAATTTATTAAGTTAATGAAGCCCTGCCTCGCACGCGTGTGAGCTGAACGCGCGCGAACAGCCTTTATATCGGCCTATGTCTGTCACGTGACATCGAACACGCGTGTAAGATTACTACGGAGTACTGAATCGCTCAATATTTCACAATCGACAGTTTATTATTGAGCTATATTAAAAGGTTACTGATAAGCTGCTCAGATGTTAAGCCCCCAACACCGTGAGAAACTTGCCCTCGTATATTATAATTGTGTTGCAATTAATGTATAACAGTATCTTTTAATTTTATATCAGTACGATTAGTTTTGCAATCGCGCACCGAATGTGTTTTCAGTTGCTCTCAAAACAGTGCGAACTGCGATTAGTTTTCTAATCACACGACACACTCCCTAAAAAAAACCGACAAAAAACCGGTGCAATTACAAATTATGAAATATTTAAGTGGCCGTCAAATATGTGAAAAGTGGAATTACATTATGCAACTATTTTGGTTAGCGTACTTATTGCAGATGCACCAAATTTCTTTAGCAATTGATCGTCATTCGAATAAATACTGATCGCACAAAACGCTAAAACTAATTACAAATTTCATACTCTGATAAATCCAGTAACCATGTTTGCAGAAATAAAACCAACTTAAGGGGGCATACACCAAAACAGTGGTTTGTGCCGTCCAGACCAAATGACCTCATAGGCAGTTCAGTGACCTTCTAGCGCACCGTTTCCACACCAAAAAAAATTATTTTGAGAATTCCCATTTTTGTAATCGAGCATTTCCTGGTTAAGAGTGCAATTTTCGGAAAAAATTATTTTGTGGTTGAAACGCTATAAGTTAATCATTTCTTGCGGTATCGGGTTGAAATTTTGCTCGCCGTTTATTCACATCTATTTCAAGGTGTGTGTAAAATCTTGATATCGTATCTAAAAAGGCTGGTGTGTTATGAATTTTTAAAGTCAAAAAGCTAAAATTGTCCTTTTCAGGCTTATTTTAACAAAAAGTCAGTCAGGGAAGATCGGATTTTTTGATGCTTGACATCAAATTGTTCTCTGAATTCTGGCGCAGTTTTTGATGCCCTCAAAAATGTTTTTACTCATTCACCTTCTGATCTATTGGACCTCAAAGCCAAACAACAAATTTAGGCACATTTTTCGTTTTTAATATTTACTGATTTTTCTAAAATTTTGATAGGAATGTGCTAGTGACTTTTTGAAGGGTGCAAAATAACCGCAACTAGCACATTTATATATGAGTTATGAACAACAAAACACCCTAAAATGCTTCGCTTTGAAGTTATGGGAGGAAATGTGATTTTTTGGCTTTGCAGATAAAAAATCACATTTCCTCCCATAACTTCAAAGGGAAGCATTTTAGGGTGTTTTGTTGTTCATAACTCATATATAAATGTGCTAGTTGCGGTTATTTTGCACCCTTCAAAAAGTCACTAGCACATTCCTATCAAAATTTTAGAAAAATCAGTAAATATTAAAAACGAAAAATGTGCCTAAATTTGTTGTTTGGCTTTGAGGTCCAATAGATCAGAAGGTGAATGAGTAAAAACATTTTTGAGGGCATCAAAAACTGTGCCAGAATTCAGAGAACAATTTGATGTCAAGCATCAAAAAATCCGATCTTCCCTGACTGACTTTTTGTTAAAATAAGCCTGAAAAGGACAATTTTAGCTTTTTGACTTTAAAAATTCATAACACACCAGCCTTTTTAGATACGATATCAAGATTTTACACACACCTTGAAATAGATGTGAATAAACGGCGAGCAAAATTTCAACCCGATACTGCAAGAAATGATTAACTTATAGCGTTTCAACCACAAAATAATTTTTTCCGAAAATTGCACTCTTAACCAGGAAATGCTCGATTACAAAAATGGGAATTCTCAAAATAATTTTTTTTGGTGTGGAAACGGTGCGCTAGAAGGTCACTGAACTGCCTATGAGGTCATTTGGTCTGGACAGATTTGGTGTATGCCCCCTTAATACTAATAGACATCAAATAAGACTCACCGAAAATGAAGCAGAAGAGGAGAAGGCTAATAAGTATAACAAGTTGAGACCACATGTTTGCCTACGGCTGCCACTGTCCGGTCATGTTGAACTGGGACGTCTCGCTGGCTCTACAGCAATCCTTCCAGCAGAGCATACAATCCCGCACTCTCAGTGTAGCTACAAAACTGCTTTTTCTTCAGGAGGTCGAATTCCCGCTTTGAAACAGAGGTTTTGCTAGTGGATGAGAGGAATATTTATATATGAATTGTTTATAGATAATTTGTATCACTTAAGATAATCATCATACGGAAAAGTGAGAACCATGTCGACGTTGTGAAGGGTATAATTGTTGTTGACTATAAGTGTATTTGAGTTGACGTGACAAAGAAGCGTACTCAAGCGATATATATATAAATTGTAGTTGTACGTTCGTGTTTTTCGATGGAACTGGTAGTCACAGTTTACCAAGACATGGATCATTTAAAAATAGAAATAGCCACAAAAATGTTTAATCTGACAGATTGAACGATGCCATCGATTCGGAGAAACTATAAATATACTACAGTTGTTGATCCCGTGACCGAATGTTTTGGCAAATATCTGATAGTTTCGACCATGGAAAATGAAATACTGTATAATCAATAGTTCTTACGGCACTTTTAGCAAATTGAGACGGGTTTAAAGCAATTTCCGATATCTGGAGCTGTAAATCCAAATAATGGGAGTCCCACAAACATTAATAACATATCACACACTGCACCACATTTAATCACTTTAAAAGTTTAAAGTAATAGGGAATACTTTGTTTTTCTGACATTGTCATGTTTCACTGGTGCAGCAGTTTTATCTTCATAGAAAACCAAATAATACTTTAGACATAATTGTAAGTCAACGCGTATAATATTGTTAATATACAGCACATCCAGCTTACAGTGACAATTACTACGATAACAAATGTTATCTTAATCTATATATCGTCATGAATTATACAAATGTGTTCACGCCGAGCTACGGTAAAATGTTTGCAATAACCGTAGCATAACGAACCAAAGCATAACAATATTAACAATCATTTTTCGAAGCTCAACTTTATTCTCGAAAATTCTCAGCGCTGAGTCTAAAGTGTGCTGGGAGTGGGAGGATCAATATTCCAGGCAGAAGACTTCACTTGAATCATGGTATTAATATTTTTCGAGTAAAAATCCGATAATGGAGCCCGCCCTGAAGTTAAGATTACTGCAGTTTAACAAATGGCAAACTTATAACCAACCAAAGCCAATGCATACTGCACAAATGGAGTGGAGTTCTAAATTTAGCTCAGAATACAATTCATTTAATTCCTGCGGACCTTCTCTTGGCCACCCAACCTGTAACAATTTGAAACATCTCGGAATCTGCATGAAAGTTCGACTAGGGTGGTCTATGATTTAATACATACAATCCACGACTCCCACCACGCCTTCAAATACCGAATCCCTAAATTTAGAATGCTTCATGCTTGAGTTGTGGAATTCAAGGAACCACAGGAATTCTCCGAGTCAAAGGCAAGTACATAAATCGATACAATTGTGAATGGTCAGATTTGGTCACTTCATCGGCAGGTGCTGTCTCACGTTTCACTGGAAGAGCAGCGTTTTGATAGACCTGTTTTAGACGAGGATATGCACATGACACATATATTATGTATCGTAATGTACAATTTTATGTAACTCATAACGGCGATAAAATCGAAAATAAATTCACTTTATTTCATAAAGACCTGTCTACAGAAGCTAAAGGTTTGATTTTGTACGTGGCAGATCGAGGGATAGCATGTGGCACTCACTACATACACATGTTGTGAGCGGAGTGCCACTAAGTAACAAGTCAACAAAATGATAGAGAGGGGAAATATCAGCTACGGGTTGATCTACAGAGTAAGTCTTAGAGTTGGTAGTTGGTTCCGACTTCCGATGACTCATCATCTTCAGGAAGATGGATTAGTCATAAATCGCGATTCATGATCTACAGGATATGTAACAAGTTGCTGGAGAAAAAGGCACCGCAGCCAATCTATTGAAGTCGCTAATTATGACGATGACATGTAAGATCTACAGTAATGATTAGGCAGAGCCTGAAAGTTGAAACCCTGAATTTTACGGAATGAGCCAATGTATATAGCTATATATAAGCCCATCTAGAATCTGGAGTCAGGACGATTACAAACCTAGCTAAACCATCGTTCTTATCCGACATTAGATGCTTCTTCAATGAAAGCAGTTTAATACTTATAACTAGAAACACTTTTTACTTCAAAGAACTATGTACAGAGCACTGTGGAACTAAGTGAAAGTCCGCTGGGAAGGAAGTGCTCAAAGTACACAAAGAGGGCGGCATCAGTCCCGAACAAGCAATATTTGTGACGTACAACTCTTATATATATACTCTTATATAGTGTATACACGACGTATCCTGGTATAGTACACGTCGAGATATCGTAACTTATAATATCATCGCAAGCTGTAAACCACCACAATTAACGTTAAATCAGCTCCACTGCAAAGGTTTTCTAGTTAAAGTTTTCAGAACTGTGACATTGCATTGTCTGTTGACAGCTATCTCACTGTATGACACCGAAAATACGTCTCCATAGTTCTGTTGCAGTGATGTACCAATGTTGCTTTATATTAGTTCACGGTTAAACAGCTTCTGCATAGACTTGTAACTAAGCACGAGTTGAGCTGAAATCGAAATGTAATAAAACATTTTGTTCATCTGGTGATGACGTGGTTGCAGTGTATGTATATTATATAGAAATCATGAATAATTTAGGGATCGGTCCAACAATTATATTTCGACCATGCCTGAAGCTCTTTTCGAAATTGGTTAAAGCTAACAAATCAATTGCAGATAGAACAGCTTATATACAATTACAAATACAACTAAACATATAATGTGTTAGACTTGGAGGCATAAACATCATTAAGTAAATTGCCCTTCTTTGAGTCGTACCAGATCAGGCAGAGGAAACTGAACAATAAAGAAAGTTTATCTTAGCTATATCAGGGAGCATTCACATATCGTTTTCTTTCGACTATTCAAACTGTTAAAATAAAAGTGGAAAGAAAACTCGCGTTTGCTTTCAAATAAATGGCGAACATTTCATTAAGTTTGAAGACAAAAAATAACGTGACCCAAAGTATCAGCCCTAAAGAGCATAGGCCAAAGACTAAAGAGCTGGCGACCTAGAGGCTAATCACAAGCTCAGCGATCATTAGTGCTTTAGAGGGTTTGTATCAAAATGAGAAGCTTGATGTGGCCTTGTGGACCTCCCCTGTGCATGTCTTAAATTTAGCAACCACAACTTTAGCCAGTGCATGGTCTGATACGCCTTTTGGAATCTGATCTATAAGTCTTGTGACTGCATGAAGTCGAGCAACGCAGACATCAGAAGGCATGCTATGATCAGGGTATCGTGATTTTACTGATACTGATAATACGTTCAGTGTCCACTCATCCACATTCCACTGTCGTCTGTCTAGAATGAATTATAAATAATGCCTTATTACACGCCCAATTTGATCCAGCAGTGGTCAACTGTCAACTGTATTATGCATGTTTCTGAATCCTTAACCGCGAAACTAAACCTCAAATTGAAATTCCAAAATCATACTTTGGTAAGTTCTTAATGGTCCAGTTTATATGCATCCTGCATATATTATAATTCTCGATCCAGAATTTCTGATGGAGAATTTCCGTCCTCTTGCATTGGCACACTGAACATCAAACTTCTACATAATAACATTTTACCAACACAGTTTTACCCATGAGTCTTCGGCACCAATTCTACTCAGTCTATGATTCTTTATCCGTTGATTCTTCGGCGATAAGATGGACGAATAATTGATGTGGAATAAGTGTACAAAACTATGATAATATGATGCACGAAGCTAGTCTTTTCATGACTTAATTATTAAATAATTCGAATTAATAGACCTCAGAATGTTGAGCGATTAATGCATTAACATAAAATTAAGACCAAATAATTAAAGCTCAATAATCAACCTCCAAGCAATTGTATAACTGAACGAACCTATTCAAAATCTTCCAATTATCAGAAGTAAAGGTATCAACGTAACTAACAAAACTATATAAACCTTACACTGCAGTTATTCGACGAACAGAAGAAATCGCAATTTTCAGAAATTCAGCACAAGCTACTGCCGATTAGTAGGGTTCTACTACTAGATATTTGACGAGCCAGACGTGCGAGAGAATGTTCTGGAATGTCTAGCATTACTGTCTCAATGTTGACACATCCCTTAATTTATCAGACATAAGGGCAGACATAACATAATTTCAATTTCTTGTCTAAATTGGAGAACAGTAAAAGAGAACGTACTGGATCGCTAGCCACATTAACACATGCTCGAGAGACGACAGACTCTAGTATTTGAGTGTTTACAGTTTCTTGCGAGGTAATATTAAATCTTAACAGTATACTTCTTTTAGACAGGCTCAGTAAGAGTAATTACAGTATTTATACACCCCCGCCATTTCACATTCTGTTCACTCTATGCAGCTGATTGCAGCTCCACTTGTACTCTTGCTATATGTCTACCGTCTAGTCTAACGAATGTCTTCTCTTAAAACCGAGTCTTCTCTAAAAACCGGTGTTAGTGAGAATGTTCAGCGCAAAATCTGCGTGCACTTTTGTAACGACTTGAGGCGTTTATGGTTGTCACAAAAACGAGCAAAAATTGATTGAAGAAAGGGCATCTAGACCCACAGCTGTCGGCCCTCGTCAACATTTTTCTCGCTATAAACGGTGTCGGCAGAAACAAATGAAGTTTGATCAGCATATTCTGTAAAATACGATCATGCACCTAACTAATTATGTACATTGTTGTACACAAGAGCTATAAGACGCTAGGCTTTAACTAAAATCCAGGCTATAGGTAGTATCTGCACTTTAGAGAGTCGGTTAGTGACAGACGAGGGGAGTGTCCCAATATGCTCTGTGAAAGTGTTCAGTACAACAACCAGAAATCTTGACTAATAATTATGCAATTAGTCCGTGAGGAAAACGGAAACAGTCCACTAATTATGTGGCACGGAATCAAATGAGAGGCGGAATGCAGGAAAGATAAGAAAGGTGGGACGGGGACGGAGGTGTACTTGTGGTCCCGTAAGAGAAAGGTAGGTGGTCATGTTCGATAGAAGAACCACGACTGAAGAACGACACCAAAATAGTGAAAATATGCACAATATCTCAAATTTTGCAAGCAGCTCCACATGTCCAGTATGAGAAGGCGATACATTTTTAAACAGCGTTTAAATTACTCCAACTGTGCTCCTGTAATAGACCTGCGGTGGCCGGTTCTAACAAAACAACACGTGTCATACCACGTGACTACATTGTCAGATGAAATGATCAGACGAAATAGTTTGCACCGTCTCAATTACTCCCCTCCTCCATGGCAAGTACTTAAAGTGCACGAGTTTGAACCATTAGAAAGGAATGTAGCAATAAGAACTACTAACTGATCAAAAAAGTAAAATCTGCATCTGCTTGATATGTATAGCCGGTGTTGATACTGTACGGAGAAAGTGATCGTGCAGTGTAGTGCTACCTTAATATGTTGAATAACTTGATGTTACGATATTACGCTACAAAATAATCAAACACCTCTAGCAATCCACCATACCAATACACTAATACAAGGCAGCGTACGTCAGTTCCAAACTTTTATTTTTAAAATCGATCTTCGTTCCATGAGTATAATAAATTATTGGGAATTCAAACATAACAAATGCAAACTATGAAACTGTGGTACCGCATACCCGTATGTTTATTGAAGCCCATACTGGAATAATTGACACTGATATTGACATTGATATTGATATTGATATCTAAACTAATTTATACTGATACGGATTATTGATAATGATTAATCCCAATTAATAGTGATATTGATATTGTCAGTTAACTTCGCCCTTAATTCTCCCAGCCACAAGGAGACACAAACCCAACAATCACAAGAACCGTCAGAACCGTCAGATCAGGTACGGCAAACTTGGGCCCAGAACTACGGGAACAACCACCTATTCATGATTTATCCGCCCCGGATTAAAATACAGTTCCAGGCGGACCACATTAGTCCCACCTTAGGAACCTACCCCGACCCATCCTTAGGTTCACATCAGAACAAAAGTAAAACTAGCTCATAACAAAACTAGCTCCGCCCCCTCACCAGGCACAAGATATATGGGTCCTGATCATCACTCTCATAAACCTATCTCTGTTTCTGTACTGCAACAATGGTCAATCTATAATATCTCTTTAATAAGCATCACACATCTGGTCCCCTCCCTCCTGGGGGCGAGTTTAATGCAATACCAGGGAAGCCTGATCTATGGTTGAAGATGGATAACTCCTCTCATTACGGAGATACCAGAGATTCCTAATGGGATTTGAGAGCGGATGATTTGATTGGAATGTCTAGACAATTTATTGTACATTTGGCAGAAGATTATAGGGTAAAGGGTTCTTGAATTGCAAGTGGTAGCTGGTTGAGTAGGTAAAATACCACATGCACTTGAGAAATAGGTATTTTCTAGAGCTAGTTATCATCAGTAAGCTGCAGGGTACGGGTTAAGCTTGAAATTGGTAGATGTTTCCAGAGAATCAGTGATTACGATAGATGCAGGTAACATGAGGCCAAACTTTTCGTATTCTAATTACGTAGACGCAATTAAATAATGTTATTTGGGAGGAGGGCCGAATGTTTTTCTCTACTAGTGATACTGCAGGTTACTGGGTATTAAGTACTCCAGTGTTACTCATGACGTGATATAGGTCATCATGTTTGCAGTATCAAATCACAAATGAAAAAAGTAGTAAAGCGACTGTAAGTAAAACGTTACGCTGATGTCTGAAAAATAAAAGAAAGACTAAAGCGACTGCAGCTTAAATTGATAATGCGACCTTGAATTGAAGATCCAATAGAATTTGACCTCAAGAGATTTAACCTCGAGAAATTAACCTCAATATTTGAGAAGATAGCAAGCATCATCTTTAAAATTAAAAACAAACGCTCGATAGATATACTTATAGATCTGTATTTCAGATAAATGCTATCAAATATATCGTGATCTCGACAAATCTATATCTTGATACAGATAGCTACCAATAACGTGTGAAGTGCAACATTGTATCGGGGATTGCTTGCTAACGCCTCGCTGGACCACAAGTGCCGGACTCTCCGTATCTCATCGTCTTAATGAGAATTGTTGGACACTGACTCACGTGACCGGGAGCAGTGGGGCACGTGACCCAGCAATAGCTCACGTGTCCACCAAATCTGGACCTGTGGAGCATTGTGACATGTCCACTGCTTTCAGTCCACAATCCTTTGACGCTTTGTAATAATTACTACTATATCTTCAAGCTCGATTAAATTGAATGATCCGCGAACTTCACTGGACAATGAAGGAGATGTGATGGGCGATCATCACAACCGTACACAATCATCAAACTAATAACACAGTACTACTACTGATCAGGCAATCCCCCGCCACATAACGAAACCTAGTACTCCTCTCGTAACAACACCTAACAAGATGACGGGAAGGAGAACTATACACAAGGGTGCAATGGCGTGTTTGAATGATGATGTCAAGACCGATTTGAGCTGCAGGCTGGGTGGACCACTCCTAGATGGTGGCTATACCCACTAGACGGGGGTAGACGAAGAGCACGGGGTGGTAGCAAATGACCGGGGCCAGGAGCCGGCTCTGCTACACTACACAGCACCAGACAGTTAGGAACCTGCGCTGATCCTGCCGAATATTTAGATTGGTAAAAACACTTGTTTTAATGCGATTAGAGTGGAACTAACTACTGTAGAGCCGTGTAACAAGACACCAGGGTCCCGACCGTGCTGCCTGGCGTTCCTCCTAAAATACAGGGTATAACTTAAATCAATAGAAATGCCCCACTTTTGCCACAATAATATCCTAATTAACCCTGTGGCGTAAGAAGCGTGGGTATTAATTTCGACAAGCATTGAATTTTAAACGGAGTGTTGCGGCTTTATAGGGGACATATCAAAATATTGCGTACTGTTGTGTCCTGAAACCTGATATAGATCAATTTTGAAAATCCAATCTCTCCAATTGGAATAAGAAAAGAAATAATACCCCACATCTAAAATGAGCGATGTTTGCAAAATATATACAACTACAAACCATTATTTCAGCAAATTATCATAGATCACGTTTAAAAGTTACATTTAGCATTTTGCATTGACATGCGAAAATTGTGATCAAAGCAGAAAACGAAAATAAAAGTTTGATATAAAGCCAAAACAATCAGGTTGCGTATCAAAGCAATTATAAAAAGATGAAAATCTCAAAATCTGTTTTCCGGGAGACTCAAGCGTTAGATGTCGGGATGTTTCCCAAATTTTTGGCCGCAAGATTCCTGCTGTACACGCTGGCATCAAAGTCCCGGTTATATCTGACGCCTGAATTGTCGGGCGTCCGAACATCAGTCCTTGTCGGGGTTCTAGAACCTCCCGAGCTTGGAGGTGTTGGGGCTGCCTTCCTCGCTTGTGGCCTGGAATCAGTCCTAGGGTTATTTACCCGGTAGTTGACCCTGAGATTGTTGCCGTTTATGTGGGCCTGATCGTTCTCGCGATGTTGTGTACTGTACCTTGCCGCCCGATGTGCTCCCTGGGCCTGACCATCCGCGTTCGCATATATCAGAGACTCAGGTCGATTAAATGAGTTTGAGTTCATGGACAGAGTTTTGATGTTGAAGGACGCCCGTCTTGTTCTGTGTTTCTTGAAGCAGCAGTACCCGACCACCAGCACTGCTATTAAAACAAGCACCACTGGAACCGTTATACCGATTATAAGGGGCAGATTCTTATCGGAGCCACCTTCTGGATCAACAGGGTCAACAGGGTCAACTGGGTCAACAACCCCCGCTTTAGTGACTTCAATATTCCTGGTAAACTCCGCAACCCCCATATCGATAACACAGCGGTATGCCCCGGTGGTAGAGACGTCTACGAATGTGGTGGTGACCGGGTCCGGCCAGCCAGCGCCTGACAGGCTCTGTATCAGCTCCTGGGAGTTTCCTAGGGATAGAACAACCGTTACAGGATGCTATTTGGTGTATTGCGTGGGTTAGATAGACAAAGAACGACATATGACTGAGAAAATTCAGGGCATGATTCAGTCTCGACAGTTATATCTATAAACAGAATTCTAAAACCTGTGAGGTTGATGGAGACACTCTGTACGTGCTTTTACAATTGAACACTAGATATTTCGTAGCAATGTTTACAAATGAATTTGATCACTATTCAACAAAGTTTCTGGTTATTTTTCTCGAGGACTGAGGTTAACTCACCTTTGTACCAAATAGATTTGACTGGCTCGAAGTGCTTGGAGCCGGAGATGGTGCACGCTATATCAACCTCCCCGTCGTCACCTATTTCCACTTTTTCAGGACACGTGATATCAATGATATCTAATGTAGCTGTGTGGGTAAATTCCTTTCCTTGAACGGAAAACCCACATGCAACTTCTTGGTCGACCGTGGCACTGGTAACCGTCATATCGTACTTGCTGGTTACCGAACTTCCTATTAATATAAAATGTCAGGTCACAAGATATAGTGGATGTTATTTGGGCCTTAAACGAGATTGATAAGGCGCTTTTCTCCACGTCAAACAAACATCTTAGAACACGAAGAAACACCAGAAATAATAGAATAAGTATATAAAAACCAGCTACTGTAGCCATCTTGAACTCTTTCTGTCCTCCAATAACCCAATATGAGGACACTTGCTGCCTCATTTCCGTTGATAGATCTCCGTGCATGGTACATGCTAGCTCGGCCTCCTCCACACCATCACTGAGACTGACTTTGTTCTTTTTGAACTCTGGGAGGTTATTAGAGTTATGATAAGCATTCTCAGTCATCAGGTTAAGGTATGCGGTTTAAGGAAACTAAGAATGTTCTCACTGCATATATAATAATATCAGACAATTCTCACGGATTTAAATGCGGTAATACATCCATTTAATGTAGTTAATGAGTATGTATGTATGTCTTTTGATTGGTTGGCATCGACTGTAAGCCTTCCTTGCGGTGGCTTTCGCAACGCGTCCCCACTCTGTTACCACCGCCCCTGGTGCAACCCCTTACGGGTTAACGATGAGGAGACAGGGACTTCCAGGGACGGTCATGGCCTGCTACGTGCAACTCGTAGGAGTATGCAATGTTCCTGTAACGTCACTGTAGACCACTCCTCTGTCGTTGTTTTGAGTGTCCGATCCAAAAACCAAATCCTAGGGTACACGAGACGTGGAAGCCTGTGAGCGTGTTAGAGTCTGTTAAGTGTTAGAGTCCTAGGGTTACACGAGACGTCGAAGCCTGAGAGCGTGTTAAATCCTAGGGTTACGCGAGACATGGTAGCCTGTGAGCGTGTGGACCGCTCCTCTATCGCTGTTTTGAGTGTCCGATCCAAAACCAAATCATAGGGTACACGAGGCGTGGTAGCCTTTGAACGTGTAAAATCCTGGGGTTATACGAGACATGGTAGCCTGTGACCGTGTAGTCCGCTCCTCTATCGTTGTTTTGAGTGTCCGATCCAAAACCAAATCCTAGGGTACACGAGACGTGGAAGCCTGTGAGCATGTTAGAGTCTGTTAAGTGTTAGAGTCCTAGGGTTACACGAGACGTGGTATAGCCTGTGAGCGTACGCGTATTAAATCCTAAGGTTACACGAGACTTGATAGCCCGTGAGCGTGTTAAATCCTGGGGTTACACGAGACGGGGTAGTTTATGAGCGTGTAGACCGCTCCTCTATCGTTGTTTTGAGTGTCCAATCCAAAACCAAATCCTAGGATACACTCGAGGCGTGGTAGCCTGTGAACGTGTAAAATCCTGGGGTTACACGAGACATGGTAGCCTGTAAGCGTGTAGACCGCTCCTCTATCGTTGTTTTGAGTTTCCGATCCAAAACCAAATCCTAGGGTACACGAGACGTGGAAGCCTGTGAACGTGTTAGAGTCTGTTATAAGTGTTAGAGTCCTGCGGTTACACGAGACGTGGTAGTCTGTGAGCGTGTAGACCGCTCCTCTATCGTTGTTTTGAGTGGCCGATCCAAAGCCAAATCCTAAGGTACACGAGACGTGGAAGCCTGTGAGCGTGTTAAAGTCTGTTAAGTGAGTCCTAGGGTTACACGAGACGTGCTAGTCTGTGAGCGTGCTAAATCCTGGGGTTACACGAGACATGGTAGCCTGTGAGCGTGTAGACCGCTCCTCTATCGTTGTTTTCAGTGTCCGATTCAAAAACCAAATCCTGGGGTTACACGTCATGTGGGATCCTGTGAGTGTGTTAGTTTCCTAGGGTATTTGGCTAAATTTGGCCTAATTTGGACCAAATATGGGCGTGGCTGCCCCGCGGGCACCGTTTGGCGGTCGCGGTTGGGGACCCCCTCAAAAGTTCGGTCACCGGTCTTAGTTTGTTGGTCAACTGCTATCTCGAAACCAAGTTTCACAAAAAAATCAGGGTGAACCCCCCCCCCAAATATATCCACACAATTTGTGACTCAGACTTACCAACAACGTGAATGTTAGATGTCAACGTGTGTACAGCATCAGAACTGTCTGTGTATTGGTAAGTAAATATCATGGGTGTAACAACTGAAGCGTAAGTAACTGTTACTTTCTCCTTCTCTACGGTGATGGTTGCTGTCCCGTCTACTGTCACGTCTTCTGATACTTCAGATTGCCTGATGGGTAGTAATTAATAATGAGAATTCAAGTATATTTGTTCATCTATTTTATAATTCAACGCTTGTAACGTTCGAAGCAGGCGAAATAGGATGATAGTTGGGGCTTTAACACATTTTTATAGGACAACAACTTGCAATCTAGACTGCTACTGCTAGCCAAGACCTACAACAACAACAAAAACAGCCAAGACCTACAGGCTACAATACAGTGTTTTTATAACCAAGAAGAACTTACTTAACATAAGAGGTTATGTCCGGTATTTCGGGCTCAATCTGTATTTCTATCTGAAGCGACTTTCCTTTCTCTACTATATGTGTTGCAGGGATAGCCAATTCGTATATGTTGATCTGAACGAGTTTCAAGATAAGGAAAACAAAATTAGAATCATAGAAATACTTCAGGCTGACCCGAACAGTTTTCTGAATGAGCTAACATCAACCAAACTCACAAACCAAAACTCTGCAGTCTGCACTTACCAGAACTTCCGTACTAAACTCGGTACCCTCCACATTGAACGTACAGCTGTACAGCAGTTCCTTCATCACATTCTTCACCTCCAGCGTGCTAACCAGAACTTTGTCTGCGAAATTTCCAGTATTCTCTGTTGTCTCTTGGTCGGGATTATTTGCCTGGGACCAGGATACTGTGGGAGCGGTGCTGGCACCCTCCAACCGGCACTGGACTGACGTGTCTGAACCCTTGTGCACCATAGAGGGGGTACTGGTGATCTCCACTACCGTTACAGCAACTTTCCTGAAATCAAAAGGTGTGCTTAGCCTGCTAGCCAGTTAAACATGAAAAATGAAGGGAAAACAATTATCTTGATAAAAGAAGAATCGTTAGAACAAGTGGAATACGATCCAGTAAAGAGAAAATAAATCTAAAATCAATATTTGAACAATCTATTATTATTTTAATTTAATATCAGTTAAAAAATCCAACCTGCTTCCAGTGGTTCCGTCCAACACGAATTTACAAGTGAAGATAGCGGAAGTGGATGGTTCAATCTCTAGAGTAGTGGTCTGCTCTCCGTCCTTGAATGTTCCTGCCACCACTGTATATTCACTTGAAGAGTCGGTCGCCTTGTACTCCTTGTCATTTTCGTCTAAAAAAAACAAGCGTAAGAATCATTTTGGAAACCCAAATCATCAAAACAATAAAAACAAAAGCACAAATTTACTTCAACTAGAAGAAAAATCCGCTCAAAATGGTCACCTGTCCATAAGACAGAGATTGGCTGCGAGACAGCACCCGATAGATCACACTTGATTGTAGCAGGCCCGGATCCCTTCAGCACCACAGCACCCACAGCACTCACTGTCACCGAGGAAACAGTTGAAGACTTTCCAGATCTAGAATCTTCAATGCCACACCGGTACTCTCCAAGATTCTCATTCTGAACACTCTCCAAAGTAAGGGTACTAGTCACAACGAAGTCGTCATAAGTCTCGGTGTGCCCGGGAACTGGATCAGTAGCCCCATCCTTGTACCAGTTCAGATCTACTTTAGTGTAGTTTTTAACAGAGCAGGACAGCTCCACCTCACTTCCTGCTGCTACCACCAAGTACTCCTCACTCAGTAGCTCTATATCTGAAGTGATTGGTCACGTGTGAGACCACGAGGGTTGAAGTAGATAATAATACGGTGCTGCTAAGAAAGTGCTCGGACTAAACATCAGAACAGTGTGATTCGCTTAGTGCTTTAGTGGAGCCAGTGTGATTAGTGGAAATGTTTCAAATCCACAATTAGTGTAACTAACAAGTGATCGTGTCAGCAACAATCAGTAGTCTGCACTCACTAGTCTGTAATTAGCCAATCAACTCTTAAGTCCAGTACTATTAAAGTATTAAGAGAAACAGAAATAGAAAGACTAAGTAATCAAGTGTTTAGGTAGGGCACACTGAAATTCCAGGGCGAAAATTGAGCGTTCGCTTAAAATTTATTTGTCAGTATTCTAGAAAGTTTGGATTTTCATCAACCCGAGCTTAATTCCTAAAAGTGTACGAAAAAGTACATTAAATCTAGAATATTTGTCTGTATGTGATCTGTTTCTGTATGTGATTTGCATTAGATAGCAAATCACATACACACACAGAAACATATATTTACTTCAGAGACAAATCACATATGACTTCGATGGTTCTAGTTGAAGGAAAATATAGGGGGTGTAATGATAAATCTCTCTCTGATAAAAAATATCTATAGAGATTTTCAGAAAATGGAGGATTACGTACGTGACACGTGTTAAACCACAATCCCAGACCATTACATCATTGGCAATGAAAGCAAACTTATTGATACAATTAGGACTTAGGAGATACGGCAGAAAAGTACAATCGCCTTCATTAGTAGGCCAGATTAAAAAAACTGGCATAAGCTGATATTCTTTAGTTATTTGGGAATATCATAATATGTTTGTCTTCCTTTTTACATATGATGCTTTGATCGTCACATACTATTAATAAACGCGTTGGTTGGGTTAAATAAGATACTATGATGGCGGACAACTTACTGCGAATGTAAGCGTACATAGTCTCTTCAAGTTCCTTGTTGCCCGGCACATCGTATAGACAACCAAAGGTACCTTCATTAGCTGCTACCACCTGGGCAGCGAGATTAAATATTAACTAGAGATAAACTTGTACCAGTTTGGAACAACTCTGGAACAACCAGGGTTCATACATTTCTACTTCGGGTTGAGAATTTAACCCTTCTTATCTTATGTAGATAGTAATACACGACTCAATCAGATTATGAAGATTATTTTCACAAATTAACTATGTACCGAATTTCCGTATTATTGAGATAAATGAGGAACTACAAATTATAGCATTTTTGTCTTATCTATTCGGCAACAAGATATCCAAGACTCCAAGTTATATTTATTAACTTTAAAAGAATTAGGAAGAACTTTAAAGATATTAACGTTACCTCATTGATGGAAAGGTAGCTTGTAAGTGGGTCTGATCCAGCTGTAACATTGAAGGTAGGTGCTTTCACTGTCTCGCTGTTTTTCACCCATTTCACCCCGGATACGGTCAGATCCTTGCTCTTCAGAACGCATGTAAGGGTCACTGAGAGCGCGTCGTAGAACTTCGGTTCAGCAGGCAATGTCTCAATATCTGAGGGTATTATCAACTATTAGCTATTAGTATCAACTATATTATCAACTATTAGTATCTACGATATCAATTTATCTGTTGGCAAGCTTGTCATAAGAATAAAATAATATCTAGTGACATGTTCTTGCAGCAATAACTGTAAAGTAATTGAGAGAGCATCGGATGTCAGAGGACCGTATTTAAGTTGATATGGATAACATTTTAAACTAGAAATCAATAGAGTTAAGAATGTTCCCCCATGGCTTAAGCGTCGGCCACTCTCCACTAATCACCACTATAAAGTATAACGGCCACATTTTAATCACAGAAAGAGAGAGTTAGAGAGAGTTAGAGAGAGAGAGAGTTAGAGTTAAGGAGAGCTTGTAGGATGGTTGGACCGACAAGCAACAGCTTAGACTTCCCTTCAGGGGACCATTACTAATTAAGTTATTATTAAAACACAATATTGTAATAAAACATCACCTTCCACTCATCTGATTAGCAAGTCAAGCACAATCAGGCTACTCCCCACAGGACAGCCACGTGACTGTAGAGCACTCAGCTCACACCGTTATCTCACTCTACTCAACCGCCAGATTGAGTGAGACAATCGTTATTGCAGCTCTATTTTTGGCGATGACGGACAGGTTGTGACAGTGTCCGGGCAACAGATGACGTGTATAGAAACGGGCGTGATTTCAGCACTTTAGTTTGCATCTTGTGGTTATATAACTGTGCTCTTATTTCACACCTCAGTTAACTTTGTTGCACAAGGGTTCTGACAGCTTTCTAACTTTTGGCCTGACAATCATTTAGTTGTAGGCTACTGCCATTTATAGTTGCAGCCGCTGAGGATAACGGTTCCTTGCTTTTCGGTTCTTTGTTATCTTTCTTAATAATCGTCATATCCAGTATGTAATGAGTCCAAGTTACTGCGGACATAGTTCACTATGTGTTTAATGTGTTTGGGTGCCCATCATATTTTACAGATGGGGATGATATTTTGAACGATTCTATTTTATATTCATCTATTGCTGTACTCTGTAAAATTTGAAAAGTATTTAATAAAAAAGAACAAATGAAATGACTTCTTACGCAGAATAGAAAGGGTTTGCAGCCACCACCCCGACCTTCTTAAACAAAAGATGCCCTCAGCTATGACATTTAAACAGCTATGACATTTAAACATGTTAAAGAGGCTTTTATTTAAATTCAATCTCGGGTGTTGCATAATCGTGCCCCACCTTGGATTGTCCGAAACGAACAACGAAAACTCTTACTATAAAAGTTACAAACGTTGTCAAAACTAGCAAACATTTGCTGGAATCAACATTGACGTTGAGCATTGCCTTTTGTGATCAGTTTTTAGTAAAGTCTACCAATTGATAATCAAGTTGTCGCTAATATCACGATTGATTGTTGATTTGGACGACAAAGCCGTTGCGTACACACTATAACACATTAAAATTTGGCATAAACTTATACAATTCTCTTACTTTGGATGGACCTTGTTTCGTCAGATCACTTCTCGTATGGACACAATAAGGGATGCTAAGCGTCTAAACAAATTCTAAATTAGAAGTGCTCATATGTCTCTAATTTTCCAGATTCGTTAAAAATTGATGATGGAGAATATTAAATATACGACGTTTAATCATATTGTAATATCCGGATATATTATAATAGGATATATTATATATTCATATTTAAGTTTCTGGCAGATTAATCAATATAACGAAACCCTTTAATAACGTATATATGAAAATATTTATATACGGTACATGAAACTATTTTAATTTAGCATATTCTGATATTCCATCAAAGAGCATTAAATAAAATATTTCTACGAATTTTAGAAAAATCAGGTCAGGTATCTCAAGAACGTTAACTGAATCTGAAATCTCTGGCATCTTAACCTTCGACCTTAACCATTCATCGCACTAGGATGGATAATGTATATTTGAGTTTTGACAAAATTAAATCCAACCAAACAAGTTTTACTTTTACAAATTGTGTTTGTGTGAGCAAAACTTGTTTAGGAGAAAATTAATGTAATATTTGTTTGCATTCCGACCTGACAGTGACACTATAATGTATGATATAGCTATTATGAGTTTATCCTATAAAGCTATAAAGCTATTCGTATTCATCGGAATTATAGGTATTCTAGGAATAAACAGACTTTCCGGTTAGGTGATAGACTTAGTTTACTCACCATATCCACTTTAAGACTACAAGCTTTCAAGTTACTGCACGGTAGATTTTGTCGACCTCCATAGTCTATCTTTCCTCATTTTGTAAGCAATTGCATTGATTCGACCACCCGAATATTGTAAAATGTTTTATTGATTTCATCGATTTTTGAAGTTCATACAATTTGGTAGTTGAATTTCTAGCTCAAGAGGTTCTAGTTCAAGCTATTCTAGCTGCAGTGGCGCAAGATAGACAATCCAGGTTATAGCAGAATAAGTTTGTCATCGGTCCCACATTTCCCATTATTCAGTGCATATCCAGCTCCTTTTAATCCCTATCACGAAATATTACAAGAAAGCAACAAATTTCAAGAAAACGGGTACTCTGATCCTTTCTAGTCATGATTCTCCAGCTTGAATGGTAATTTAAAGATGCACTCTTTTCAAAGCTGAAAGTGACCCTATACCCTATATCCCGTTATACAGAGTTATATGTCCTGACTAAGAGGTATGTTGGATATGTGCTAACATATTTCATTAGTAAAGCTCACAATAAAAAGATAAAAACTCTCAATGAACACTGTACCCAGCTAAGTAGGTGCTGTATAAGAGTTTATACCTATAAATATAATAATGTTGTCAGGTTTGTGGGAGTTTGTGGTCCTAGAATTTGATTTTATGCCCCTTGCCCTCCATTATCCTGACTCACAGCATAACTAATCCAATATTCACGCTAGGTTGCTTTTAGGGACTGCATTAATATGTAGGTGGGGTAGAAGGTTTCAACATATTATGTAAGCACATGTTTGTCAGCATTCAGATATCCCACTATATTCATGTCCGCATTTTCCAGACCCCCTGTTAATTTACGAATTGAAGCTTGCAAATGACGTCTATGAACATTATGGACCTAATATAAGTCATGTTGAAAAATAAATCCAACCGTACTAATACAACAGGTGTCTAAATTGAGGTGTAAATTTCTTATTCCATGCCAATGCAGATTGTATCTTCTGAATTATACCGGCTTGTGCCACGTGCGTCTTACTCTATACATGAGCTTATTTTTGTATTTTGTACCGTTACAAGAATCAACACAGTCTAAATTAATCGAATTGTCTCACAGCAAAGTGAAAATTTAACTTATTGAATTTTGACTGAATTATGAGTAGTTCTACCATGACAGCGTTCACACTTGATTAGTTCTTCTAATGTGCACTTTGAGCAGGACTGTTTATCCAGTTTGAAGACAATTTTATTGTAATTAGCGGATGTGCGTACGTAAACGCAAAAAACTCGACATTACTAGAGACATTTTGCTTTCCAACTACTTTTGAGTTTCGATATACTTGACACACTGTATGTGATGGAAAGTTATGCGATGCTTATATATGGCGAGACTATTGTCTCAAGATAACTATTCTAGGTAAGAGACTAGTATATTAGTATAACGACTAGTATAGCAGTATAGACAGTATATTCCAGACAATGTTTATTTAATATTTAAGGAAGATATATAATTAAACTTATGATATAGTCTCCTTCTGTATAGGGCACTGCACACTGAAATGTCGACTATCCCAAAATACGTTTCAGGACTTTGATTTTCTTACAGCGGAAATAATTTTACATTTTTTATAAGCTTTGATATAAAACCAATACGTCCCATGATATTGTGCGATGTTGATTGTTGAAGTAACCTGCACACTTTTTTAGCTTTAAGTCTCGAGAAAAGGTCCCGTATTCGTGATATGAAGAAAAGTGTTGTCGATAAAGGAGCAGATAGTTTCATACTACAAGCCGGAATCGCTCTCAACAAACGATCTCTAGCATCCACTGGTTCATTCCTCTCCCCATGTAAGTGTTAATACCTGATTTCCCAGCGAATTTGATTGCTTTCTTACTGTAGAATTTTTGACTTGAATTAAATCCGTCAGTATTGAAATTTCCTCAAAGATGGTTGGTCGCCAAATAACGAACACTTAACTTCAGAAGAAGTTCATATAGAAGAAGTGCACACTAAGCCGACTAAAGATGATATCAGGAGAAGATATCAACACCACTGCAGAGGCTCTCGGGGACACAGTATCCTTGATCTCCTCTGAAGACACCACCTCAATTCCAGCGACTCTGGAGTCAAATTCTACTCAGTACAGTGATCTTGAGGAGATCTCTATCTCGGATACACTGCTGGTACCACTCCCTCCAACTCCTTACTACAAGGTGGAAGACAAGTTCCTGTTCGACGACCTAGTAGATGATATATCAGAGGAAAAAGCTTGCGAGGAGAAGAGACCCAGGGACAGATACAACCGCTACTTCGTAGCATTTATGATCCTTGGAGCTGGGTTTCACCTGCCCTTCAACAGCTTTGTGGCAGCAGTTGACTACTTTATGCTCAGCTTCAACCGGAACAACATGGCATTTATAGTCGCCTCCACAAACTCCTACACAGTCTGTTTGGCGGTGATCATCAACGTGGTTCTGGTTAACAAGGTCTCCACTCATAAGAGGATCTCCTTCGGTTACCTGGCCTTCATGATATCCCTGCTCTCCATGGCCTTGCTGGTGGCGCTCACAATCCTGGGTGTGGTGGACAGTAGCACGGGGTTTCTGGTGACCATTGGAGCTACCATCTTCACAGGGATAGGGTGCGGAGTGCAAGAGGCCAGTTACTATGGTTACGCTGGCATGTTGCCCAGCAAGTACACCAGGGCCCTCATGTTAGGGGAGAGCTTCGCTGGGCTTGTGGTCTCATTCAACAGGATCGTGACAAAGTTGACGATTGAGGACCCCCTTACCAATACTGTTATCTTCTTCTCCCTGTCAATAGTCGGTGAAATAGTGTGCATTATCCTTCACAGATACATCAAGAAAAGCGAGTTTGTGAAGTATTACAAAGCGAAGGAGGAGGCTGCGACTGCTGAAGATAAACACCAGTACGATACCGTATCTTACTCTCCTCTTCCCTCAAAGACAAAGAAGTCTGCCTGGGACTCGATCAAGGAGGGTCTGAAGCTACGGCTCAAAGTAAGCAAGAAAATCTGGAAGCTGATGTTTGGGATCTTGAACGTGTACTTCGTGACCAACCTACTCTACCCTGGTGTGGCATCCGTTATAGGATCTTCGTGGTCGAACGGCTGGCTCCCGGTCATCCTCATCACAGCTTTCAACCTATCAGACTTGGTAGGAACCCTGGTAACTGGGCTACCCTGGAAGATGCCGGATAATATCCTCCTGTTGATGGGATGTCTGCGCTGGGCGCTCATACCCATTCTATTGATGTCCGTCCTACCGCTTAATGGTCCCTTCATCTCTGGAGAAGGATGTCCCTTGATCGTGATCCTGATCCTGGGGTTCACCACCGGTTACATGGGCTCTACTCCCATGTGCGCTGCTGCTGATAAAGTTAGCCTAGAAGAACGAGAAATGGCTGGTAATCTCATGACCATGATGATGTTGCTTGGCTTAACTCTGGGCTCTTCATCTGCTCTTATCATCAACAAAGTCATGGGAATCGCCGGACAATCAGAGATTTAGGTCGATAGCCTTACAAAGACGGGCATTACAGTGAGTATGTGATTCGTTATTACAGTGATTCTGAGATTAGGTACGGGTTTATTGATACAAAAGGTAACGACTTGTTATTTAAGTAACATTATAAGGTACTGAAAATCGAATCATATTATGTGTGTTAAATGTATGTATGTGCCCTAAACGAGAAATTTATCGGGTGAAACCTACTTACATATTCAATATTCCGAAATATAAGCGTATTCGAATTTGATACCCTTCGTTTCATTTATCCCAAGAAACAAAATACTACTAAAGAGTAAAGATTTCCGAAAAATCCTTCGCCTAGAAAGAAATAAACATTTAGGGATTAAATTAAGACAGTCGAGTGTGATATTCTAGCCTGTAATTTAATTTGGGTGGCTATAACCACGGTCTACGGAGAGGAATATAAGAGTATCATATATTTTACAATCCGTTTAACGACACAACTTGACGTTTGTCCAATTTATACATTCGTGATTTGTCCGCTCTTCCATATACGGTGAATCGAGGATGAACAGCGTAGTTCTCGACTGCGGTACTGGAATCATAAAATCTGGGTTTGCCGGGGACGATACTCCGACTTCAGTATTTCCCTCGGTGGTGGGCCACCCTAAACACAGCCACACGCCCATGGTAGCAGCCGAAACCTCACGGGAATATTTTGTGGGTAGTGAAGCTCAGTGGAAGAGGGGAATGCTCGACTTGCGCTGTCCCATACAGTACGGAATAGTGACAGACTGGGACGACATGGAGAAGATCTGGGATCATGTATTCAACAAAGAACTAAAAGTATCACCAAATGAACACCCTGTCCTGCTAACCGAGCCTCCCTTGAATCCCAAACAGAACAAGGAAATAACCGCACAGATAATGTTCGAAAACTTTAGCTGTCCAGGCATTCATTTTGGGATGCAGTCAGTTCTGGCTCTTTATTCATCCGGTGGTACCACAGGTATGGTGGTGGATAGCGGGGAGGGGGTTACCCATCTGGTGCCCATATACCAGGGGTTCTCTATCCCTCAAGCTGTTACAAGACTCGAAGTGGCGGGAGGGGAGCTCACAGACTATCTAACAAAGCTGTTGAACGAAAATACCGGTTACGAGTTTGTGAGCTCTTCAGAGAGGGACATTGCGCGGGATATCAAGGAGAAACTGTGTTTTGTAGCTCAGGATCCCGCAAGAGAGTTGCGGGATAACACAGCGGGAAATACACTGAAAAAGAAGTATACTTTGCCAGACGGGCAGGTACTGTCAGTAAATAAAGAGCGTTTTCAGTGTGCTGAAGCCTTGTTCGATCCATTCTTGTTAGGAAGACAAACCCCGGGACTACATACTGCTTGCGCAGAATCCATCATGAAATGTGGAATAGATCTAAGGAGTGATCTGTACCGAAATATCACTCTGGTTGGAGGTACGACTAAGTTACCAGGATTAGACCTCCGACTCGAAAAAGAAGTTAACAGTTTGAGTCCGAAGTTGGCGAGGGTAAAAGTTATAGCACCACACAACAGACAGCACTCAGTGTGGATTGGGGGCTCCGTTCTTGCGTCAATGTCTACATTCGGTACCACCAGTGCATGGATCTCAAAACAAACGTACGAAGAGAACGGCCCAGAAATAGTCCACAGTTTAAAATAATGCACAAAGTGTGTTCCATACTATGTAGTGTGTAAGCGTGATGTATGAAAAAGTAAATGTTTGTATTTTGAGTACTGACCATAGAAGTAGACATCAGCATTTCTGTGGTACTCCTCAGTTTCAGAGTAGACAAAAGAGCACACGAACACGCCACCATCTTGCTCCGTGACCACGCCGTCAGTTCCCTTTATTGCGAGGGATATCTCCCAGTTTCCTGCTCCTTTGTTCCCGGTATCTACCTCATATCTGAAGATGTTTCACTTGGAAAAACAGTGGTGTGATGTTAGTTATAACTACAATGTGAAGGTTTAGCTGAAAAAGTAAAACGGTTTGTTAGCAACCGTTTCCCGAAGACCCAGGCTAAATCATGTATTTATTTTACTTGTCATCGTTGTCCACAGAAGCCCCATCTCTAGTCCATTTAGCTGAGGTAGGACCAGTGGTGGAGTAGGTGAAGCCGTACGAGCAGTATATCGTCTTCTCTGCAGGGCTGTAGTACGTGTAACGGTCCGGGGATGTGGTGAAACCTTGAAAATGGTAGGTTATATGGAACTGCATTATAACGGGGATATTCAATTAATTAGGTTGTAAATGGGAAATGAATAATTAGATTTACTTAATTTGTTTTGTTATTTGGTTCCGTATAATCTGATTTAATCGAAACTTTAGCTACATTGTTTTATTTGTCCAGTAAATTATCACGATTCAAGAATTCATAATATATGTTTAATTTAAGCGAAAATTGATTAACGTAACAAAAGGTTACAAAGTGTCTCGATTGCTTTACCTTTCCAACTGAATTTTGTGGACGTTTCATACTCTTTATTGGAGATGTCATATCTGTATTTACACTTGATGGTGACAATGTCCTTCGAGGTAGACCAGTCTTCAACCAACAATCTGTTGTGCTGCACAAAGTCTTCGATTGTCGCTGAAAAATAAGAAGCAATAAAAAATAAGAAAGCAAAAAAAACAAAAAAAAAACAGTTTAAACATTTGTCGACCATTCTAGTTCTGGAAAAAAATCGCAGAACTAGAATAAATGACAGGAAACTGATCTCAAAATTAACATTTATTTCTAACTCAATACCTGACTGAGGTTTGAAGTTGTTATCGTTAAGGCCAATAGGAGTCCCATCTTCAAGCCACGTGACAGCAGCAAGTTCGTTGTTCCCCGCAGAACACGTGATGGTGAAGGTAGCTGAGGTTGTGTGGGTCTCTACAGGTAGCTGGACTTGTCGGTGTACGTACAACATCGTCTCATCTGTAAGTATAGGCATGGAACTTTTGATAGATAACATTGCATCTTGGACATTTTGTATAGAAGAATCAAAATCCTGTATAAAGAGGTGAAAATGTCTAGATTGTACCTGATAATTATAATAGTGCCACAAAAGGGATAAAAACGTCAACATTAATATTAACCTGAGATATCTGGTCCAATGCCACACGTGTAGCTACACTTAACAAGACCCGCAAGACCCGGGGTAATATTAGTCATCCTCAGGACGGTCAGCCATTTCTTTACTTTCGTGGTTTTTGCATCGTCTATCACGAAGTCTGCCACTCCTTTCACGTCCACATTGTTTACATACCAAGTAACTGAAGTGCTCAAGTAGTTATATTCAACACATTGTGCTAAGGAACAATCCAGAGAAAGAATTTCATTAAACTCGTTTGATCTCACTTTGGGACCATCTGTAACTCATTTATGACGAGAAATGGTAAATCATCAATAAAGCTGCAATGTCAACTGATATTTTGGAATGTAACCTGATTGAAAGCTGGCTCCATCGGGCTCCACTCCAACGTATAAGTAACAAGAAAATGCTTTACTATCCCCAGATACAACACTTGTTATATAATCGTTACCAGGCAACTTTATCACCTCTGCAGACAGTTTTGTTAGTTAAAATTAATCTAAGATTCTGCAAATTAAAAAGTATCGGCAGTTGGTAGAAGTTGGTTGGTTAATTTTTATAATCAATGAAATCAATTAGTTAATGAGTCAATAGGATAAAATAGTTATAAATTAGTTAACTCACCTCTAACATAAATGCTGGCAGGATTGGATTCAACGCTCGTCATTTGGCCTTTGATCGTGAAATCTGCTTTGCATTTGTAGGCTCCGTTAGCGGACTTTTGAACTTTATCAAAGAACAATTCAGAGGTGTAGAGTGTCTTTTCTGCGTTGGAAGTGGTTGAGTACTGAGGAGAATAATGTAGTATCAAATTAGTACTATTGAGGAACAAGGGCTCTAATCTTAATGGCGTTTAGAATGTCAAATACTAACTTTTATTTTGTCAGGAAAGGTTTCTGTCAGTTATAGTTATACAATATATAGCCTAGAGTTATATGCTGAACCTACCAAAGGGTCCAATTAAAAACGAATATATTTCACTGAATATGAATTATTATAACTAAAAGAGAATGTCGCTTATGAGGAAATTAGAATTAACCTTCTCAGCGCCCACGGAAGAAAAGCCCATAAACCACCGTATGGAGGGAACAACGTCACTTTCAGTTTTAATAGAACAGGTCAGCGTGTTATCTGTTCCTTTAATAAACCCAGTATCCCCGGGGTGATCCACAACTCCGATACCTAGACATTCAGATCATATCATAAATTAGAAATTAGAAATTAGAAAGATCATTACAAAATTACATGTGTCAGATCCCAAAAAAATATCGTAGATAAATGATATAGAAATTAGAAATTAGAAAGATCATTACAAAATTACATGTGTCAGATCCCAAAAAAATATCGTAGATAAATGAATAAATGGTTTCAAAGAGTGAACGGATGTTATTTACATTGACAGTAACATGATAATAACACATTTTAAATATGAAACCACATTCATATTTCATATCCTCTGACTAAAAGACTTGCTGTTCCCAGATCCTTACCGTAAACAACAAGGTCGACCTCGTTAGATTTGACAGTGACGGCCCCAAAAGTGACCTGACACTGAACTTTAGAGTCCTGTTTCTCCACAGACTCGAGTGTGAGGATAGACCGGGTAACACGTGATGTACTGTGAGTTGTTGTGAAGAGGTCCTCGTCCTGGGCGGCTCCTCCAACTAACCACACTACAGTGCCCTGAGGGTTAAGCAACAGTTAGTATGGAAATCACCCTGCATCTAATCGCTTGAATACGGACAAGTTGTATCATTGATCAGCTCCTCTAACTTGAACTACAAGAATAAACAATCCCGTCGTGTTGAGAAAATTTGTCTACATATAGAGACCAAAATTCAAAGTAAATTAATATACCAAGTAACTAAACTAAATAATTCAGGTAACTAATCTCACATATTATCATTAATCAACCAACCTTAATCTCTCCCACAGTTTCGCAGGTGAATTTAGCTTCTCCCCCAATACCGACTGAAACGCTCTGCGGCTGAAAAGCTATCCCTCGGACCTCGACCCGTCTGGAGTCAGTAACTGTCATGACTCTACCTGAGCTCAGATGTCTGTACTCTCCTTTACACGCGTAATCGTTACTGAAACATGGTGTAGTTATAGTGTAGTTATAGTGTAGTTATAGTGTAGTTATGGTGTAGTTATAGTGTAGTTATAGTGTAGTTATAGTGTAGTTATAGTGTAGTTATAGTGTAGTTATGGTGTAGTTATATAGTGATGAGACGAGCTTGTTTGGCCGTGTAACCGTGTAACCGTGTAACCGTGTAACCGTGTAACCGTGTAACCGTGTAACCGTGTAACCGTGTAACCGTGTAACCGTGTAACCGTGTAACCGTGTAACCATGCAACCATGTTCACATACGTCAACTACTTTGTATAGGGTTGGGAACAGTCAAACAAAGAAAAGCTAATATTCAATATTATGTTATACAGTTTGATCAGAGGGAGACAATCTAACAACGGGTTGTTTATTAATAAATGTGAGTTGTAAAACTGGAATTAAGTACCTGTAACCAACGGCAGTACCGGCGTTCAGTGTTATTTTAGTTGAAGTTGTGTCCCCTGTATCGTCAGTGAAATAGGCTGTCATCTGTAGGGTAGGGTGGTTAATTAAAGCAGAGTTTAAAACCGCTGTTATTTACAATTTTTGTTGTACATAAAATTACATGGGAACTTAAATTATGCAGCCAAATACAAATCCGACACATAGTATACTAAATTAGCTTAAAAGCTTAAAGCTTAAAGAGACTTGGTCTTGGTTTATTAAAACTGAATTATTGGATAAACTAACAGAGGAGGAGCCTTGAGTCCAGGAGACGGAGAGAGAATATGAGGCGTAGTTTACGAAGATACATGAGAGAGGGAACGGTTCTCCCACCATCAGGTAAACCGGGTCATCAGCTGGCGTCATTGTGGTACCTGGATATTTACATTACTTTAGCTGGCGTCATTGTGGTACCTGCAGATATTTACATTACTTCATTGTGGTACCTGCAGATATTTACATTACTTCATTGTGGTACCTGCAGATATTTACATTACTTCATTGTGGTACCTGCAGATATTTACATTACTTCATTGTGGTACCTGCAGATATTTACATTACTTCATTGTGGTACCTGCAGATATTTACATTACTTCATTGTGGTACCTGCAGATATTTACATTACTTCGTTGTGGTACCTGGTTATTTACATTACTTCATTGTGGTACCTGCAGATATTTACATTACTTCATTGTGGTACCTGCAGATATTTACATTACTTCATTGTGGTACCTGCAGATATTTACATTACTTCATTGTGGTACCTGGATATTTACATTACTTCATTGTGGTACCTGCAGATATTTACATTACTTCATTGTGGTACCTGCAGATATTTACATTACTTCTTTGTGGTACCTGGATATTTACATTACTTCTTTTTATCCATTATAGAATTTAAGAAACAGTGATAAACTGTAGAGTGTAGTGAGTTCTTTTAAAAATTAAGTGTTTCCGCGAAAAACCGCTTTAAATCATCGACCTGACCAATATTGTTTGCCCCGATTGTTGAAACGTACCAGAGGGAGGTTAAGGCGACTACTTAGTTCACACAGTACACCACGATAATAGGATACTCGGTACATAAATCGGCCGGGTTTATAATTATTATAATTAATTATTATAATTATAACTATTATCATAATAACATTGTGAGATATTCACGAGGTATAAACTCTTAAAGAGGAAACAAATATGTAACTAATAATAGAGGTGAGCAACTTTCGATGGTAACTCACTGAGTATGGTGATAACCACGTCAGATTGGTACATTTCTTTGTCAAACGGAGCGACGCTGTTCACTGATGCTTCACATTTGTACCTGGTAATTCGTATCATCTTAAACAATAATCTCAGAATGTGTGTGTGTGTGTGTGTGTGTGTGTGTGTGTGTGTGCATGTGTAATTTCCGGTCAGTTATATTAAAAAAACAGTAAGAGTTACGGGACTGGTTGTTTCGGTATAGTGCCGACAAAACTCTGGCAAAGCCCATAAGCAAAATTTTTTTAAATCGGCCGGTGGTTAGTGGTTTAATTGATGGTTTTGTACCACAAATCACAAATGTTACATAAAATGGCTTGAAACGGTAAGAGTTACGGGGCTTGCTCTCTATCCCATTACTGTATATTATGTAGCGTATATATTACACTGTCATGTAATACTTTAAACTTATTAGGGGAGGAATCGCTCAAAGCGTTCTGACTCTGTTTGGACTGTAGAGAGAGTTCATACTTTCATACGACAATGTAATGCATGTTAATAAATATGCGGGTGTGGTGCGGAGTTAATAAGGGTTAATTTCTATTGATTGTTGTTTAAGATACTATTTTTAAGCTGTTACTGTTAAGGATACTAATGGATACGTGAGGGCACTCCGAATAGAATTGCTCGCCTAATCCGGGTTTGACCCAGCGGGTAAATACTCCTACCCTTTTTAACTGTGGCAGTGAAATCCCAACCGAAGGCCGGGTTACCCTAGTTTATCAAATACACTTCTTGAGTAGATCATAAACAATTTCTATTCATTTGTTATACCTAGTAACCTAGTTGCATGTTCTGGTTATACCTAGTAACCTAGTTACATGTCCTGGACGCAAAATGGGCGTATCATAATAAGTATTCGTTAGAAGGAATCCCTGTTATTATACAGAACTATAATGTACCTTCCAGCGTCTCCAGAAGTGGCTATGGTGAAGGTGAGAACACTGAAAAAAGTAGAGGATGTTTGAGATGAGAACACTCCTTGTAGTCTGAAGTCCTGGTTATCTTTTATCCACTTTATTCCGGTCACCTGAAATAATGCGGTGTAAACAGAGAAACTAACATGCGATCAACATTTCGAACATTAGATTATAACAGACAGCGAAAAAGCATAAAACAAAGTTATAGGAGACTGAAAATAGTCATGATAGCTTCGCTGACCTGATCTTGTGACTTTACTTGGCAAGTTAGTTTGGCCTCTGATCCGACAACATACTCTGTAGCTGTGTTTGTAAGTGTGATCTCTGAAATAAGTTATCAATTAAAGTAAAGCTAAACAATGTGTTATTTTCACAGAAAATTTCTATTTTTAGCTTTGGGTCATGTCCACCCTAAATAACCAACTGTAAAGTGTAAAAGTTAGTGTTACAGTTACACAATGGGGTAAGCATAATATAATGTCTGCATATGTTATAGTGTATAAACGATTAATGTGGCTCACGTAGGTGGGAGAGGGTCTAAAATAGCCGAAACTTGGCATAAGAAATATGTGAACAACCCCTTATAAGCTTATACTAGCAATTAGGCACTAGCACTACCACACACAATAAAACTAAACCTGTTGATATAAACTGTTGATCCTCCTCGGGGACGGTTTCAGAAGGTTCACACTTAGTAAAACAGATTACAAGAAGAAGAAGGAGGCACAACATGTAGCAAGCAGAACCACAATGTACTAATGTACAACTAAAGTGAACCTAATTTAGCTTCCTATAGCCCCTTATCATTAGCTGATGAGATAATATGTTGGATAATATTAAATACACGGAAAGTGGGTTTCAACAGTGGATACATGTACAAGTTACTACGTATACGGTATGGGGAGCATCTAATAAATTTCTCAATAATACATTTTACCGACTCGAGGCAAAACAGTCGGATGACTATTTTATTATTACTATTAGTCAACGTTTAAAAACTATCCTACCTAGTCATATGCTCCATTGACCATTCTTTTTTTCCCAAAGAACGATACTTTTCAAACATTTTGGAGAGATAACTAGAGATATCGAACTGAATTGTAGAAAAAAAGCTATTCCAATTTTTCATAACAGGCCCCTTCCAGCCATTGCCACCTGCCACCTAATTTGGCAGGTTTTACATTAAGACTGATAATCAATTTGAAGTCTTAAAATGATTCCTGCAAAATTAACCGAAAACCTGCCTATTTATCGTATTCGTGCAGAGATTTATCTCACGTAATTATTTAATCGAGTTGTTGATTTATAGAAAAGCCTGCAAAATTAACACAAAACCTGCCTCACCTTTCACCTACTCTCGGCAGGTTTGCTCTATTTTGGCAGGTTTTCCGTTAAATATAAAGTCGAATGCTGCAGATTTAACGCAAATCCTGCGTAAGTTGAGATAATTTGAATCAACTTGTGGCGTGATTAAACCTATATTGGCAGGGGTTTTGGATAATTTGAGTGTACAATGTGGAATACTGTAATGATCGTATAACCTTATTACTAGGTAGGGTGTAGGACTGAGACTTGGTTTGTGCAAAGCTACAGAAGTACAGAATGCTACATGCCTACATGGCTCTATAGTTTATACTTTTATACATGCAGTCACTAGTCAGTGGCGAAACGACCGCCCGACACTCCGGCAACCCCTGCTATGCGGAAGGGGATGGGGGGGGTGCAGCTGCGGCCTCTTAGGTACGTTTCGCCACTGCATATTATCCACTGTTACCAACACGGGGTCTATGATAAGTTTGAGTATAAAAGTACATATAAAAACCGATTATTGGAAAATAACTGTTTGCTTAACTTCAGTTCTTAGGTTGCCATTTTTAGATTAGATTGCTATGTTCTTAAGTAGTGAGGACAGCACTTTTTCAGTTGCAGTGCCTCTACCTGTTCATTGTTCACATTGTAAGATTTAGTGAATGAAGTGATTCTGAAAGAATCTTCAATTACAATTAATATAATAGTTCTAAATATGCAGTTATTTTCAGATTATGAGATATTTGATCGGAAATTTGTCACACGTTAAAGTGACACTTAATAAGTTGGACCTTAATCGAAATTCGTATTCACGAATTGGAAATAGCTCGTACTATAATTTATAGGTTGACCTCCCACATATGCTCTAAGTGGGAGGTCAACCTATAACTCAAATTATTGCTATTTACCAATATTAATTGATCACTGATGTGGCACTTTCAGCGGAAAATTAGTAATAGAAAGCGGACAAACCAGTTTTGGTGAAGGATGTATATCTTATACTCTTATAGTAGTTGTACACTGTACAGCAATGCTAAGGTAATGAGGTAATGCTGTAATGGGACTACTGCGGACCCTCTACCGGCCAAACATATTATCTCATTATTGAAGGGTGTAGACTGTAATATAGATGTAAGAACTTGCTAAATTGGGAGGTGACTGTTTTAAAATGATCAGATGCTTGCTCACTAACTTATTAAGAATGAGAGGTGATAGTGATTTACTTTATCTTGACAGGACAGTTACGTATTTAAGCTTAAGAAACCACGTGGAGCTAAACGGTGCAAGTGATATAATACTTGAAAATTGACCCCCCCCCCCCCCCCCCCGACAATTGACCAAACAAATATATTTATTATACTAACCCTAACAGTAACCCGATTGGGCGACATCTGTCCGACAGCGACATCTGTCCGACAGCCGAATTGGGGATTTCGGACAGATTTCGCTGTCGGACAGGAGTCGTTTTTGGCGACATCTGTCCGAATTTCGGATCATATTGTAATTTCGGTTCACATTCGTATTTCACAAACTCACGGGTAATTTCGTGACGTTGCTCCCATTGTTCGAATGCTGATTTGATCCATTGAGATCTGATCCATCGATACGTGATTGACTATTTAAGGACAGGATTGTGCTAGCCGTACACTAACAAGCTGTCGATCACATCACAGGACACAGCCTACATGAGTACATATAGGATAGCAGCCGTATGGAGATTAGTTATCGCAATCCACAATGGCAACCAATCTTCAGTAAACAGACCCAGATCTGCAGCAAACAGACCCGAGAGATCTGGAAACGCTATCCATTCCTGCAAACTAAATCCTCTCTACCGACAACAGTCCAATGATGCTCTGGGACTCTGGATGGGACGAACAGACTCGTCGATCATTCCTTTGGGGGACTCCTAAGAACGCAGATCATATGGTGGACGCGGAGCATTGCGTAGTCAACGCCCAACGGTACCTTCAAATCCGCACCTAATCTCTTCCATCAGCTCTTCACAGTCCACGGACTCTTCCCTGACGGCTGGCACCTCCCCCTCTTCTAAGGACTCATTCCTGGAAAATCGACGACCCTCTACCGCAACATGTTCATGGAGATAGACACCTGGGCTTCTGAGGCCTTGGGGCTACCAACCACAATACATTCTCATGGACTACGAGCTCGCCATTCACAACGCAGTTGCTTCATGCCTGCCTGCCTAGGTCGAAAATAAACTAGTAGTACACTATGGCTCAGATCATATCTCAAATTGGCAATGTTACGTATTCAAATTAACAGTTCAGATCACGTCTCTAATTGGAAATGTGTTGTATTGAAATCAGATCACAATTTCGGACAAATGTCGTTTTTTCTGGTACCCTGAGTCGGACAGATGTCGCTGTCGGACAAATGTCGCTGACAGGAGTCGTGTTACCCAGTAACCCTAACCCTGACCCTAACCCTGACCCTGACCCTAACCCTAACCCTAACCCTAACCCTGACCCTAACCCTGACCCTAACCCTGACCCTAACCCTAACCCTGACCCTAACCCTGACCCTAACCCTGACCCTAACCCTGACCCTAACCCTGACCCTAACCCTGACCCTAACCCTGACCCTAACCCTTACCCTAACCCTGAATTGACCCCAGTGTAATTACATGGGGGGTCAATTGTCGGGGGTAGATTGCATCAGGGGGTCATTTGTCGGAGGGGGGGGGGGGGGGGGGGGAGAGGGGGTCAATTGTTGCGGTACCGTACTATATAAGTATATAGCGTACTATACCTCTCATTTGGAGATTCAGTGCCATGGTTGTCAGCTTTTTATCAACTCCGGCCAATTTCTTGACTGCGCTAATCAACTCGGTTTTATTGACTTTTAGTTTTGGTGCCAAATAAGCAAAATTCCAAATAACTTAAGAACTTAAAAGAAAGATAAAAGAAACCTGCCAATTTATAAATTTAACGCTGCCATAATAAGATTAAAGCATTATAATCTATTTGGCATGGATTGATAATTTTATAACAAATCCTGCAAAGTTAATGGAAAACCTGCCGATTTAACTTTATCACTGCCGTAATCTATCCGGCAAGGATTGATAATTTTATAAAAAATCCTGCCAAGTTAATGGAAAACCTGCCGATTTAACTTTATCACTGCCGTAATCCATCCGGAAAGGATTGATAATTTTATAGCAAATCCTGCCAAGTTAATAGAAAACCTGCCAAATAACAAATACCTGCGCTGTTGATGCAGGATCACTAGTTAATTAGGCAGGTTTTGACATAAAAAATTAAGAGAAAACCTGCGGATTTAGTGTAATATACTGCTGATCTGGACAGGGTAAATTAGATTACTAGGCAGGAGTGGTAATTTCGCAGTCTTCGCTATTAACTGGGCAGGTTTTAGGTTAAATTCGCAGTGGCAATGGCTGGAAGGGGCCTCATAACGCAAAAAAATCTAACAACGGGAAGACTAGAGAGATAAAGGCACATCAGTATTACACAATAGTCAATACCAATAAACAAACACTGATTGAAATTCCTGTAATGCCCAAGTTGTCAACTTTAAGAACAATAGTCTTCCATATGCCCTCATCGGCCCTCATAACCACCAGTTAACTGACACTATTTCCAATGTTGTTAATTTTATACGAGACGAGTTCAGCCTAATTACCACTACGTTAAAACTTACACAGTATACACACCTTATCTATTTAATACCACCTTTTCTATCTGATAAGTTACGATTTAACTTGTTCGTAGTTTACATATTAGCCGACTGCTTTTATTACACTAATTAGTTGTCCGGGAGGATGCAGCTATCTTCACAGGTGTCGATAACATCACGATAGAAGATGCAGAACAACAAGCAACAGACAAGGTTCGCTGGAGATGTCTAATACACCGGAGAAAGGAGTTACCGCATGGTGCAGGCCACTCCAACGACTAGGAGGAGACCATAAGTAGTATGACCATGTGGAACAATGAGTCAGTGTTCTAACGAGCTCATTCGTATGAATTATATCCACAAAAGTTAATAACACAACTGCAGTATATTGTTAATAACACAACACAATTGCGGCACAGTACATTGAGGGTAACTATTGCGACAATGAGGGTGGGGCTGCAACATGTAGGCCGGAGGTTGATAATTGAGCTGTGTCAGCGGTTTGGGGGTGCAGTGGGGTTGAGCACCAAATAAAACTGCACCTTATACAAATCCTGCTAGTTCTTAAGAAGTATTTTGGGCTTTGAAGTTTGAACCATCGAAGTAAACTGTGTCAAGGTGGCCGCTAAACCACGATGTTAATGGAACAGCAGGGTAAGTTTCCATAGCATCAATTGATATACCTACTAGTAACTAGTAACTCTTATACTCTTTCTACATCTGTCGCTAATTTGAACATAGTGACTGAAACAGTTAGAATATAAACGAACCTCGACACGATGACGGCATCTGACCAGTTACACATGGTACATTAGCAACCGAACTGCTCCCTAACTGATACCTGTAACAGATAAAATGGGTTACTGGAACACAGAAACCGGGTCTGGGAGGAAGTTAGAGCAGTGAACATGGCAGGGTACTAAAGCTAGGAAAAGGTTACGTTATATACCGAGTAAACCAACGAGCATAACCATTTGTCAATATGTCCGGTTTTTGCCATATTGTCAAGCTGATAACACGGTATACACGGTATACACGGTATACACGGTATACACGGTATACACGGTATACACGGTATATACGGTATACACGGTATACACGGTATACACGGTATACACGGTATATACGGTATACACGGTATACACGGTATACACGGTATACACGGTATACACTGTATACACGGTAGTATACACGGTATACACACACGCGTAACTCTATAACTTACTGGGAGTCACAGAAGACTTCGAAAGCGGTTGACTCGCTGATCTCCTCGTCGACGGAGTTAGCGTTCCCTATCTGTCCGTTTTGTATTGTGGGAACAGTACATTTGGGTCCAGTATCCTCATCCGCCGTTTCAGTGTCATCAGTGTTATCTTGACCTGTAAACCCGGAGTAATAGATTGAAATAGGGTCCGAGTTATCAGCTATTCTTATCAGTTTCTATAACTGAGCATTCTGTTTATGCAACCATTTCCACTAGAGACGTTTTTAAATAGAAGCATACCTTATAGGTTATACATAGTGAGTAGTGAGTACTTACATTTTACTGTATTCTGCCTCAGAAGTATGAATATGGTAAACCTGAAAATAGATACTTTTAGTATGAAGCGTCCGGAGTAGTATATAGCGGAATAGAATCCTATATGCATCGTTATTTATGCACGGTCTACATGAAAATGTATCATCTTAAGATATAATATGGAGTTTGAGTATGACTTAGTAAATAGGTCCTCCGGTTCCCGCAACCGTAGGTGTATCTTATACTCTGTCCTCAGTATATATCATAGCTGAATACTGCATACCCTACCGCATACAGCATACAGAATATAATATGAATTTATGAATATTTTTAAAAACGTCCACACATCGTTTACCCGTTCGGCATTTTAACTACAGTTACGTGTGTAAGTGACTAAAACGCACTTGAGATCGAATTACGAAGAATACGGAATTTCAGAAAAACTTTCATAAACGCCTGGGAAATGATTACAATCCGCTATAGACTTTTATCATATTATAATTCGATAACAAACATGTAATTTACGATCCCAAAGCAAATTCATCACAGCAAATTAATATCCTAACTGGATAAGACAAATTCAGGAGAAATCACAATCCTTACACAGCATGATAAACAGAACTTGCTAAAGTTAAACTACTTACGCTAGAAGTAAAGAAGTGTGAAGTCGCATAAAACTCCTATAAATTGAATTGAGAGGAAGAGAAGTGATTCAGCAGAAGATGTAGGCTTCAGTGAGAGATTACCAATGTTGTGTCTGTGACCGTTGTCTGGAGCGAAGAAGTTGTGTCTCAGTGTAACATGGACCCCTGCTGATTCTGTAATTAATATAAAGTGTCTCGACTCATCTATTTAGATAAATTAGCTGCAGGTAAAGACGTAGCCAGCTGAGAATGTTTCCCACTGTACTGGTAACAATGACAACAAAGGTGCACTCACAAACACTGAACAAAGGCTGATGTGGCTTTCCTGTTAAATTCATAAAACCAACAAAACGACCGCACACATCCTTGTAGTTGTAGTGAATTTACAATCCACAACAACACGACTACCGCCCTTAAAAACATACTGGGGGAATAAGGGACATTGATTCAGATTGACAAGCAATATAAAACGAACAGCAATTGCAGGTAAAACCAAAAAAGAGACGGACACTGAATTACTAAGTATCATGTAAAGTGAGATCACAAGCAATTAACATGTGCTTGACGCTCGGCAAATGAGGCTCCACGACCATTATATGGATCAGTACTGCCAGAAATATTCCCGTCACAGAACGTTACTAAAACTTTACCGTAGTAATCTAACAGTTACACGGATAGTGTATGGTAACAATAGCTCTAGAGCCTTATGTAATCACTATAATATAGCGGTATATGAACTGTAACATTAAGCGTCCGATGTGATCACAGGTATTATAATATAAACTAGTAATAGCTGGTATATAGTGGTAGGAAACGTCAGATGTGACCACAGTAAATTGGTCTGAAGGAAGCTCCATCACTACAGTAACAAGAATAACAATAACGTTAACTGTTATCAGCCACTAGCTGTTATACGGGAGGTTAGGTAGCATATTTAACTGGTTTGTACTAGAAGCTTCTGAACTGTCACAAGTAATTTATATGCTGGCAGGTGTAAATCAATTTTGATTTACAGCCTTTGTAAATATCAAAAAACAACGCTTATATTCATTTTAATGTGATTTTCATAGTCATATCTCAAGACATTTTATTATAAGTTACAAATATAAAATTAATTCCTTATAACGAAACAGTCCAGTGAACGTGGGTAAAAGTTAAAACATAATGCAGCAACGAATGATAAGAAAACCCGTAACTTACAGCGATCTAAGCAACTTATCTCTGAAAGACAAAGGAAAATGAACTAACACACGAAAGGTTGATGTAGAGATCGATGAGCTGTTTAAGTGATGAGGTCATGGTGAGTGACTTGGTTGGGATAGCGCTGGTCGCTAACTGTTAGAAAGTTAGAAGGATATTTCAGTGGAATACAAGTTGCTCTTATTAAAGACGTTATCTAGCAAGCGGGTTATAAACTATAATGTGATCGGTCAATATTTTAAAATAAGATCAGCAAATCATTGCGAGTCCGTCGTAAACCAAAAGTTAGACAGTTTTGCATTTTATTTCTTAGTCTTGTGACGTCAATAAAAATAAAACAGCCTCCGTGAATATCATAATCTAAGCCTCTGCAAATTCAATTTCACCATGATCATCATTATAATTACAGCTCATATTTAAAGTAAAAATATTAAATTTGAGTGTTTTGCAAGTCTTATTTTAGGACGGTCCAGTCGAGATTTGACTGTCGGTTACATACAAAAACAAATATTAAGGTTGCCCGTAACTGATGATCAAGCAGCTCAAGCAGCTCAGAGAGACAAAAGGAACAGCTCAGAAAAATGAACTAACAAACGAAAAATGAGTGTCAAACGATCGATCAGTTTTATCAATTATCTCATGGGACATATGTCACATGGTTACAATGAGCCCGGTATGTAACAGGAAGTGCACTCTGAGCCAAGCGTACGAGAGCAAACAAGAACCTGTGAGAAAACTGTTAAGTAAATAGACACTAACAATAGCCCATATTACGTAGGAGCAGCACAGCGTCTCACACATACACACAAACGTACACCGACAATCGAATAGAATTCACACGCCGTCTCGTTTCTGAATATAAGATAAACAAACTGAAGTATGTGATGGGGAGGAGAGCGAGGAATGTGCATGACGTCACACTCCAGCTTAGTTTGTCTGATACTTGTTAATTTGTACTATCCTGCCTTCAATCGGCGGTAAAGTAGGGCTCTGGAAGGTACTAAGGTAGTAGGGCGCTAATGACAGGAAGTCGCTGGACTCTAAGCCATAAGGACAGAGTGGTGGTATAAGGGCCTAGGGACCCTGGAGAGGAAGTGAAACACTAGGGACATTGAGACACGAGATCATCTGGTTGGAGTAATAGGACCAGTGGCCACACGTACACTACACAATATACAGCAGGCTTAGCGGAGGTAACAAAATAATAGATGAGACTAAAGTCTAAACAGAAAGAAATTCAATCACAAGTTTGTGAAAATATGCACCTTATTAGTCGGTACGTGACGTCACGGAAATACCGCGTGTGATCGTGATTCAAGGCCTGGAGTGGGTAAGCACTAAGCAGAGCAGGTTAACAATAACATATGTATAGGGAACATCATGTAATTACATCATACAATTCATACATTACTGAATACATACCAGATCAATGACTGAACTTATGTACACACACCACAGTTATTGGGGCGAGTACAAATGTATATCATGTTATCGGACTGTTCGGGTGCAGTTTAGAGAGATCTGTGGTTATAAAATTACCTTTTTCTAATTAGGGCCTGTGTACCACAGCTGGGTGCTCTTACTTTTGGTATTTTGTAACATCTTAATCATTATAACTAATATCTTCTATCATATGTACAATATAAATAACGGACGTCGGAAATTTCAACTCTAGACACTAAAATAACTAATAAAGCCGTTCTAAATCATCACTTGATACATCTTTTAAAGGGCAAGACTCTTGCCCTTTAAAAGAGTCAAGAGCCAACCTTAGAGAGAATATCTTCGATCAGATTTGCAAGGGTTTTGCTTGACCGTCCTTTTTCCAGTTTCCGCTATCATTAGCGATTCATTATGCGCTTTTTCCATGGAATTTATTTTCGTTGACTCTGATATCATTTCGTTGACTCTGATATCATTGTGGTAATTCAATTTCTCGAAGCTGCAAGATTTCGCAGTTTTTATAAATTCCTGGGTACGCAGATAATTATATCTATATTATACAATTAAAATAGAATTAAAGTCTAGACTTTTTTAAGTACTAAGCGCTTTAGGGCTGTTCCAATTTATAAATCAGTTTTATATTGGAGAAACTATTTAAATTCAGTCTCGCCCAGGGTATCCGTATAGGTTATAAGATTTCAGTGATGTTTTTCCGTTTATTAATGCAATCTCGGAAGGCAGGCCTCCCCTCAGCCGGATATCCGGTCGGTTCATAATATGGTAATTGATAAAATACAGTTGTGGAACACAAGAAGAAAATTGAGAATAATTTTGTGCACACGTACGAGGGTAGGGACCCAGATGTCGTTTCTAACCCGAATAAACTCTAAAGAGGATTCTCATCAGTAGCCACTAGCCGCACCTAGCTCCTTACTCGGTTTCTGAACTGGAATTCATAAGCTTCGCGCTTCCAGACGGCCAGACCGAGTATTATCATTCCATCCTTCTAGTATAGAGTTCATCAAAAGTAGCACCCACCTTGAAGATCTTTGACACCCAGACACCCCATTGGCGAAAAAACTTTGGATATAATCCTACATGCTCCCGAAGGAATCGCTGGTTTATGGTCTTTCTCATATATTAACTGTACACTGATAATTACCTTATCGGACTTTATTTGGACGGATATTAATTGAACGCCCTAACGTTCATCTTAATGTCCGTTCAAATAAAGTCCGTTCATTTAAGCCGTCATATAAGATTAAAATTCATGAGATGAAATATCAAAATGTACGTGATCATCCATCGCAAAGTCGTCCATAATCACAGTCGTCCAATGTCATTCATGGTATGCGTATACAATATACATACCGCTAAAGTGCTAAAAACTTAACTACACGATCATTGCAAGGATTACCAAAGAACTCTAAATACAATTTCCAAACAAAATAAATAACTTATTGTAATCACTAATTAGATAGACAGCGGGCACGTGTGGGTTTAAACTTGGAGAATGTATAACCCCAGCAAGAAAACAAGCTTCAAATTCCAGCGCAAATAAAGCTGCATTAAGATGTGGCATGATCGAAGTCTTAGTATGAATAATTCAATAGGTATGAGACGAGGAGGTGGTGCGTGGGAAGTGAGGTTTAATTCATCAGGATATTAAAGACCCAATAAATTCTTTGACAGACAGGACTCAAGTAAAGACTCAAGTCTGACAGTCGTTATTAAACACCGACAAAGAAGGTAGGATCTGAGAGCTGATCCTCTGAGAGAGACAGCTGACATCATTGGCTTTCATTATTATATCATAGTATATCTATGTCCTGTTTGTGTAATAGGCATATCTAGACTATAACTAGGCGGAGCGATAAGTACTGTTGTTCTTTAACAGGTTTACATTCACATAACACATGCTTAGTCCTTTTATTTGGTAAGATGCATCAAACAATAACGGAAAACAAGTTAAATTGAGCCAAACTCATGGCTAAACATTGATTAATAAAACAAGGAGAAATTGAGAAAGAAGGAGGATCATTATTATATCCGTCACAGAGTAAACGAGGTACCACTCATAATTGTAACGAGGCTAAACAAGGTGGTACCTCGAGTACACAGCATATCATTCGCCACACTGTATAAAGGTTAGGAACAACAAAAAGTTTAGCTGCTATAAAACTACTTTAGTAACGCAGCACAGGATAACTTGGTGTCATTCTGAGAATTAAAAAGGTGGGTAAAACGTGAGCTGCAGTTACCAAATTAAACTAATCTAAAAGTTCTGCTTTTTCGATGATCGTTCAGTTTTAGATAAATAAAAAAAAATAAAAGGGTGATACATGTATAATATTAATATTTGTTTGAACATCGTCGATGTGTTAGCTGAAGCAATTCGGAGCGCAGTATGTTTATAATTATACGTTAACAGGTTATAAACCTACAATAGGTTTAAAGTTTTACAAAACTTTAATCGTATATTACCACTGTTTATCCTCCTGCTTTCTGGGAAATTGGCTCCTTAACTTACATTAATTAAATCTGCATCCATCTAAATAAGGTCCGATAGGTTAGGTTTGCGCATTGTGCACGTCTAAACTAAGTTACAAAATTCAACTAATTCCTAAACAGATATCACTTCTGTTAATGAAAAGGAGGCAAATTTAGACACCTCAAGAATCACAGTGCTGGCAAACGTGACCCGCGTCGACTAAGAAAACCGAAAACGTTGGTGCTTATCGCCGATAACAGGTGGAAATTGTGGGCACGGGTATCCGGCATGGTTTGTTAAAGTCTATGCTCTAAACTTATAACGAATAACGAGTAAAACGTTTCCGGAGAACAGCTTATAGTTATATAGTGCGTGCCTAATAGCGGACCAGCCCTACAGGTACGTCATGGGTCATTGGTAGGTAGTAGCACTATATTAACAGTGTAGATCCTATACATTATAGCACACCATGTGCTAAGTACTCGTAGGTGTAAGATTTGTTCAGTAATACTATATAGTATAGGGTTTGTTATATATTGATATATGATTTTATATTGTTAACTAATCATACTAATAGCCTTTAGGTTTTAGGAAGTGATCGTTTCAATTGTTCATTACTGATAAGAACCCCGGAACACAACAATGGCGACAGTGATGAGATATCAGTTTAATGAACCACTCTCCACGACAAATGTCACAGATGTAAGAAGTTGGTTTGAACAATTTGAGGTTTTTCTAGAGGTCGGGGAACTGGTGGAAGACCCGACAATCCCAGAAATCCCGGAGGAGAACGACAGAGCTCAGGACGAAACTGATAGACTTACTAGAGAAAGGGAAGTCCGGATAGAGGAATTGAAAGAGCTCCAAAGAACCAAGCTACTCATCGTCAACATGGACTCAAGTATGTTTAAAAAAGCCACAAACTTGTGTAAACCAGCGAAGCTAGTGGAAGAGAGATACAGTAAGTTGAAGCAGAGACTATGCGAACATTTCGCACCCAGGCCAACCAAATTCGCTTCAAGATATCACTTCACACAGATCAGACAAAAGGAGAATGAAAAGAGCACTAGCTATATGGAGAGACTGCTAGTATGTGCAACTGATTGCGAGTTTCAGGATCTAGATTCCAGATTGTTAGACCAGTTTGTAGCAGGACTAAGAGAAGAGAGAGAGAAAGCCAAACTGCTAAAGAAGACCAATCTAACCCTAGAAATCGCAAGAGAGCACATGTTGTCACTGGAGAAGACCAAATTGGAGGCTCAAGAAATGAACGCATCAAGCAGTGGAACAGTAAACAGTGTCAAGTATAGGAAGAAAGAGAGATCCCACAGGACTGACAAGAAAACAGTGGTCACATGTAAGAAATGTACACTGAAGGGACATTCAGAGAAACAGTGTTTCACGAAATGTCATGCCTGTAAGAAAGTGGGACACATCAGTAAGAACTGTCAACACGCAAAGAGAAAGAAGAAGAGAAAGAAAGACGTCAAAACTTATCATGTGGAGTCTTGTTCAGATAGTGAAAGTTCAGAAGAGAGTAATTCAGAGCTTGAGAGCGAGAGTGAGGAGTCAAGTGAGGAAATTTTATTTGTGGAGGAGGTGTTAGAGTATTCACCAGTAGATAACTCAGAGAGTGAGTTAGGTGAATTGGACACAAGTTTAGTGTGTCAGTCCTCTGTTTATCATGATGTTGATTTTGAAAATGAAATTTCTGACCTAGATTGTACCATGCTCAAGTTTTCTGAGAGCAATGTTGAAATTCATAATGATTTTTATGATGACAATGAACTAACAGTTAACTACACGAACATTTCTAAACCACTCGTTCAGGTTAAATTGAATGGAGTTAATCTACAGATGGAGTTCGACAGTGGATCCACGGTAAGTATAGTTAGTTGTGATGTTTTTTCTAAGTTAGGGTTAGGCAAGACTCTGCGTGCTGCTAACAAGACCCTGCGTGTTGCTAACAACGAGAGACTGTCTGTCAAAGGTAAAAGTCTGGTAGACGTTGAGTTCAACGGAAGACTGATACAGGGATTAGAGCTGTATCTGATAGATGACAAGTGCCCGTCGCTCATGGGGCAGTCATGGATAACAGAGTTTTTAGGACCAGACTGGCTGACAGAGATTCTTAATCTTCAAAAGGACAAAGAGACTGTTGATGCAAATGTGTGTAGTAGTGTGGATGAAGAACTTGTCACTGCAGTATCAGACAGAGACATGGAAGTATTTAAACTCAGAACGATTAGTAAACTCAAGGAAAGTCCAATCTTTCAGCAAGGTTTAGGACTTATCTCAGGAGCTGAAGCAAAGCTGATTCTCAAGGAAGGAGCACAGCCTAAATCACTTGGAGTGAGACCGTTACCCTATGCTAAGAAGAAGCAAGTCGGGGACGAGTTACAGAGAATGATCAACGAAGGGATTTTGAGCAAAGTTGAGGGAGCAAGTCCTTGGGGAACACCCGTAGTTCCAGTGTTTAAAGGAGAGAAGACAAGGATTTGTGGATCATACAATCTCACGTTGAATCCAGGGATGGCAGCTCAGCAATACCCGTTACCTTCAATAGAAGAGTGTTTTAACAAGGTAACAGGGGGTAAGAAGTTTACTAAGCTAGATGTTCGACAAGCTTACAACAACATTCCGATCAGAAAGGAAGACAGGATTTTAACAACAATCAACACCCATCTAGGACAGTTGATGTGGAACCGGTTACCGTATGGTATCGCACCCGCTGCTGCGATTTTTCAGGAGACCATTGACCAAACTCTAGCCGGGATTCAAATGTGTTGTTGTAGAGTCGACGATATTCTCATATCAGGAAAAGACGATGAAGAACACATGACCATTTTGAACGAGGTCATAACGAGATTAGAAAATCAAGGATACAGATGTAAACCGGAGAAATCCCAGTTCATGGAAGACGAAGTGACGTACCTAGGTCACACTGTGAACAAAGACGGAATAAAGCCTGTAAAATCCAAAGTGGAAGATTTACTGAAGATGAAAGTACCAAAGTCGGTGGACGAACTTGTATCATTTCTTGGAGGAGTGAACTACTACAGAAGGTACATTGCAAACATGTCTCAGATTATTGCACCCTTAGACGAACTCAGGAAGAAAGGAGTCAAATGGAAATGGGACAAGGAACAACAGAAATCTTGGGAGAAACTGAGAAACATGTTAAGTTCGGAGACAGTTCTGACTTTGTACAATCCTAATCTACCGCTAAAGCTAGATACAGACGCATCATCACATGGATTAGGCGCTGTTTTGTCGCATGTAATGCCTGACGGAACTGAAAGACCTGTTGAGTACATCTCACGCACCTTGACATCTGCAGAAAAGAACTACTCACAGATCGACAAGGAAGCTACAGCAATTGTCTGGGGAGTCAAGCGTTTTCACCTCTACCTGTACGGGAGGAAGTTTAAGCTAGTCACTGATAACCAACCGCTAGTCCACATATTCAATAAGAACAAACAGTTATCGGTCATGACAGCAGCAAGACTAACCAGATGGTCGATATTCCTTATGGATTACGATTACGAAATAGCATATCGTTCGACCAAAGCCCATGGTAATGCAGACATGCTATCAAGATTACCAGTTCCACACACTAAACAGGACGAAGAAGAAGCTAAGGAAGAGCTAGTCTTCAGTGTGGACATTGAAGATACCTGTTTAACTGCTAAGAAGATCGAGAGTTACACCAAAAAAGACCCGATTTTGTCAAAAGCGTTACACTACATCATGAATGGATGGCCGGACAAAGGCATACAATTCAGTGAAGAGATGACAGCTTACTGGAACAGAAGAAGTGAATTATCTGTGGAGCTAGGATGTATAACGTGGGGTTGCAGAGTCATTATTCCCAGCAAACTACGATCGACAGTGTTGGAGAATCTACATGTAACACACCTTGGGATAAGTGGAATGAAGACTCTGGCTCGTTCTTACGTGTACTGGCCACGGATTAACTCAGAGATTGAACAGTTAGCCAGCACATGTAAAAGTTGTGGTAAACATGGGAAGAGTTTACCAAGTCTCACTGAACATCCGTGGACCAAACCCACTATGCCTTGGCAGCGCGTACATATTGACTACGCAGGCCCATTCTTCAACAAAATGTGGTTAGTTGTCTATGATGCTTACACAAGATGGCCAGAAGTGATAAAGATGAACAAAGACACCACTTCAGCAGCTACTATCAGAGCACTACGAGAGATATTTAGTAGAAACGGACTGCCGTTCGTCATAGTAAGCGACAATGGAACCAACTTTACCTCTGACGAGTTTGAAAAGTTCTTATCATCTAACAACATCAGACACTTGAAGACAGGAACATATCACCCGAAAAGTAACGGTTGTTGTGAACGGTTTGTAGGAACTTTCAAATCTGCTATGAAAAAGATGAACGAAGATTGTAAAGATATTCACAAGAATTTAGCGAACTTCTTGATCCGGTACAGAAACACGCCACACAGTGTAACAGGTACACCACCAGCAGAGGCGATGTTTAAAAGATCGCTCAGATCCAGACTTCATCAGATCACCCCACTGGATCAGCAGAAAGTTGACAGCATGGATATCGAGAAGGAGCAAGCAGTTCTTGATTCTAGCAGAATTCGAAACAGACAGTTTGAAGAACAACAAGACGTGTATGTTCAACCTACAGCTAAAGACACATGGAAAGAAGGTGTCATTGAAAAAAGACTGGGCAATTCCAATATGTATGAAGTACAGTTTGGTGGGAGAAAAGTTGTAAAACACGCAGATCAGATCAAGAAGAGACTGAGACCAATGTTACAGCGAAAGAAACCAACTTTGTATAGTCCCCCAGGTAATCTAGAAACCAGCAATAGTCATGTCCAGTTGAATGTTTCACCATTGCACAATTCACCAGTACGTGGTCCGTTAGAGTTAGAGAATGTTTCACCAGCACGTGTTCCATCAGTGAGTGTTTCACAATCACAACCACCTACACCTATTCAAGCCACTGTAACACGACCCACTACTTCTAACGTGACTACACAGTCTACACGATTGACAACTACTAAAACTAACAACACACCCAACACGGGATCTGCACCAGTATCACTTCGCAGATCTGACAGACTGGCTAACAAACCAAGACGTTGTTGGAATTAATTAATTTATTACAGATTGTTTTTACTCATTTTATACGACAGCTTATTTTGTTTTATGTGTAAAGGCACTACGTGCAGTGTATTGTAATATCGAACGAAGATGTTTATTTTGATACCCGATAGATGAAGGACATTTTAACATTTGATTTCTAACATGAAACGGCAGTTTAAATCGGAAAGCAACTTGTCACGAGACTTTTATTTTAACTGGCATACGGCAGATTTTAACATTCGTCGAAGGAGAGAGAATGTGAAGTTGGATTTTATGTATTTTATGTAAAACGCGGACGTCGTTATATTATAGAGAATTTGTTGTTTTCAGTCACGCGCATTAAGCGCGCGCAATTATTTATTTTAATTCTGTAAAACGTGGTCCGAGCTGAGACGAATCTTAATGTTTTCGATACGCAAACGATTTGAACATTGAACAAGGAGGAATGTTATATATTGATATATGATTTTATATTGTTAACTAATCATACTAATAGCCTTTAGGTTTTAGGAAGTGATCGTTTCAATTGTTCATTACTGATAAGAACCCCGGAACACAACAGGGTTCTTCTAAGCTTTACTGGTAAATATGAAGATTGAAGTTAAATATAATCCGGCAACTTTCAAAGTATTAAAAGCTCTTATAGTTATTTAAACAATAATTCTAAAAACACATAATTTTAAAATCTCCCTTTGCTAATTCAGTGTGTATTGGTCTAAAGACGATAAATAAGGTACTGACTACTAGCACTGCAAAATGCAAATACGAAGGTGCTAATTTAACATAATATGGCTATTATAATGCTGAACACGTTTATTACATGCGATTACAATTGATCCTCTAAAGACTTGGAACGAATGTAAATAAAGAAAGGAGTCTCGGGGTTCACTGATAATAAAGGAAATTAAGAAAAGTGCATGTATTAACTTATTAAAGTTGACAGGGCTTTTCAATCCACATGGTCGATGCAAAATATCCGGCTGAAGGGTAGGCCTGCCTTCCGAGATCGCATTAATAAACGGAAAAACATCACTGAAATCTTATATAATTATCTGCACCCAGGAATTTATAAAAACTGCGAAATCTTGCAGCTTCGAGAAATTGAATTACCACAATGATATCAGAGTTCAGACTACGCAATATGTGAGTCAAGGAAAATAAATTCCATGGAAAAAGCGCTTGCTGAATCGCTAATGAGAGCGGAAACTGGTGCAAAAAGATCCGATTGATCATTTAGCATCGAGTACTTATACTACTACAAAAGCGATAACTTAATTACATTTTATAATATTATTATTATCATAATGATGTATAACTGATCTAAATCTGATATAAATCTGAGCCAAAAAGCAGTGTCGCGTGCTTGAAACTGTGCTACTAATAGTGGTGAATTACACCATTGACTTCCACTCGCACCTGATAATATGATGTCAGCCGCCTCAATATCGTCCAAATTAAAATGACTGTATAAGTACTTTATTTAGAAACAAATTTACGTGGTAAGTAGTAAATCTATTAATAGCTATATATTACGTGGTATATTTTTGTTAAGATTGAGTGGTTAATATAGTAAAAATAAATAAAACAACTATTCAAAAGTGAAGCAACCGTCTTTGAAACGACAAAACTTCTGCAGCAATTAACAGTTTGTCGGTATGCTATTTGCAAATGAAAAACATAAAACGCACGGTAGTACCACACATAATGGTGTCTCTGAAAGCTGAAACACGTAGATAACAGCTCTGTGGTACTCATGACGGATATGGAAGTCGGTAGTTACCAGTTAACCGTATAAAGGGATGCGTTTAACTGGTAAACAGACGCGTAGTTATGTTGCGAGCCACTGATTCTTGGAACACATGTAAATGGTATATATTTATAAACCACCGTTATACTCGTGCTCTCTCTCCCTCCCTCCCCCGTGTACTTGCTTCACAGTAATGAAATATTGTCACTGAATTTTCCACCAAAATTTCTGGCGAAGAGGTAATTTCAAAGTTAACTGATTAGGTTTATAATTAATACATATTTTCCAAGCTACCACGAGTAGAAAAAGTCCAAACTCCAAATTGGTTGAAACTGTCCGGTGGTAACATTTACTCTCGCTTGCTCGTCAACTGGTCGTTTACTGGTTTTCTACTATTTTGGCGAGACAGCTCTCAAATCGGGCGGTTTTACAATTACAGAGCATGTCGAGATCTTGAAAGATTGAGAGCGAAATTACACGTTCTCAAATTACGATTAACTATTTCATTTCTTGTTTGTTTATTTATATTCTAAATATAGCAAAATCACAAGATAACTGTGTAATGATACGTACTCTGTGTACTTGATATAACTAATGGCAATAATTCGATACCTAAACGAATTCAGCATTAAAAAGCAACAATATACGACGAAACCAAATAACGGAATTATCAGCTAGTACTCTAGTAGTATATAATCGGTATATAATTATAACTTGACTCCGTAATCCACATGGAATACCAGCCGCATATTCGCTACCAGCCGCCCAGAGGCGTCATGAGAGCAGGACATGGTACAGCATACTGAGCATACCGAGCATACTGAGCATACTGAGCATACTGAGCATACTGAGCATACTGAGCATACTGAGCATACTGAGCATACTGAGCATACTGAGCATACTGAGCATACTGAGCATACTGAGCATACTGAGCATACTTAGCATACTGAGCATACTGAGCATACTTAGCATACTGAGCATACTGAGCATACTGAACATACTGAGCATACTGAGCATACTGAGCATACTGAGCATACTGAGCATACCGAGCATACCGAGCATACCGAGCATACCGAGCATACCGAGCATACCGAGCATACCGAGCATACCGAGCATACTGAGCATACTGAGCATACTGAGCATACTGAGCATACTGAGCATACTGAGCATACTGAGCATACTGAGCATTCTGAACATACTGAGCATACTGAGCATACTGAGCATACTGAACATACTGAGCATACCGAGCATACTGAGCATACTGAGCATACTGAGCATACTTAGCATACTGAGCATACTGAGCATACTGAGCATTCTGAACATACTGAGCATACTGAGCATACTGAGCATACTGAACATACTGAGCATACCGAGCATACTGAGCATACTGAGCATACTGAACATACCGAGCATACTGAGCATACTGAGCATACTGAGCATACTGAGCATACTGAGCATACTGAGCATACTGAGCATACTGAGCATACTGAGCATACTGAGCATACTGAGCATACTGAGCATACTGAGCATACTGAGCATACTGAGCATACTGAGCATACTGAGCATACTGAGCATACTGAGCATACTGAGCATACTGAGCATACTGAGCATACTGAGCATACTGAGCATACTGAGCATACTGAGCATACTGAGCATACCGAGCATACCGAGCATACCGAGCATACCGAGCATACCGAGCATACCGAGCATACCGAGCATACCGAGCATACCGAGCATACCGAGCATACTGAGCATACTGAGCATACTGAGCATACTGAGCATACTGAGCATACTGAGCATACTGAGCATACTGAGCATACTGAGCATACTGAGCATACTGAGCATACTGAGCATACTGAGCATACTGAGCATTCTGAACATACTGAGCATACTGAGCATACTGAACATACTGAGCATACCGAGCATACTGAGCATACTGAGCATACTGAGCATACTGAGCATACTGAGCATACTGAGCATACTGAGCATACTGAGCATACTGAGCATACTGAGCATACTGAGCATACTGAGCATACTGAGCATACTGAGCATACTGAGCATACTGAGCATACTGAGCATACTGAGCATACTGAGCATACTGAGCATACTGAGCATACTGAGCATACTGAGCATACTGAGCATACTGAGCATTCTGAACATACTGAGCATACTGAGCATACTGAGCATACTGAACATACTGAGCATACCGAGCATACTGAGCATACTGAGCATACTGAGCATACTGAGCATACTGAGCATACTGAGCATACTGAGCATACTGAGCATACTGAGCATACTGAGCATACTGAGCATACTGAGCATACTGAGCATACTGAGCATACTGAGCATACTGAGCATTCTGAACATACTGAGCATACTGAGCATACTGAGCATACTGAACATACTGAGCATACTGAGCATACTGAGCATACTGAGCATACTGAGCATACTGAGCATACTGAGCATACTGAGCATACTGAGCATACTGAGCATACTGAGCATACTGAGCATACTGAGCATACTGAGGGGGGCGAGGACAATGCACTTATAGTAGTGGAGAATTTGGATAACATCAGTGATTCAGTGTTAAGATGTAATACTGCATTATATAGTATATCTGCATAACTGTATTACTGTATCATAAGCTGCTCACCTTAACACTACAGGTTGCCTGACAACTGACAATCCGAACACTATTGAATTAGAGTAGCACTACAGTGATAGTGAAACCACTCACATGCTGCAACCCAGGTTTCTTAATCGCCATAACAATAACGACAGTCTCAATAAGTTGTCGTGTGATTGTTATTGACTCGTGTTGGAAAGACAATTACTCAGTCTTATTATCAGCCATCAGGTCTAGAAGTATAGTATCAGAATTATATTATATACCTTATCGGACCTTTATATTTGGACGGACATTAATTGAACGCTGGAGGCCCTAACGATCATTTTAATGTCCGTTCAAATAAACTCCGTTCATTTAAGGTCCGTCCAAGTTAAAGTCCGTTGAATTTTTTTCAAAACTTTTTCCACTTCGAACTTTTTGTCCAGAATATGACAACTATGAGAACTTTATTGTGCCGTAAGTTAACGATGGAAAGGTTCTCCTTGGTCTGCCGGAGGCACAGAAAACTTTACTAGTATATAATGTTTTCAAGAGTCACTCTGCGGAAAAAGTCAACAAAATTATGGCACTCAACAACATAGTTCATGAGCTAGTCCCCGCCAACATGACAAACTTGTTCCAGCCTCTAGATATTACGGTAAATCGTGTTGCCAAGGACATTTTTCGACGTTGTTATAGTTCATATTACTCAGGGGAGGTAATGAAACAGTGCTAGGAAAGCTCCACGTGATGTTAAGGTTTACCTAAAGTTGTCTAAGTTAAAACCACTTCACGCCAAATGGCTTGTAAAGTTAACACTGAAATGCAGGACCATAATTATGTCCATTCATTTAATGTCCGTCCAAATACGGTCCGATAAGGTGGTCATTCAGGACCGGCTAGAGAACGGGTTTATTAAAAAAAAGTCAGTGTCACGTGACAGTCGAGTTTAGAGTGATTAATCATCATCCCATAAAAGTAAAACACCCTGCTGTACAGCTGCCCTAATGGAAATTCTTTGCTGAACTGGAGAATGAATAAAGGAATAAGGCAGCAGCGATGCAATTGGATAAAAGTTAAAAATGTCATACATAATTATAATAATTAAACTTTGAAGTTCGAGCGAAAATAGCAAGTTTTAAAAAGTGACGTTCAGCAAAATTTGATGAACTAAGAAAATTGAAAATTGAAAATAAGACATACGTAAATCAGGAAATGAGCTGGCGTTGGGATCGAATGATAAATTAGCTTAGCCGACTGAATGATTCAATGAAACAAGAAATATTTTATAAAGACTGTATAATTAGTGTGGAACAGCCCTTATACATTCTGCAAATTATGGAGGATTTCTGAAAGTTATGGAGGATTTAACTGGAAATGATATTACTTTATCTCACTTTTGCACCCCGACACTAGTGGACTGACAATGATTATAAGAGTAAAATAATAGATTTTTCTTGGAGAAGTTATCTTTTGACTCTTAAAGTTGCGAACAAAATGAAGAAGCAGACTTTAGGCTAGAAACTTTATTGAATTGAAATAATCATTCCACGTAACTACGTCTTCTTCAGTTTTCAAATTATTTGTTATATAGTAGTGTTGAAAGTATTAAAACATTAAAAATAATAGACTTTCTAATTGTCTAATTGTGGTACGAGAGAGCATATGATTATAAACAAATTAATACTATCAAAATTCTTGTTTCTAGGGCGGCGCTCGGCCTATCAATTGTCATTCCAATATAATATATTCAATCTGTTTATGAACAGAGAAGCCTCGAGGTCCCCAGCGTAAATACTTGGGGAGATATAATTAAATTTCTCAGCTGAAGCTGTACGAAGCTCTTGTCACTTCAGTGTTGTTGTATAACTGTAGCAGCTGGGCTGCTCCTGAAACCGTAATGGCATCTGTCGACGTTCTTCAAAGGAAGCATCTGAGACAGATAATCAACACCTATTGGCCTACGGTTATCAGTAACGAGAATTTATATAAGAGATGTAATGTCAGACCCCTTACTGAAAGGATCAAGAAAGCAAGATGGAAGATGCTTGGGCACGTTCTCAGAAGCGGTGATGACACTCCCGCCTTCTTATCTTTCAGATTTGCATGTTTAGGATGTTTTGACTACAAAGGAAGGAGGGGCAGACCTCGTTCAAATTTATTTGATTTATTATTAAAAGACATTATGACAAAACAAATTATTGTGATTGTAAATAAAAGATTTAGTTTAAGTAATTTCAACGATTTAGTGTACAAAGCTCATGATAGACGTCTTTGGAGAAGTTATGGGTGAGTCGAGACTACTCGGCCACTCGATTTTATGATTTAATTTCTATTATCTTGTGTTTGCTGTAAATAGTTGATTAATAATAATAATAATCGTGATGTGGTAGTACTAGTTAGTACCCTGATAATGAGTAATGACTTGTAAGTTATTTTTATACTTATAGTTATACGGATATGATACCCATGTCTATACTAGTTCTACGCGTTTCCAAGAAAGCTTGATTACTTGATTCAATTTTTATTCAATTTTTTGTAAAATAATTCTTCCTGTCCTAACCCTACTAGATACCTCGCAATGTTCACATGTAATAGCAGATAATTCAGGGGTGTAGGAATGATTTTCTGTGAGCCACAGTCAGAATTTCAAAGGTTTTATAAATTTCAATACTATAGTAGTAGTACCGTACAGTTAAAGTTTGTCGAAGGCAAACATTTTTGAGGATTTTACTCGTGCAAAACGCCTGGAAGCAATTTGGCAATTGAGACATTTTTGAACTATGCTTACACTGTACACCATTAAAATATTCTCTAAAAAAATATAACTCTACTACTACTAGTATATGATGTTTTCAAGAGTCACTTGGCGGAAAAAGTCAACGAAATTATGGCACTCAACAACATAGTTCATAAGCTAGTCCCGCCAACATGACAACATGTTCGAGCCTCTAGATATTACGGTAAATCGTGTTGCCAAGGACATTGTCCGACGTTGTTATATTACTCAGGGGAGGTAATGAAACAGTGCTAGGAAAGCTCCACTTGATGTTAAGGTTAACCTAAAGTTGTCTAAGATAAAACCATTTCACGCCGAATGGCTTGTAAAAGTTAACACTGAAATGCAGGACCGGGGTAGTTTGATAAAAAAGGTTTCCATAAAGCTAGAAATCACTGATGCTTTAAGCATGGACTATTTCATGCACGAAAACTCATTTGATGAAGATGATATGTGATATTAGACACTGATTATGTACACATATTTTAACATTTTTACTGCTGAACGACTGCTTTTCTTATTTACTGTATAAAAATGGATTTGAAAATCATTTGCTGAAATAAAAAAATCTGTTTTTTGATGGTTTTGAATGCCATCTAGCGTTCATATTAATGTCCGTTCATAATTATGTCCGTTCATTTAATGTCCGTCCAAATAAGGTCCGATAAGGTAACAATATATATAACAGTACGTTATAATGCTAAATAAAATAGCGCAAGTACTGAGTCTGTAACCATAGCAGCTGTACTAGTTCTCGGTTGAGATGATTATTTTGGTACACCTAAGATAATTATGGGTGTTACCTGAACATTGCAATTGCATCATTCGAGTGATTAGCAGACTCAGACTGAGTTTAAGAACTTTATTTTCATTTAACTGTTTTAAAAAGGAACCTAGAAACTATAGAGCTAGTGCCTATAGTAGGTATGAGTAGTGTCAGTATCAACAGTAGTATGTAGAGTGGTTATACTATAAGAGTGGGATATCAGTTCTCAGACTAGACATAACATGTGATTTATATCTCTGTTATCGTTAAGAAGCTGCAATATCTTCAAGAATTTCATGAAAATATTGCAACTACTTAAAATAGTTTCATGGTTTCTGGTTTTAATTTTATGATGGAACTATTGAAATATTAGAGGAAAAATAAAAAGCACGAGATTTGGGTTTAGCAAATTAATAACAATAAGACTAAAGTGAAATAATCGCAACCCTTCTGAATAGGACGCGCGACGAATGCAAGAAATGGTTGACTGAAGAAAGAAATGGTCGACTGAAAGAGATCCTTGATCTTAAATTCGAGGCATTCCGTTATACTTATATAAAACAAAGTTAATGATCCGATCTAGCTTATTGAATTTTCATTTTGCAGACAAAGTATGTAACACCTTTAATAGACTTTCACTTCCCCATAAAATTAGAAGACGCTTGAAAACAAACACTTCACATAATTGAGCGAGCACGCTAAACTGTGTTATCATGACTTCAGACTTACAAGCAATTACATCAAGCACTTCAAGAACAGACCTAAGCAATAGGTCGACACGGGGCAAAGCACAACAAATTAGTAATAATAGATATAAATCTCGACTTTCAAGATCCTGCCATACTACAATCCCAAAAGGAAAACAACCAACGACCGTTTAAATGACATCACGAGGGTAAAATTTTGGTCCATTTAATTTCCTCGAGCAACAAGTCATCATTTCTTCTGTGGGAAGAGAAAATTATCGTGGGCATTTTGATTTAGGACAATTTAAAAAACTTTCCTTCCCGAACCATTGGTTAGGGATCGTTGAAAGTAATCATTAGTTTTCACAACAAACCAGTCATCTTATCTATATAGGAATTGGAAGTGCGTCATTGAAAGAATGTTCCCGAATTATTGATTTGTATGGGCAATGGGCATGGCCACAATAGTTTCTGTTTACCCCTTTCCTCTTTAACTTGATATAATTGCGTGGTATTCAATTAATTCTGCAAATACCATTTATAGTAATATGTAGAATTGATTAACGATGTCAACCCTTCCAAATCGTTGCTCTGCGAATTAAAAAAGTCAAAGCAACGATCTTGTCGATTCGAAATAAAAATGATAGTTGCGCACGGCGCGTCGAAGCGGCGAAGTTCTCTAAGTCTAATTATATGCAGCTGTTGCAGCACTACATGCTACAGAGTTGACAAAACTTTAGCTACAAATACGTAAATGGTAAAATACCAATAAAATGTTCATTAGGAAATGCCAACATTATCACGAAGTTCCTGTTTACAAACACGTCAGGTAAAGATCAAAGAATGGAGATTGATGGGATCAAAATTCAAAATGTATGTGCGACGTGGAGCACCTGCCTTTAGCCAGAGCCTAACACCTGACGTGACAGGCATCAAGCTCGATATGAGAAAGATAGTTGTGTAACTGTAAAAGAACAGTATGGCAGACGCCTCAACACTATAAAAGAATTATATGACTTTTTTATTCTAGAAGGAATCTTAATTAATCCGCAAGTTAACAATTAATTAAGCCTTAAACGAAATCTAACTAACGCACCAACAGTACTCTTTAAGTTTAATTACTTATAAGTAAATATTAAAACTTAAAGACATAATTTCAATTTGTAGGTTCTTTATACCACGTGCCTGAGCAGTAATTTGAACGCCTTGCATTTCAGATCACACGTCGTGCAGATATAGATTCAAATTATAACAATGTCCTCTTAAAGTTGAATTAAATCTTTGACAGTGACAATGTGTTTAGTCCTTATAGGAACTTAAAGGTTTTAGTGGAATTAAACAAGAATTAAACAGGAATTAAACATGATCGAATGACCAAGGAGAACACTAACGAACTTGTCTTGGTAATGGTAATACAACAATTCAATATAATTATATTTGACCAAAACCCATAATCATGGGTAGAGTGAACCGCTGCCAGTGTCTCTCTTTTCCACACAAAAGGAAATGATATTAATTTGAGGAACCGTCCGCAAATGCAAATTGATACCGAGAATGAAATCGGTCGCTCGCTTTTCCCATTCAATAAGCTTTATTACAATTCGTAAGACGTGAATGAATGGGAAAAGCGAGCGACCGATTTCATTCTCGGTATCAATTTGCATTTGCGGACGGTTCCTCAAATTAATATCATTTCCTTTTGTGTGGAAAAGAGAGACACTGGCAGCGGTTCACTCTACCCATGATTATGGGTTTTGGTCAAATATCATCTCTTTTTGATTATAATGTCAGGATAATTTACACAGTCGAAACTTCATGAATAACTATATAAGGAGGTAATTTCAACGATTTCGAAATTTTACCTTTGAAAACATTTCCTTGTGTTTAGGTAGGTATATCTGTCGATAAAAGACTGAATATGGCACTTTTTACTCATTCAAGTTGGCATTTAATTCATATATAATTCCATTTAAATATCGTGGGAAAGCAGAATATATTCGAAATCACGAATGAGCTAAATTCTCACCTTTCGCACGTGCAAACTTTGAGCGGACGTTGCGTGCGCATACAATATTGAATCACCGTAAATTTTTGCATAGTGGTATTCAATATATAGTTTGACAAGCACGCAAAGTTTCAGAAGATTTTAAAAAGAACTTGAATCACAACGGGACTCCAAAGTTGATAAAAATCGTGAAAATAACAATTTTCAGTGATATAAGCTATTTTAAATCAATTTGGGCGTGTCCTCACGTGTGCAAATTTTCGATTTTCAACTTTAAAACTAGCCTATAACACAATTTAGACCTTTAAGAAGCAAAACTGAGCTCCACAACCCAAGGGATGGTCCAAAACCAGAGAATACTAATTCACAACTTTTGTGTTTTTATAAAATTATTCTTCAAAAAAGCACTAACTTCAATAGCGAATATCTTTATGAAGGAGTAAGGTAGGAAACTTTTCCGGTAGATTTTCAGAATGCTTAAACAATTATCTATGGTAAAAATGTCCTCAGATTTTGAATTAAATTACTTTTTAATGGTGTAAAATCGATTTGAAAAGTTGTTATTTTGTCAAAAATCGAGTTTTAAAAACACTTAAATTGATGACGTCATCAAGTGATGATGATGACGATAAATTATTTTTCGATATAATGTAAACTAAAGTATAAACAATTATCTTTAAAACCTGTGGTTCGAAATGACTGTATCTTTTATACTTTTGAATCGACGGACACTTAAATGTAGGCTACAATTGACTGCCAAAGCGTCTATACATACATACTGATACATGTATCAGTATGTATGTATAGACGCTTTGTATGTATACATAAATATATATATCCTTCACGACAATCTGTTGTAAAACAGGGGTTCCAGAAAACTGATCACCTCCCGATACTCCTGAAACACGAAACTTTTTTTACAGTCGATTTGGACAGGGTCTAGACGCCCTGCAAAGTTTCAGATCTCTAACTCAATTTTAACATGGTTTTTAAGGCACCTGAATATGGCGATTTTGGGTTTTTTACCTAATTTCGTATAACATGCTGGCGCGTATTTTGCACAAATTTCTTAAAAACCTCCACATAACTATTTCTTATTCCTGTCATCTTTAACATTGAATTAGAATGTTTTTTACTTAAATATACCTGCTGAACTACTTTCGATGAGTCTTAATGCCTGGAAAACAATAAAGGGGATATAATAGTATAGGGGGTAAATAGTGTTGTGAATATAAGGGCAACGGTAATGCTTGCCAGCATTGTGATACGATCAGAACTCTATAACAAAAATTGCGCCGGTTAGCGGACACTAGATTTCCATCAACCGTACTTGTAGGCATTGCCTTTTAAAATTTTAAATTACAATTTTAAACGATTGTTTCAATTTCATGTTGTTGGTCAAAATATCAAATAATGCTTCTTCATTCACCATTCTTGGGGCGCTACGAAGCACAAAATGAAGGGGTGGCCAGGCCCAAAAAGTCATCATGGAATAAAAGCTTTTATGTTTTAGGAAATAGCCAACATTTTTGGACCTTTACTGATAGTTGAAATTCGACATATGACGTCATCTAGCGTCATCTAGCGTCATCTAGCGTGAAATATCGCCAGATGATGATAGATGACGCTAGATGACGCTAGATGACGCTAGATGACGCTAGATGACGCTAGATGACGCCAATTAGCGACATTGTCGCTAAGTGCACGGCACCTTTCGAATGTCGCTATCTAGCGCTAGATAGCGCTATCTAGCGCTAACAAGCGTTATCTAGCGGAGAATGTCGGTTTGTGACAGTTTACGCTAGATAGCGGTATCTAGCGCTATCTAACGCTATATGTCGCAACGACATCTGACGCAGCGCTATCTAGCGCTATCTAGCGCTATCTGGCGCTATCTAGCGGAGAATGACGGTTTGTGACAGTTTACGCTAGATAGCGCTATCATCTAGCGCTAGATATCGCGGCGACAGCTAGCGCTAGATAGCGCTATCTAGCGTAAACTGTCACAAACCGACATTCTCCGCTAGATAACGCTTGTTAGCGCTAGATAGCGCTATCTAGCGCTATCTAGCGGAGAATATCGGTTTGTGACAGTTAACGCTAGATAGCGCTAGATAGCGCTATCTAGCGCTAGATATCGCGGCGACAGCTATATATAGCTATGGCTATAGTTGTTAAACGTTAAATATCTAACGTTGGTTATAAGTTTTATTTTTAACGTTGCAAAACGTTTATTATTTGACGTCAGATCAAGGTTACCTTATTAATATTAACTATAAGCAGAGTTTAAAATTCAACTACATTTTAAAGTTGTATGTAGGTTACATATAAAACGTTGTTAAACGTTAAATATCTAACGTTGGTTATAGGTTTTATTTTTAACGTTGCAAAACGTTTATTATTTGACGTCAGATCAAGGTTACCTTATTAACTATAAGCAGGGTTTAAAATTCAACTACATTTTAAAGTTGTATGTAGGTTACATATAAAACGTTGTTAAACGTTAAATATCTAACGTTGGTTATAGGTTTTATTTTTAACGTTGCAAAACGTTTATTATTTTACGTTAGATCAAGGTTACCTTATCAACTATAAGCAACGTTCAAAACTCAACTAAATTTTAACGTTGTATGTAGGTTATACATAAAAACTTTGCCGGCTGGTATAGGCTTAGACTAATATTTTGAGAAAAAGCGGCGCGTACTGATAGTAAATTACGAGTATCACCCGTTAACGAGTGAGATTCGTCCAGTATAACCTGTTTATGCTCTAACCATAGCCCTCTCGCTAGTAGTACGCTTACTGCTTAGACACATGGCTATGTGAAAGAAGATGATGTAAAGATCTAAATGTTAAATTAGCATTTGCAAATTAATAGTATTGAAATCTCGCACAGCAAGTTATTAAAAGAATGTAATGAGAGTCGAGCCGAATTTATTGTTCAGTAATCACATATATCGTACCCACGAGTTTTCAGTTTACGAACTACGCGCAAGTGTGAAGTGCAAGCGCGAAAGCTTTAGTGCAATTTAGCTACGAAAATACCAAAACCCTTAAAATGCGATGCATTCAGTATTTAGAATTAATATATTATAAATTTTTAAGTTATGTCAATCCTCTTACCTGGGGACCCAGGTTTTATGTACATGTTCATAAACATTAAGATTTGGCGAATAAAGATTTGGCGGAATGACAGGCTGAGCGCGGCCCAGTAACAATCCTCGGGATCGGAATTATTTTGGATAAATACTTTACAGCTTTGAGCTTCGAGTAATCTATTTGACGATGTTTGTTGTAGCGCGATGCACTACTGGGCCGCGTCGCGCAGCCAATAATATAATGCTTCTTGCAACCACTAGTGCTTTACTTGTATCACGTTGCGACCCCCACGGTCGTTTCACTATCGTCCTGACGATACAGGGGGAGCCGCGCACTTCGTGCGCGGCGGGTCATACAACGTATGACAATGCTTTACTAAACATACTTGGTCAGTACGTTACTGTATGTACGAACTTTTAAAAGGTGTCGAACTGTACAAATTTTAAAAAGCTGTCGAGGAATTTTTACCGAATTTTTTAAAAAATTTTTGTTTTTTAATCAGTAATCACTTCAGTCCGAAAAATTTGTTATTTTTGTCCGGGAGGTTACATTTCAGATTTAAAATATTAACATGCATCCGGCCATTTAATCCGCACGTCATCGTTTCCCGCCATTTTAACACAAATTTTTGCAATTAGCTTTTTATTTGTAGGTTTACAACCTACCAGGACGCGCGCCGAGTTGGACAGATATTTTACGAGTATCACCCGTTAACTTTTTATTATATATTTCGAAAATTTATGAGGCGAATTTTTCCCAAACTAATCCCGAACTGAAAAAACGTGCCGAACTGTACGAATTTTTTACGACTTTTGTACGAACTGACCAACTATGTTACTAAATTGGCGATATGCACCATGTCGCGCCGCGCATCCAAAAATGCTTCTCGGTATCCAATAATGCTTTTCCGTTCCGGCGAAATGCACCACTGAGCTGTGAAAGATTGGCATCATGAATCAACGATGTTAGTAACTTGTATAAATTTCGTCGAAATAGTACGTGCCGCTTTCTTCCGATCCCGACACACACACACACACACACACACACACACACACACACACACACACACACACACACACACACACACACACACACACACACACACACACACACACACACACACACACACACACACACACACACACACACACACACACACACACACACACACGTACACACACACACACACACTCACACACACACACACACACACACACACACACACACACACACACACGCACACACACACACACACACACACACACACACACACACACACACACACACACACACACACACAGAGTTAGGATTACTGTTACTGTGATAGGATATGATATCTTGTGCTATATGTAGCGACGACATCTGACGCAGCGACATATAGCGCTAGATAGCGACATCTAGCGCTAAATAGCCTGGACTGTCACGACCCAAAATTCTTCGCTATTTAGCGCTATCTAACGCTATTTAGCGCTATCTAACGCTATCTAGCGCTATATGTCGCAACGACATCTGACGCTATATAGCGCTATCTGGCGCTATATAGCGCTAGATAGCGTGAACTGTCGTAAACTGACTTATCCTTAACGGGTGATACTCGTTAAATATCTGTTCCATATATTGTCCAACTCGGCGCGCGTCCTGGTAGGTTGTAAACCTACAAACTTATCCCGCTATCCAGCGCTTGATGTCGCCTGCGTCAGATGTCGTCGCGACAGATGTCGTCAGATGACGTCAGATATCGCTAGATGGCGTCAGATAGCGTCAGATGTCGCGGCAACATATGACGCTAGATGACGCTAGATGTCGTCCCTAGAATTTTTATGAAAATAGCGCTATCTGTCGCCTGGCGTCAGTGCTGCGTGCTTAGCGTCATCTAGCGTCATCTAGCGTCATATAGCGTCATATAGCGTCATATAGCGTCATATAGCGCTAGATAGCGCTAGATAGCGCTAGATAGCGCTAGATAGCGCTAGATAGCGCTAGATAGCGACATTCGAAAGGTGCCGTGCACTTAGCGACAATGTCGCTAATTGGCGTCATCTAGCGTCATCTAGCGTCATATAGCGTCATATAGCGTCATATAGCGTCATATAGCGCTAGATAGCGCTAGATAGCGCTAGATAGCGCTAGATAGCGCTAGATAGCGCTAGATAGCGACATTCGAAAGGTGCCGTGCACTTAGCGACAATGTCGCTAATTGGCGTCATCTAGCGTCATCTAGCGTCATATAGCGTCATATAGCGTCATATAGCGTCATATAGCGCTAGATAGCGCTAGATAGCGCTAGATAGCGCTAGATAGCGCTAGATAGCGCTAGATAGCGACATTCGAAAGGTGCCGTGCACTTAGCGACAATGTCGCTAATTGGCGTCATCTAGCGTCATCTAGCGTCATCTATCATCATCTGGCGATATTTCACGCTAGATGACGCTAGATGACGCTAGATGACGCTAGATGACGTCATATGTCGAATTTTAACTATCAGTAAAGGTCCACATTTTTAAGGAAGTTTGCATGATATGAAAGGATTTCTGTTTAGCCGCGGTAAATCAGGATTTTATTTTTGTACAGTCACAAAGCTGTGTTGTTTTATTATCATAAAATAGTGAGTTAGAAGAAAAAAGTATTCCACTACGGATTTATTAGACACAGCTTGATAAAGACACACTTTCAACTTTACGAAATCTTAATCACTTTAATGTTTAATTTAATTTTAATCGCGTTAAGCAGAATAGAAAAATTGTCCAACCGTATCATAGATATTGACATTTGACAAGCATTTCATTTGCCAAACGTCAGGATATAATTATATGTCTAGATATTCGTGATTGCTATGGTCGCTCCTGAATTTACAGAAATATAATATGATTGCATTGTAGGTTTATAACTTACCGACACGAGCACCGAGCTGACTCTTTGGTCTCGTTGCCAGTTAGGGGTTGTTCAAACATATTATGTTATCAGCAGAGGGGGAGGGGGTTTCCAAATGACTATCAATTACGCGCTAGTGTAACTTTGACACAATGTAAATAGCTATGTGTAAAACCGATTACGGAGGGGGGAGGGGCTCGAGCTTTTGCTAAATCGCTCGCCCAAATCATGCCTATAATGGGGAGGTTAAAAATTGTTCAAAAAGTGATTAGGGGTCGTTACTTACTTCGTTACTTCGTTGAATTCATCCGTGGAGCCGGGTCATCAGATATCTGACCACCTGGATGGCGAGTAGTCGACCAGTGAGTTTGACCAACTGCAGCTGTAGCCGGCGACCGGAGGGTTGTCCGGTATCAAAGCAAGAAAGTTCGACAAACTACACTTAAACATGTCAAAGGATGAATCAGCCTTTACTGTGTGAGGCACTTTGTTCCACAGCTTTGGTCCTTGAACTGCAAAAGACCTGTCGTACAGTGACTGGTTGCTTAAGGAACTTGACTTTGACAATGAGGGTATGACAGCTACATCCCCGTGTTTTGGGGTCACCTTGAACTTGATATCACAACAGTTTGGTACCACATTATGGAGAATCTTCCACATCATCAGGATGATATACCTCTCCCGTCTGCGCTGTAGAGACATCAATTTAAGCTGTACGAGTCTTTCCCAATAGTTGAGATGTTGAAGACCGCCAATACGACTGGTGAAAGTTCTTTGCACCCCCTCTATCAGCTGTATTTCAGTCACCTTGGTAGGGCTCCAGAGTGGGCAGCAATACTCTAGTAAGCTTCTTACTAGTGACTTGTAGAGAGTAGTCATTACGGTCTTGTCGCGAGTTTTGAACACACTGAATACCCAAGATAGCGTGCTCCTTGCTTTGGGTACCATGTTGCCGATGTGTGTCGACCAGCTAAGATCACTTGAAACCATAACTCCAAGATCTCGGACGTTTTCGACAGGATAAAGTATGTCCTGACTGGATACTTTGTAACGAAGTGTTTCGGCAAAGAAGGGTAGTTCGGGGAATGAGCTCTTACTGTTATGAAGGTGATTTAACAGCTCGAACTTCTGCTCGTGAAGCTTCATGTTATTGTTGTTGCTACGTGACCAGTCAAGAATCTTATAGATATCTTCTTGTAACAACTGACAGTCTTCAAAACAGCCAATCTGTTTGGAGACTCTAGTATCATCGGCGAAAAAACTCACCCTAGATGAGTCCACTACTTGTTCTAGATCATTGATGAACAAGATAAAGAGAAGCGGCCCCAAAACGCTTCCCTGGGGAACACCACTTAAAACCTTTGCGATAACCGAGTGAACCCCATTAAGCACCACGACTTGTTCGCGATCAAAGAGAAAGGAATTTATCCACTCTATGAGCTTGCCATGAAACCCATATTTTTTCAGCTTGTGGATGAGAAGATTCAAGTCGACTTTATCGAACGCCTTAGCGTAATCCAGATATATAGAATCTGTATCTTCACCACGAGTAAACCCTTCGTAGATGTCGTCAAAATGGCCGAGCATTTGAGTCAAGCAGCTCCTATTCGCTCTGAAACCATGCTGCTTATCGGTCAAGAGACTGTTGGCTTCCAAATACTCCACCATATGTTTCCTTACCACTCTTTCATACACTTTTACAACGTGGGAGGTCAAAGTGACAGGTCTGTAGTTTCCAGCTTCACATCTACTGCCTTTCTTGAATAGTGGCGAAACATAACCCGTCTTGTAGAAGCTTGGTACTATACCAGATGACATGGACTCTGACCACATAAGATAAATCGGGACACTAAGGCTGGTAGCACACCTTTTGAGAAGAATAGCTGGCATTCCATCGGGTCCAGGGGCAGAGTCTAGCTTGATTTCAGATATAGCTTTCATGATACTATCAGGTGTTAACACAATGTCATTGTCTCTACTGATAAGGGGTGGTACCGCAAATGTAGGGACTGCTGTGTCGGGACAGTTAGGGTCGCTGAAAACGGAGCAGAACTGTTGTTGAAGGATGTTGGCGAGTTCTTTCCGTTCAGTGACTAGTTCCTTATTGCCGTTCAGGAGGGTAGAGATGTTGTGTTTCACTTTGGAGAATGATTTGGCATAGGAGAAGAAATATTTGGGGTTACTTTTGATCCGCTCCACCGCTCTCCTCTCACCTTGGTCGAGATGGTTGACTATGGCCTCCTTTATCTCATAGCACACCAGCCCGATCTCGTCTTCAAGTTTCTTAATTCGGGCATTGTCACCGGCGCACCTTGCTGCGGAGAGACGAGTTTTAAGCTAGAGCTTAGACTTCCGTCTTCTGAGAGAGTTGTAGAGCTTAGGCTTGCCTGTTGGAGGTCGTTTCTTGGGAATGTTCGATATGCACGTGTTTAGTACTTTATCCGTGAACTTGGCAGGAAATTCCTCGAACGTACCAGCATCTCTCAGTTCATCCCAATCAATAGCTTCAAAAACCTTATTTAGTCGGGGAAAATCAGCTTGATTGAAATCTAATGCTCGAAAGTTCATTTCGTCAAGATATGTAGCATGGGCCTCCTCCATCACACCAGGGTTGAAGGAGAGTAGGACGCTGACCATATCGTGATCAGATATATCGGTTGCTTCAGTTTTAACATCCGATATCAGTCGGTCATTGTTACAGAAAACCAGGTCCAAAATGTTGTTTCCTCTGGTAGGCACGTTGACCATTTGACTGAGAAGGTAGGTTGACATAAAGTTTAACAAGCGTTGGGCCGATAAATTTGATTCTGATGTCCCACCGCTGTGGATCTGAAGCGATCCCCAGTCAACCTGAGGTAAATTGAAATCACCTGTTATGAACAACTCGTAATCGTTGTCAAGGTTTTCGATAGCGTGCCCCAAGTGATCCAAAAGCTTTGAGAAGCTTGATAGGCTCGCATCAGGGGGTCTGTAGATGACTGCCACCAATAGCTTTGCAGATGGGTAAACATTGCACAGCCCCTGACAAGTACCGTCGTCGTAAAACTCTGAAGCTGACACTGGGAGAGACGACAATGAGTAGAGAAGAACACCTCCTCCACTCCTTTTGCTACGATCACATCTTGAAACTGAGTAGCCCGGTATCTGGAGTTGAGCGTCACTGAAGTATGACTTTAACCAGGACTCCGTAATCGCGATGAAGGGGAACAAGTGCCCTGACTCTCGTTATTATATTACGTAATCACTTTTTGGACAAGAGATTTTATGATTTAGAGATGCTAGTTATATATGTAAATGTACATCACCTCAAAATAACCTAGTATTTCAGTGACACGAGAAAATAATGACATAAGTCTTGAAAATATCCAGAAAAGTGAAAGTCGTCTTACGGGTAGGGGATGGTAAAGAATAACATTTCTTTATAATTTGATTGTGCTGCGGATAGAAAAATCAAAGAGGCACGATCGATCCTAGCTCTGAAAAACCAGATCTTAATGGCCGGGACTAACAAGTTGAACTGAGAAAGTTTCCTTCTTGTCTTCAACATTGTGTCGTTAAAGTTATTATTAAGCCTAGCATACGAAGAAAATATAGACGTTTTAGGCTGTTTGGAATACTATCATTTTTTTATAAATAGCTCACTTACAATTCAATTTTAACGATCATTAAATCTCAACTTTAATCTGTTTACACAAAATTAATTATACACAGGTAAAAGCAACCTCGAAAAAAATGGCAATTTCAAACTTATGATCAGCAAATTAAAGAAGTAGCTTAAGAAAGATAAAAATGTTTGCCCATAAATCGGAAAATACAATTTAACACTTATCCATGCACTGTGTTAAAAGCACAATGATGGCTTTTTGAAATGCGCATCTGCTTAAAGATGGCTGCTGTGCGTATGTGAACCATCAAAAAAGAAACCTTTTTAAGAAAACGGACGCCATTGCAATTTGCAGCAATCATAGCTGAGTGCAGGGGTGGTTATTCATCACAAATTCAAAACTTTGAGGACCATACAAATTATATTAAAAAAGCTTAAACAAAATGGATAAATGTGTCAGTTCTCAGCTCAATAACCGATACAAAAGCTGCTACAGGTTCTATACATTTAAAATTATTTTAATAATACTTCTGTTGTTTGTTCAAAAAAGCTTATTAGCTTGTTAATCTACACTGTAACCAAGGCATTTAAAACAATCATATTATAAATGAATTGCTCAATTATTTACATTTTTGTTATTTTAACATAAACACACACGTAAACACGTTATAGTAGACCGCAATTAAACAATTTTAACTGTTTACTAAGTAGTAAGCTACTTTCGTAAGTAATAATAAGGATATGTTATGTTTTGGTTTGGAAGGTGTACAACTTCATAGAAGAAATACAGGGAAGAACCCCAAGCCGATTTAAGTTCATCAGTCTACGATCTCAACCCTTCAAACAAAATAAACATAATATAAAAAGGCTGGAAAAGTCATTGAAAAATAGTAAATTAATCACACTAAGCAACAACGTTATTTAAATTGTCGCTATCTAACGAAGATTCAGCGTATGGCTCTGGAGATTCTTCGCCGTTCAGTAGGGCCCGTCTGTCTTCGGTAGTCACTTCTGGATTCGAGCTGTGACTGAAATTAAGGGATTTATTAGAATGTCATCGACTTGTCAATTGTGTCATGAGGTAGATTACATTTTGAGAAAATCAAAATGTTGAACACACATTTCAGGGCTACTTATAAATTGAGGCTACTCAAAATGAGGTTTAAGTGATAAGGACAAACAATGAGAAGTGTTATAATACCTGTTACCATGCCGCAATTCCTCGTATACAAAACCACAGAAGCCGCAGAAAACACAACCTGCTCCGATCAGAGCAGGCCATGGCATCAGGAAGTGGTGAAGGAGGAGATCTGCCACCATGCTGGCCGGCAACGCCAGCGACTGACCAACACTGAGGGCATTAAATAAAGTTATTTACGACACCTAGTTTAACAAATCTGCGATAACGTAACACGAAATCTCGTGCCCACGTTGCTGAAAAGCAGTTATAGAGCTGCGCGCGTCACGCAACCTGCAAATAAAAGTGCGACGGATTGTGACTCATTTTTTTGCCACCTTTACCATTGCGTCACGTGTACACAGACAGCTATACTGTAGCTATACAGTTTATTACAGAACACAATACACCATGTACAGTAATTGTATAATGTATAATACAGCGAGGCTGAGCTATGCGACATTCAATTACACTGGGTTTGTATATTGAGGGTCGCTATCTCTTGAAACTTGGTGAAATGTCCTTTAATGTACCTAGCAAGGGTCGGGTTAGACAGGGCTATTGCCAGCAGTAGGAGGATATTGAAGATAGCATCGACTACGAGACAGATGAAAAATAGGTATACTTTATCCGCTGGAGGCAGCATCAGCGTCTCCCATCCAGTAAAATGCCAGATTGGTAACGCCAGTCTGAAAAGGAGAAGTTATAGAATTTCTCAACCTATAAATTACTTTTGATTTGAACACACAATTAGATGATGAAACTTTGGAAAATACTTACTTATTTTGTGATCTTGTTAAAAGTATTTTAATCGTGCATTGATAAAACTAACCCGAAAATAACTGGAGTAGTGACACCCAAATAGCCCACAAGTTGCAGAGATGTCATGGCAGGGTGCTGAAATTATTACAGTACAGATAAAGTATAACAGCTTGATCGTAAGTGTTTGTTGAGAATCACAAAAAAGCATGTAATCTGAAACTAGCGAATATCCCCCCCCCCCCTTAATAGTATAGAGCTAAATACTAAATAGTGTACCTTATCTTGATCCGTCTGCAGCAGATATCCGTAGAATACCTCGTAACTAGCGTACATGAACATCGATATCAGCACCAACTGCAAACAATAAATATTCATTCTTGATAAATATTCCTCTAAAATACCCAATCTTTTACAGATTAACATTTTAAATTTATATACTTTTGCTTTGACGATACTCTGCAAAGATTAAAATAGTGTTTTTAAGTCTTAACTTCACAGCTAGACAACAAAACAAAAAAAGAGAGCCTATTAAAAGATGTTGATTTACACAAGTATTGAAGACGATTTACACAAGTATTTTGAAAGCTCCTGCTAATACAATCCTTTCGTATCACTTATATGTTTTAAATATCCCCCTCCAGGTATTAAAAGAAGTACTCACAACATATCCCAGTACAGATCCCTTGTTTGTGTCTGGAGAATGTACATCCAGTAAGTTATCAGTAAAGGTAGTAGTGGGTTTAATGTCAGCTGCGTGTGGGGCAGAGAATATGGAGACAAGTAATATACCTGTACAGCATATCAGTAGCGACATCACCTGGAAAACTATGTTGTTAATAAAGTAGCTCTCAATTTTATAACCAATCTTTAAGAGCTATCATCTAAAGAAGTTTCATAACACACGCTGTCTAATAAACTGAGGCCCGATATACTATCACCATTAAATTTTACGGAGCTGTGTCGTGCTCGGTGCTTTTTTACTAGCATAATGTATGATTTTATCTAATTGTCTACCAACCGGAAACAGACAAATTGATTGTTGAGTCACGTTTTGGAGCGACCCTGTAATCCGAGGAGATTCCCCCATCACGTACAGATAGATAATTACAGACAATTAAATCACAGGTTATACCAGTAATCACTGGCTAGACCGCCTGTTGTAACTTCTACGTTTCTACTCACCTTAATTATTGTTATCTTCTCTCGGAGCACCGGGATAGAGATAATGAATACCGCGGCACATGCGCACATGTAGATAGCGGTGTTTGCTGATACGCTGAAATTATGAGCATATTCATTGCTATTGTCGGGTAAAATCGGGGATAAAGTTAATTAAATATTTGGTGTTATCGTCTGGGAAAATTTGAAGCTTGTTCGATATATATCCTCGTGATTTTATCATACGTGATATGCTACAAGCCTGCTCTAAATATTTCAATAAGTGACCACTTTTAGATAAGAGTCAGATATGTTGGATATGATTAGATTTATATTCAAGGGCATTACCAAATACCAAATGAGACTTATCTGTATTCTACCGGCATTGTAATCATGAAAAGCCTGCTAAATTTACAATTTCACCAAGTACAAACACTAAGTTACACCTCCAATATTGTTGAAATTTAATCGAATCTCGTAGGACCCTGTATTTCCTGCTTATCTGGTAATTCAAGACACGAGACACAAATTCCTATCGTATGAGGGAAATAAGTGTGCTAAAATTTCAACTGGTATTACCAGTTTTATGATACCTAAATATATCGCAAATAAAATCCAGGACAGAATATTGTATCATGTTAAATTACATTGAAAAAATAAACGGTTTGATCTTTCTGAACTATGCTTCTTATACTGGTATAGTATTGTTATCTATTTTTACCTATTGTTAGCTTTTTATCCCTGCTAATTAATAACGATTTTGGGTACTATACCGGGCCATCCTGATTACCTTGCTATGGGCCGTTTCCATGGCTCAAGCAGGTCTAGTTTACCCATATACATTGGATAAATATTATGATCCAACCAAAAATAAGAATTTGGAATATCTCTTTACTTGTGCTATTGAATATCACATTGAAGTAGCGTATTGGTTTACATTTTGAAAATGTCATATAATATGTAATTTTCTTGTTTCCCTTTTGGTTTTGTTATGTAAGTGCTGAGAAAGTTCTGAATTCTGAAAAGAAGCAGAACAAATCCGATAAAATATGGTTACAGAATCTTCTTTAGGCTCAATATTCTTATATGTTTCATGTAGGGACAGATAAACTTCAACGTCATTATCCGGTTGAAATATTAGGCTGAATGATTTAGTGTTTAACAAAGTCATGATAAGCTGTCTCTCTCTGTTCTGGTCAACGGTTTCCTACTTTATGATAAGCATGATAAGCACTTTCTCTACCATACAGCATGTTATTTAGTACCACGTTCAAGTACTACGTGTGATTAATCTTATCTTATGGGTGCACGTTTTCACAAATAATTAGTACTAGACGTATCATTTGGTCGAGACTTGAGTCGAAACGACTTGATTAGGAATTAGACTCGTTGAGGTATGAAATCATCAAATACTTCAGCACTGAAAAAAGCATCTACAGCCGCCCTTATTTTTCACAAATTATAAGATCTAATTTAAAAAAGATAAGAAACAGTAATTGTACATAGAGTAAAGAATTTCTTTTCCCGAGTACCGGCCTTCTTCCAGTCAAGAGTCACGACTCATGCAATGCTTTTATTTGTAACGGAATTTCAGGTTCATATTTCAACTTGAGCAGAGAGCAATACCCTTAGTCCTTACATTACAGTCTACCAGATGTTCGGAGAGTTGTTAAAGAAAATCTTACAAAAACATCCATTCTATGATAATATGGATTAACAACATTTTATGATGTGGATTGTGGATAAACAACATTTTATGATGTGGATAAACAACAATCCAAGATGTGGATAAACAACATTCTATGATGTGTTCATACCTGGTGTTCATATTTCAAGCTGTAAAACTTGGAATACTCTCACCCTGCATTCCTCAACTTGATATACGAGCAGTTGTAGTATCAAAGTCTGTAAACACATCAGTTATTACTATCATAAAAAACAGTAACAAGCCCTTAGCCCACCCATGTACTTAGCCTTTCTGTTAGATCCCAATTGTCTAACCAGATTTTGATAATGATGGCTCGAGACAAATGAATTATGTAAGATGCTCTAATAGCCATAATTCTATGATAAAAATACAGTAAAACCCCGATATACGGCACCCCGATTTACCGCGGATGTTTCCTTTCCCCCAAACTCCGCGGTAGATCAGAGTTTTACTGTACTTCTCTACAGAAAACTCTCTCTCTCTCTCTCTACAAACCTAGTGATAGGGAGGCTCATGTACCACGTGTACCCGGATATGTATCCCAGTACATTCAGTACACACGCACGTGTGAACATGTAGCCTTTAGAGAAGGGTTCCTGATCGTGCCGACCCTGTCCTCCTAGTGGAGTGTACCTGAAGTAGTAGGAGGAGTGAGTACTAGTGTCCTCCTAGTGGAGTGTACCTGAAGTAGTAGGAGGAGTGAGCACTAGTGGAGTGTACCTGAAGTAGGAGGAGGAGTGAGTACTAGTGAAATAGATATTTGGGAGTGTTATAGTACACTCTGTTGGTTTCCTGGAATTTGACAGATATTCTACAAGGAATCGTGCTCTGTTGGATCTTGAGCCACTTTTAAGAGACACGTTTGAATTAAATTGTCAATAGTTGTCACTCACACACGTCTCACTCATGATATTGTACTTTAAAGATGTTAACCCTCAACGAATTTAGGGTTTACACAAAGACAGATACCCCGAGCGAGCGCTTTGTGTTACTTGGCTTTGCCTTACAAAGTACAGAATAGAGATGTACATGTGTCAGAGTATTATATAATACTCTTTAAACTATAAAACTATCTAAGGCTGTAAAGCCGAAGAAGAGCTTTACATGTGTGTGAGAGATAAGATTGTAAGATTGTAAAACATAATATATTACCATAATTAGTTATAATATACCATAATTAATTAGAGTAGAAACTTAAGGGGACATACACCAAAACCTTTTTTGCCGGGACCCGCGATTTGACTTCATATTATAACGGCATATTATGAAAGTAAAGATAAAAACAATAAGATTTGATACAGTGAAAATTTTAATGTATACCATACCCTGTATTTTATTCTGATAAGACAAATACAGACAGTTTGAACTTTAAGTCAAGGCAGCTAATTCCTTTATAAAAACCGGTTTTTCTTGTTTTATGAGTTAGTGTCTACAGCCTGAGCAAGTATGTGCGAAGTTATTCGGTATGTTAATATAGAATTGATTCAGCTGGCAGCAGCTTATCTTTAAAAGAAATTTCAGCGAGATTTTATGCTATAATATATCATTTATAATATTACAACGAATTTTAAGAGTTTGGTAATAAGAAATGCCAACTTACTTCCACACTACGTAGGGTATAAAAGATATCATGTAAGTCGTTCGTATACAGAAACACAGAAACATGGGCTGAAATAAAGATAACAAATTCAGCAGCTAATCAAATATTGTTAATTGTAAACGAATATTAATCAAAAGATAGGCATATAATTCCTTAAAGCTCAATTTGCGTTAATCGAATAATCAGGAAATTTTAAAGAAGTCAGCAGGATATTGCTATGATGAATTAAAGAATTAACGAGAAGTTGTAACGATGTTAAATATTTGTAGATCTGGGGAATGTAAAATATTTGTAGATCTGGGAAATGTAAAATATTTGTAGATCTGGGAAATGTAAAATATTTGTAGATCTGGGGGATGTGAGATATTTGTAGATCTAGGGGATGTAAAATATTTGTAAATCTGGGGAATGCATGTAAAATATTTGTAGATCTGGGGGATGTGAGATATTTGTAGATCTAGGGGATGTAAAATATTTGTAAATCTGGGGAATGCATGTAAAATATTTGTAGATCTGGGGAATGTAAAATATTTGTGGATCTGGGGGATGTTAAATATTTGTAGATCTGGGAAATGTAAAATACTTGTGGATCCGGGGGATGTAAAATATTTGTGGATCTGGGGGATGTAAGATATTTGTAGATCTGGGGGATGTAAAATATTTGTAGATCTGGGGAATATAAAATATTTGTGGATCTGGGGGATGTTAAATATTTGTAGATCTGGGAAATGTAAAATACTTGTGGATCTGGGGGATGTAAGATATTTGTAGATCTGGAGAATGTAAAATATTTGTAGATCTGGAGAATATAAAATATTTGTAGATCTGGAGAATGTAAAATATTTGTAGATCTGGGGAATGTAAAATATTTGTAGATCGGGGAATTTTACCTTGCTATACGATTCCCCGTGTTCATCGGGTTCCTGTAACTTCTGTATTATTTCAGCTAATACCACCCCTGAAAGGAACAGTATTTTTAAGAGGTGTATAATTTATGAACCAAACTTCTAGCAATCTACAAAATTAGTATCTTGGGAATAACAAGTAGTGAATATCGATAGAATTTTCTCAATATATGTTTAAGAAAACTAGATAGAGAAAGTATACTTACAATCTACTACAGCAAGACCAACACAAAGTAACGCACAGCATCGTGAGAGTAACATTGCTTTTCTTGTGCTGAAAATAAATCAAATATTAGTTTAAAAACTCCAGATTTTAAGCAGACTAGATTAACTTAACACAGTTACAATTGTGCAACCTTAATTAAATTGGAATGATCTTGTAAGATTTCCAGCAGCTTGTAAGCTATGATAATTATACAATTTAACTTGAATCAGAAGACTGACCTGTCCCCCTCGTTTGGCACGCCGTTTGGTTCGATATCTTTTCTGACAGTGTTTATGGAATGATATCCTTCTTCCATGACTTTTCTGTCACTGTAACGACAGTTCAAAAAGTTAGTTAAAAAACAAAATTTCCGTCCTTTTGATTGAAACCAACTATCATAACAAAATCATGCAGAATAAAAGCTTCAAAATTCTGTTTTAATGATAAATTAGCGATGATTGGTTTTAGAGTAAGTTAAAGTTAAGCCAAAATCTTCAATAAACTTAAATCATATCTGTTCAACATGCCATACATAAAGAGTAACATTAGGCTACACAAAAATATTGCTCAGGCTTTCATGCTAACGTATAGGCTTATTTTCGGGTATATGAACTGTAGTTCGAAAGGCACTGAGGTTCGACAAGAAAATTGAGCTTGTCCAACTATTGACAAATACATACTGCGAGCGAAGCAAGCAAAGCATTAGGCCCCTCTTGATTAGACAAAGAAAACCCGCAATATTTGTTAACAAAACGTGTCTTGACTCGTGGCTACAGTAAAACTAAGGCCCTTACACTGACTCCCTGAACTGAGACATAAAAACAGCCTCCAGGGACTGTCTTTATGTATCAGGAGTTGAACTGCCTTGTTTCTTAAGGTATTGGATCAGAAGTTGGAAATGAAGTGAAACTAGCGTCCAAATATCCGTGTGTCACCTGAACTTAAGTTCAACAGAGGTAACCGCTGGCAAACATTCCGAACTAGAGAGTACAGTGTATGTCGAACTTAAGTACAATTCGAACTACAGTACGTAAATCTAGCTAACTGTTTATTAATGTATTCTGATCCTGAACCTACGTCTATGTGGTAAGTTTGCTCCGAAACAAAACAAGACAAACAAAGCAATACACTATAATGTGAATAATATAAGAAAGAGCTTTTGTATATAATATTATGAATGTGAGAGCTAAATCCAAACTTTTATACTAGCTCAAGTTGCTACAGCTAATTTTCATGTCATCACATTCCCATGACAAGATGACGCAGTAAGTTCCCATTGATTGACCATTTAACAAAAAGACATGCACTAAAGGGGTCGAGTAGAGAAGACATGCACTAAAGGGGTCGCGTAGAGCAAGAAGCACATTTCAAAGAAAATCGTTTACATGATCGAAATGGCGGGGATGGAATCGATATCATCCATGGTGGGTATCCTGTAAAATTGTTAAAATCTTAACAAAGAACAAAAGAACAGAGGTGAACGAGGGCTACATCCGCATATCAACCAATGTGACCAAACACCACCACATCTATATCGAATGACAATTACACACACGATACAGTGTTTGTTATCAGGCATTATGGTATTCACACTAGTATTCAACATTGCTTCACAGGAAGTCACATACACATGATGTAATACAAATGTTGTTGTTTCTTTGAATAATATAGGGTCGTTCACATATATGTGAATTTTGACACCATAGCTATGTGTAAAAATAAATACGGATGGGGGAGCGAGGGGGGGGGGGTTAAAAATTGGCCAAAAACTAAAAAGTGATTACGTAATATGTGAACGACCCCTAACTCACTACAAATGATGTAATACAAAATGGCATGTTGTATGATGAATCACAAGGAAAAAGCACAGCTTATGTTTTCCTGTTACATAGTGGTTATCTAATTACATGTTTTCAGTAGGAGGTCGGAGCTGTTGAGCCCTGATCGGCTGCAGTGACCAGTCCAAACTCACTTCAATTCATGATCTCAGGGGGATTAAGCTATTTCTGGAATTAACAATTAATCAAATCAACAGTTAATTATTAGAACATGAACACAATAATCAGGATTACAAATTTGATTAGGAAGGTACAAAACGTTAAATATTTACGTCAGAAGGGGAGACTCGACTGATTTTTCCATCTAAAATAAGTCCATGGTAAAAAGATATTGTAGATAATATTATGTTAACTTTATGTTAACTACTGATTGCTTTAATTGTTTAAAAAATTTCCGAAATGACAATCTTTAAAAAAAGGTTGAAGTACCGAAAAAAACTGCAGATTTATAAACATATTATATGTAAATTGTGTTATGTAAATAAAATTAATTAGTCCGTTGTGTGTATTTCAAGCATTCATTCCAATCGGTTTCTGCTTTAAGATACAAGTAATCTACGAGTAGAGTTTACTAAAGCATAATGTACGATCCGTGCTGAAGAACTAAAGAAGTGAAACATGAAACAAATCAGGGAATCATGCTTTAAGATGCCCAGGGAGTCATTGTTCATACTTGGGCGTGTCAAGCAACGAGGAGGACGGCAACTCGACTGCTCCCATCCTAGAAAATATTGGTGAAGTGGTGAGTATTAGGGGTGGGCTCGAATAAACTACATGTTAAGACTAGATTGTTACTCCCAGCAGCTGTTATTGTTATCAACTGGAGTCGCATTCTTGTCTCGAGATGTAGTTTAATTCTGGCACACGCCCAAAATAAAGAATGCAATGAGAACAAACACAGATCAACCTTATAAAGTAGGGGATGTAATCAAATTATGAATATCATATACCGCAATTATATCTGTGACAGTCGTCATATCAAGGCTCAATTCATAAAGAAAACACTGTGAAGTTGTAGTGATTCAGATATAAAAATGTAACTTATAAAATTGATACCTGATACCGGCTAATGTGATCCCCTTAAGAACCCACTGTAACGAGAGACGGTTTCTTTATAAATAAATTAAGGAATTGGTTAACAAACCACATTTAAATAAAAACTTCGGTGTAAAACTCTTGAAGTACAGTCGTGTTATATCAATAAATAAAAACAATTTGAAGGTTTCTGGTAAAAATAAAACCTGAAATAATTTATAAATTAAAAATCCAGACATATCTATTGAAACCAACTTCCATTATCATTCATTATAAATGCACAGTAAAACTATCATAATGTATTGAATGGTTTCTTGTTTTTATAGTAAGATTGCTTCGAGAGATCTTTGTAATGGTCGGGGAAAAGCAAGGGAAGAGCATCGGTCGCTCTGCACCAAGTTTCCACATTTTCTTCAGTAATTTTAGTGAAATCATGAGCAAACAAGACATTATCCGGAACGGTTTCATCAATGATGGGAGGAAGTTTCTGGTATCTCAAACTAAAGTGAGTCAGTGCAGTGTACCTAGCCTTCATTTGTTTACCAATTTCAATGGCTTGTCCAACAGTGGAGTGCTTCTTCTTGGCTGCATCTTCTGCCAATGTGCTCTGATGTGTCGCTTCGTGAATGAGAATGTCACAGTCCTTTCCAATGTCCACAAACTTGGAGTTGGGCAGGGTGTCACCAGAATAAGCAACTTTCCAGGTTTCAGATGCTAGTGCTACGCACCAGGAGTCTCTTGTGTGCATTGCCGGGCACAAATCAATCTTAACACCATGCTCCTTGGTCAGATCATCCAGCATGGTTTTGTCTTGGTATAACTTTCCAATTGGAACCAAGTTAAGGGGTATTTTGAACACAGAACTAAGGTACTTGAACCAGGGTAGCATTCTTATAGGACAGATAATGGTAAGAGGCTTATTATTAACTTGATAATAGTATTCAGCGACTGACATTGACCCCCCACAATGATCAAAATGTATATGAGAAATGTACAGGAAGTTAAGTTTACCGATGAGCTCTTTTGTTTTGTCAGGTCCGTATAATCTGATCATCTGACCAACAGTCATCTCTCCAGCATCCAGTAAAGCACTGAAACCTTCCGAGCACAGCAGTAAAATCCCACTGACGTTTCGGAAGGTTGAGGAGTAGGTTGAGGTGGTTCCCAGAAAAGTTATGTCTGGACAGGAGAAGCCTCTTCGGAGTTTTTTGGCTGGCATCTCCGGTTTCTGATCCGCAATAAAACAATTGTAAATCTTTCTGGCAGATTCTTCTTCATTCTTGAAATTGAAGGACTTTTTGAGGATAACATTGTTTCTGTGCCAACCAGCTGACGACTTCTGGGTGGGGTACATGCTGTATTTTAATAGATGTTCAGATAGTGTAATAGAGGTTTCAGGATCTTTTGTCATGTTAGTTAAATCGGTGCTGCCTTCTTCGGTGGGTTCATATAGTTTCTCTACAGGTAGGACTGAACTCATGATAGCATTTCGCTGTGCACAATCAAAGAGAATGCGAGATAAGGGGTTTTTGCACATGAGCAGGTGATCAATATCTTTATAACTATCAATGAATTTCCTGTAATGGTCCGATACGGTGATGTCTTTGCCACTAAAGTGAACCATTAACATGAGAGTCTGTTTAGACTCATCAATCATCGCATTGAAATCGATTTTAGAAAGAACTTTGCACTCTTCATCCGATTGAGCATCGACAATGATAAAAACAGGGGCAGGTTCAACAGGATCTAACACATCAGATTTGTTAACGATCTTTCCACCAGCCAGCTCTACTGACCCCGTCTTAAACAGGGTAGCTAAAAGTTTCTTTGGAACGTTCATTTCTTTTAACTTCATTTTGTTCACGTTACCATCTTTTTGAGGAAGATAAAAAACGTAACAATTCGAACTGATGAGCGGAACAATTTTCACAGTTATACCACCAAGAATCTCTAAATCTTTTAGATTCTTTAAAACAAGGTGCCTATCACTTCCTACTTCATCAGCAAAACAATCCAGCTGAGTCGACCTCAGAAATCCATTAACATTATCAGTTCCCCATACTGTCAGGGGGTTGTGAGTTGTGTTAACGTTTTGCTGATCCCGTCTAAACAAACTAATACCAGGGATTGACGCTACTGTGTTGTAGTCAAATCTCGTTGTCAGTATGTCCGTGATATTGGATATTCTTAGCCCAGGACTCTCCAAAATCATTCTCTGAATCCCCTCTCCGGCATTGATAAGGAATCCCTTGTTCTTGGAATCGGTGAAAAGCAGTGAAGGAGATATTGCAGGGGTACCCCCTACTACTTGAATACCAGCTACTGCCATGGGGGCTACTGAATGGAGATGAGGCTCAAAACTTCCGGCAACAGAAACTTTGTAGTGTAATCTTCTTAGGGCTAGGCGAAGGGATGATAATTTCATACAGTGTTCATAAACCTAATGATGTAATGTAATTCATAACATATTATTCAACAAAATTCATGATAAGCTATTTCAGGATGAGCTAGCATATTTTGATGGTCTTCAATTATAAAGTATCTAGAACTAATGCCTGCTTTCTCTAAAGCAGAGTTGATGACACATTCTTGTAGGTATTCAGATCTCGTGAAATAGGTTTATATGTCGAATTTGGCAGCAAACAAGTAACATTCATATAACCGGTCACATACCTTTCAGATTATGGAATTATAAATTAATCATGCTTTTTCAACACAGCTGTCAGTGCAAGCATAGCAAGGATGTAGCTGATAGCATGTGAGGTCTCCTTAACACATTTATACTATGTACAAATCCAATCCAGGAAACTAAATATCACGTGACGTGGCCCCTTAGATTTGGTTGGCTACTGAGGATGTCGTTTATCAAGTTTGAGAATGCATAGTTTTATTTTTAGTACCCTTGTAATGCTAAGTTATTTGTGGTCGTTGATTGACTGTGGCTGTTTTTGGGGAGTTAACGGCGGAAATTTGATAGTTGTTTGAATTTTATGATTTCATAACTTAGATTTAAGCAGAAAATAGCAAACTCTTTAAATATAGTAAACTGAACAACCATGTAGAAGTTAGAAAGCTAGGCAGACTATGTTTGTCAAATTTCAATGTTTCATCAGATTATTGTCTTGAATGTTTACTGTAAATTAATTGAACTGCAATCCAGCTTCCTCGACAATATGGCCGACACAGAAAAGAAGGTTGATGAGGTTGAGGATGACAACATATCGGAAATGGAAGACGAACTTCCTGTTTGTTGTTTTGCATTTGATTTAATCTGCTGCCCACAGAGGTATTGGAATATTTCAAAGCGACCAGGCGAAGAAGAAGAAGAGGTTGAAGAAGAAGAGGGGAAAGAAGGCGAAGAGAAAAAAGAGGGAGAAGATGATAAAGATCAAAAGTAGGAATTCAGAAATTTAGACAGATGGCTAAATAAAATGGGTCATCATATGTTTAAATAACATGAAACATCATGTTTAACAACCCTTTACACAGAATATGTCGTTCCGAATTGAAGGATTATTTTACATGTACAGATGGAATTTTATGTTGATTTGTCCATAGATTACGCTGTCATTGTAACTAATTGTAATTGGTATTCAGGATCATATAAATCGATTATTTGACGATCCATAATTTATAGTTATGTAACGCCAATCAATTCTAAGAGTGTTGAAGCTGCAAAGGGACGTTTTATGCAATTATGAACAATGAAGTCAATGAATAAGGATGAACCAGTTCTTACTTCTTAACTATATTCACCAACAATTATAACTGTCATATTATTACATATTAAATATAAACCTATTCTAGATTTATTTACTTATTTTAAAGCGATTTACTGAATCATCATTGAATAATTGCATTCAGACATCTTCACAATCACTGATCAATTATGTTTTGAATTCTAATTAATTAACTGATAATTTTTTACTTATTCTGGATTGAGATGGTATATTAACTGAATGAAACAGGAAAATATGATTACAGATAATAATAATAAATACCTAGTATAAAAATTGTTATTTGAATTAAAAATGAATAGAAATTATTTAAAAACGAAGAGTTAAAACACAATTTGTTCCGTAAAAACAGCTGTCTTGATAAAAACATTACTGTCACTGCTATTTCAAATGAAATTCCTGATATAAAAGTTTGTACAGTTTCATTTTTCCATAAAAAACAAACTGTATACATTAACACCAGCTAACAGCGCAACATCAAAACAAATTCATACCCACTAGAGGAAACAAACACATAACATTAAGCCCAATAGAAGCACTTAAAAAGTAATGTGACGGCCCTGGACCTGCCCCCAACGAACTGTCACTCCGAATATTTCTCACCAAAATACCCTGGAATGCAAAATTCCCACCATAATTATCATACGAGTCTTGTAATCCCAGTGAAAAGAGAAAAGAAGCAATACAGAGCGACGTGAGAGAGCTACACAGCCCAAACCTGGCAACAATGTCCCACTGGCAAAACCCATCAGCAGCGTTCAAATAATGCACTCTGATACCCATCAGCACTGACACAAGGGTTATTATCTGCACTAACACCGCGAAACAAACCATGATCAGTGTGTAACTGAAGTATTCTGAGATAACCTGACTTAGACATACCCCGTCTGTGCAGACGCGGGATAGCCCCTGAGTTGTGATGCTGTCTAGGTTGCGGTGGTATACCCAGCGGGGGAGCGCTAGTGCGCTGATGCAGAGTGAGATTGAGGCGACGTTGAGGATGGAAGTGATACTGAGGCGAGCTAGCAGGTACCCCATGCTGTTGTTAGAGTATCTTGTTCATTATTTTCGTACCTAAAGATGAAGTTACTTGTAAAGATGAAGTAGTTTTGGTGAGCCGGGCGGTGACCTTATGATTATAGATCTGGTTACTGGGAGGGAGCCGGAAGGTAGACCTAAGTTTGTTCGGGAACGTGACTGGTAACAACAGATATACAATCGGCTTACAGCACTGACCAATCAAGACTCAGAATCAGTTTCCATGCTCACCTCCTCATCAGTATACAGATCTTTATAAATCTCACATTTATTTTAGGTGATTACAGGTGACAATCATGCTTTGTAAACCCAAAAATACCCAGTTTTAGCCTCATAGGACATGATTTTTACTGATCATCAACGACAAGATTTTGAATTTAGAACACAATCTTAGGCTTCACCACACATAATATTTTGAAAACGTTGCCGTTGTTAAAAACAAGCAGTTCTTTAAATTTTGCAGAAGTATGTTCTAATTCGACATTTTTTTCCAAAATTTGGTGGCACTTAGACAGTTAGACACTGCCGAAAATAGTAACAATTGTTTGCTTTCTTTTACTCGTCTTTGACAATTCTGCGTGTACCAGACAGATTGTTGATAGTCTCCAGGGAAATATACTGTTAACTGTTCTAAACGATATAATGAAATTAGATGATATAAACCCAGGTACAACATGGTTCTAAGAAATAATGAGCGAATTGTGTAGTGTACTATGATGAAAGCTATAATTAAATTTACAATCTTACATTTAAATTTACAATCTGAATACTTTCCAACTGACAAAATGAATCAGTGAGAATATGATTAATATTATCATGAGAAAAACCATAAGTTGAAAATTCAAAATATTACCAACTTCAAATTATTCAAATTATTAAAAAACGAAATACATCGGAAATGTAGAAACAAAATTGACCAAATATTAAATAATTGTATCTCTCAAGTGTTTAATAATTGAAAATTTATAGTTATGACTATGTACAATTCATTAAACTTATAAATACCAGTAAAAATGTGTCCATAAAATTATGAATAAAGCAAGACAGTATCGGATGTCTCTAACAGCTAGGAAATAAACTTGGTCCTATTTTTTGAGCCAATCAAATAAATGTGCTTGTAAAACTTCAGTAGTCCATTTACATCAATTTTCTCAATCACGAGAACATTATTACCTGTTCTGCTAATACCGTGCAATATTTCTGACGAAAATGAGTCTACTGTCTGAGTTGAGAGGGTTGGGTGTGATACTGTTAGAGACGATCTGTTGTCGGACAATGTTGGGCAGCTCTCTGAAGTATCAGAGCTGCTATTATAAAACTTTTCTATCTGATCCCGAAAGTTAACCATTCTTTTTCTGAGGATTAAGTTTGGTTTCATGGCCACGAGCGCTGTGGCAACTTTCTGCAAATTTACTCCGGAGGGATGTTTCTGAAAATGTTTAACCATTTGGTTTAAAACTTTGATTATAACTCATTAAACGGTCGATCAAAGGATTTTTATGACACGTACTAAAAAACGAGATACATGAACTGAGAAAATTAATATCGTGATATATTTATAGAGCTATCAAAACAAGTTTATATCAAGAAATTACCTTCATAGAAGCCTTAAACAAGAAATCATCATTGCAATCGAATATAGTTGAAAAGAGCCCATTTGTCCCTTCCCTAGAGTTGAGATAGGATGTCACAGAAACAGAGCACGGTACATTCCTGGGAAGGAGGACCACAGGTATTCTTGATGAGAATACTTGGCGAGTAGCTTCAATGTCCGTCTGAAAACAGAATTTTATGTGGTGAGTGGTCCACAATCCACATGATGTTGAGGTAAGACTTGAGTTGTTCGAGACAAAATGGTTGCAAATCAAATACAAGTAATTATAGGAAATAAACTTACCTTGAAATTCCAGGAAGAAATAATCTGCCGACCATTAAAACCGTCACTAGCACAAACCACCCTCTTGACATTCCTCTGAAACTTCCTGTTTAGCTGCAGAGCCACTGCAACATTAGTCAGCGGGCCAAGACAGACAACTGTTACTTTGTGAGGAAACTTCTCGCAAATATGAGCCAGGCAGTGTGCAGGAGCCGCTATTCCTGAAGATGTCCTTCGTACCACGGGAATGTCAAACCGTCCTATCATGGACAAAATTCTCAGAGTCTCATTGTACGCTTTGGTCAGGGAAACGTCCTCGTTTCCAGTGAGAGTCACACAAAGCACGGAGGAGTATTCGAGGAGGAATAGGATCGGTTGAAGGTCTAAGGAAGTGGTGTTGCAGTCGATTATTATGTATCCGTGTTTCTGGGAGGACATCACTCCTTAATAAAACAGTCGGTTAGCGATTTTACAACAGATCTTTTAAGTTATTCGGTAACTTTAAAGGTAAGTAAGGAGCTTATTTTGATAAAGTCAGTAAAGATAAAATAAAAAACAATCTGATTACAAAGTTAAAACTGAATACAAAACAAAACAACATGAAACCAAAATAAAGATCAACAGCAGAAAAATACCGATAAAGAAATAAAAAACCCTGCCCAAATTTTAAGAAAAATCATAAGAAAAAGCTAAGTACAAAAGAATCATTATCACCAACATAATCTAATATCTCGCTCAATTTCAGATCGATTCGAGAGTGACCCCTAGTAACTCCACACAATCTAGACCATGGTACGGATTCACCTCTTCTAGCTATAAACCAGTACAATGAGGCCCTCCCACTGTCAATAAACATGGGTTCTTCTCTCTGAGGGTTGATGGTGATCATAACCCCAGCGGTAGCGATGTGACATGCTGAGATAGTGCTACTGCACACACATTCGTCCATGTCTGGGGGGCAGCCACACACTTCCGTTGAGTTGGTGTATTTGAAGAGTTTGAGAGGCATTGAAACAGTGAACTCACGGTAATCCATCTCCAGCAAGTTCTGAAAATGGTGTATTACTTTTATAACGCCATATTCTTACACAACAAAACTTAGAAGAGAAAGTGTCACATTATCCAATACACACCCACACACACACACACACGCTCCATAAGAATCCATAAGAATCAGATGTAAGCTGTAAAAGATTTCACATGAACTAACCTGCGTATAAAAACATGTCCTGACACCCGTGTACTTTTCAGTTGCGTTCTCCTCTGGTGAGTCTGTCTTGACAAAGTATGTAAAAGGTTTGACTGTCATGTTAGGTAAGAAGTTTGGTAACGTACTCTTTGTGAGATGATGCAGACACGGGGAGACAAAGTTAGTAAGGAAGGAGTGGGGAAGGTATTTGTATTGGATTAGTTTTAAAGTTTGGTCTACAGAGGGTTGATCTAGATCTGTCTGGTGCTCCAACCACGTAATCAGAGCTAGTACTTGTGCTGGCACTGAGAACGTTGAGCGCTCTCCTGAGATAACCTGCCAACAAAATTAAGAAAAGTTAGAATTTGAGTTCATTTTGTATTCAGAATGTGGCATCATATTAGTTTTTTTTTAAAATAATAGTACTTTACCTATTGTCATTTGGGCAGATTACTATTCTAGTATAGCAAGTAGAATTTTCAGTAGAGTAACTTTAAATAGCATACACAACTCGAACTCAGGGTTCATTGAAATTCTCACACTTTCCCTACCTTCAATACGAATTGAATGTCTGCAGATGTCCATAACTCGTCTTTATACACTTTCCATAGATAAGAATATCGGGATAGGACCTGGTTAGAAGTTAAAATCTTAATTTGATATTTAGGTTTCTGTTTCTTAACATGATGAACATTAAACTGCATTGAATCATAGCATTAAATTGCACTGAAATGGGTTTAAAGGCTTGGCAATCACAACTATCTAAGCTATTTAAGTAAAGTTAGATGGAATTCATTATGCCAACCTTAGCACATCGATCAAGAAGCAATTTGCTTGGCAAAGTTCGACCCAATTCTAAATATTGATGAATAGTGTCCATGGAGACATTCATAATATCGACACAGATTTCCTGAAACGGAGTCATTATAATATAATCAAATTATGATCACACTTCACGAATAGTGTCAATTTGAATTAACAATAACCAATATACTTTATGACAACATGCTCATAAAACTGCGAAGGTAGACATAGTCAGACTTGTAAGAAACTGAGCAAAGATTAATGAGGTCTAATGCTTCTTGTGGGCCAAAAGGAAAGGAAGCTGAAGTTGGTCAACTGTCAACTACATTCGACTAATCTTAAATGTAGGTGTTAGTAACAATAGCAGGTTATAAGATAGCACCCATAGAGTCTGATCAATTTGAAATCAAAGATAAATCACAGGCTTGCTCACTATCACACCTCTAGAGTCTCACTTCGCACTTTACACGCTATTTCTAGGAATTCTAGTGCATTTCTTGGTCGCACTGAGTCCCCTAATGTTGTAGCACATCTAATGAAAAAGTATTACATACAAAGTAAGTATACACTATACATGCAAAAAATATACAACATGAATGAGTTAGGATAAACATTCTGACTAATGAAAGATAAAACGTATAAAACAGTACACTTTTTAAAGTGGCTATTAATATTTTTAACTTTATGATATCTCAAAAATTGGGTAGCTGTAAAACAAATTGTGATTTAATTCACACAATTTTAACTTCATTAAGCTTAAAACCTTTTCTCAATCCAGGGTACACCATACTCAACACTGAGCATCAGCAAAAATTGAATGTTAGCACTGTCTAGGTTGATTGTTCCTGAAAAATAATTCATCCATTTTAACATGGGTAAATTACAAATAAAAACTAGACATCACTGCAAACAATATACATACATATTCATTTCATAACAACTGATACAACCGAGGTCAGTCCTGGAGTTTCACTTTTAGACGTGTCTTATTACTTTTTGTGCCATAAATATGAAATTTAAAACCAGACTTGCTTTAAATATAATGATACATATTTGATTTTATTACCATCATAGAGAGATCTAAGGAAAGACTTCATCTCCCTGCTGAAGTCATAATTTTCCAAAACAATTGTATTGTGGTGATCTTCTCCATTTTTGAAAGCAGCAGCAAACTTTGGACTCTAAAAGCACACAAGTATTTGATCAATATGGATGGGGTTATACCTTAGGAGATTCGAGAGATGTTCAGCATTAAAAACCTACCTACTTTCACAAGTAATTTCAGTTTAACACACGTTATTCTTATTTTTATCATTAAATTGATTCGGTACTTCCCTACATTTGCAATTGTGAACTGTTTTAAAGTCTTTGTTATACTGATTTTTTCATACTGTTTTTTTTTATAGTTTATGAACAAATTTACCTGAGCAAGAATTATCTTGTGGAGATAAAGAGGTTCATCATTTATGACCATAGTGATGTCGCTAAATGTAGGATTATTGAAGAAAAGATGAACCAGAGACGACACATCCATGGGCTTCCTTCAACTTCCAACTGTTCTATGTTCCATTAATCCCCTTCAAATTGGGAAACATCATTATTTTGTGTGATTATTGACTTGTCAAAAAAGGTCAGCACTTATGAGTAATTGTATTGTGCAAGTGATTTCAATCGGGTGTAATAAAAATAGAGTCTAAAAATCAATATTCTACAGTATTTGAGTGATCACCTTGAAGGGGGGGGGGGGGGGGGGGGGGCAGGGGGGGGGTCTTTATGAAATTTCTCTCGAAATTGATTTTATAATTGTTTCTGATAGAGGGGATCTAATTTTGGAAGAGACTGTACTTAGTGTCATGTCAGTATTTTGAAGTAGGCCTTTAAAATTTTGTATTTGATTTTGAAAATCTTGGAAAAGGGCTGTTAATTTTCAAGTAAAATAAATGAGCTTTAACAGAGGAAAACATTTTTAGAGCATGAACAATTTGAACATAAAATATTGATACCCTGATTGACTGCAAACCCTGATATACTGCGGCTTTTCTCTTTCTCCAAAAAATTGCAGTAAATCAGGGTATTATTATCAAACATGTCTATCTTACAAATGTCAACAATCCTAAAATAATTTAGAACCTAAACGTGATCCTTTGTAAGATTATATGTCCCAAAAGTCAAATTGACTTGTACTCAAGTATAAAATCGAACAATTTACTCCAATAACCACGGTCACTAGCAAGTAAATCAGGGTATTACTGTATGAGGAAAAGAGTAGTGTGGAGCACATTTGAGAGGACTCTCTTTGACTTGCGCATTTTCAATCCCAAATCGCCAACATATCAAGGAAAGACCATGCAACAGCTCTACACTCTGCACGAGAATGAGATAAAGAACCAGTACATGAACCGAGTGCTACAATTGGAGAAAGGGTAATTTGTCCCCCTTGTATTTACCACTACAGGAGGAATGGCACCTGAGGCCAAGCGTTTCATAAGGAGACTTGCTGTGTTAGTAAAGTAAAGTAAATTCAAAATTATGACATAACATCATCACACATGTCTACAAAGGATCAAATCATTATATATATGGAAAAATATAAATATCTTACCACCAAAATTGATAAATTATTAACTATAGCCAACGTCCTTGCGGTGCCGAGCTGATGTAAAACTCTTCTGTCTCTTGTTAATATTTTAGTTGTACTGTGCATAAAAGTGTGTAGTACCAAGTGTGTAGTGGTTTGATTATTGAAATAAATTTTCGTGCACATACAGAATGAATGGTTAATAATTTAATATATAATATATGTAGACCAAGGTCTGTGCACGGGATGCTTCCTGGAAGAATCCAGTTCTTTTAGCGGGGCACCCTACCTAAAGCCAAATTGAGATATAATAATCATATTCCTAGAGAAATAATCAGAAATCGTATACCAATCAAATAATATGATATATAGGAGTAGTAACCATATTTACTATGCAAAATGCCCCAACCACATAGTGTAAATTTATGTAGAATTCAAATTCCATATCATCATTAAACCTCAATAGTCAATATAATAGCCCAAGCAAAATTAAATAACTTCTTATATACCTTACTGTCATACTACAAATTAATTAAACATTTGAAATCTGTTAACCAGAGAATAAATTTCTAAACCTAATGCAAGTGAAATAATTTAGATGCAATAATGAATGCCTAATGTGAGTATCATCTGTCAATGTCCTTGTAAAAAAGTCTGTAAAAGAGATATGAGTAACTAATATAGAAGAAAAAACAGGAAGTTGTCGTCTGTTGAAAAATAAATAAAATATCTAGAATATAAATTAGAATATAAAACAACATTCAGTCAAAGTGTCGTCAATAAACTGTACAATTATCAAATGTTAAAACTGGGTGATACAGTCACCAAAAATAAATACTAAGTATAATAAGTAAATAAATTAAATGTGGTCTATAAAACTACCACTAGGTATAATAGGTCAATAAATTAAAAGTGGTTTATAAAACTACCACTGTGCGAACCCTTTCTCCAGTTAAAACATGTCAGTCATGTGCAAAATCAATCAAAATGGTAAGGTGGTAAAAAAGGGAAAATCCTTTCGATACATCAATTATATATGCCTCAGATTTAAAAGAATTAGAAGATACTTAGTTATCGTCGACTATGATTGCAGTGTAAAATTTGTCATATGACAATGTATATTTAATATTAATGTAATGTATATTATTTATTATGACGACGTGATATTTATAATGCAGAATTAAAAGCTGCTTTCGATATGACTGGTGGTGGGCTCTCTCCGGCGGGACTAAGGTTTTTTTTTTACATATTTGATAGATTTACAGATCTGGCTTGACAAAAATTTTCAGAAAAAATCATGTTCGCGGGAAGCAAAAATCCGATGAGTTTTTTAGGGGGGAGGGGTAGGGGGTTGAGGGGGGTTGGGAAGGGTTGTCACATGACGAGAAATTTTTTGCAAAAATTAAACAATCTTTATTTGTTGATATTATTCACCCCTGTTGCATAGAATGGTGGGTCTGCACTTGAGAAGAGTGAGTCTGGCCGCTAGAATGGTGGGTCTGCAATCTAGAAGTGGGTCTGGCAACCAGAATGGTGGGTCTGCAATCTAGAAGTGGGTCTGGCAACCAGAATGATGGGTCTCTACCCTTAAAGAGTGGTCTGTTAACCAGAATTGTGGGTCTACACCCTTGAAGAGTGGGTCTGACAACCAGAATGGTGGGTCTGCACTTGAGAAGAGTGGTTCTTTCGGCTGGAATGGTGGGTCTGCAATCTAGAAGTTGGTCTAGCAACCGAAATTGTGGATCTGGATACGAGAATAATGAGTCTTCACTCTCTAGAAGAGTGGGTCCGGCAACCAGAGTGGTGGGTCTGCACTTGAGAAGCGTGGGTCTGGCCGCTAAATGGTGAGTCTGCACCCTTTAAGAGTGGGTCTGACAACCAGAGTGGTGGGTCTGGACTTGAGAAGAGTGGGTCTGGCAGCTGGAATGGTGGGTCTGCAATCTAGAAGTTGGTCTGGCAACCAGAATGGTGGGTGTACATACACCCTTGAAGAGTGGGTCTGACAACCCGAGTGGTGGGTCTGGACTTGAGAAGAGTGGGTCTGGCAGCTGGAATGGTGGGTCTGCAATCTAGAAGTGGGTCCGGCAACCAGACTGGTGGGTGTACGTACACCCTTGAAGAGTGGGTCTGACAACCAGAGTGGTGGGTCTGTACCCTTGAAGAGTGGGTCTGACAACCAGGGTGGTGGGTCTACACTTGAGAAGAGTTGGTCTGGCAGCTAGAATGGTGGGTCTGCGATCTAAAAGTGGGTCTTGCAACCAGAATGGTGGGTTTGCTTTCTTGAAGAGTGGGTCTGACAACCCGAGTGGTGGGTCTGGACTTGAGAAGAGTGGGTCTGGCAGCTGGAATGGTGGGTCTGCAATCTAGAAGTGGGTCCGGCAACCAGACTGGTGGGTGTACGTACACCCTTGAAGAGTGGGTCTGACAACCAGAGTGGTGGGTCTGCACTTGAGAAGAGTGGGTCTGGCAGCTAGAATGGTGGGTCTGCAATCTAGAAGTGGGTCTGGCAGTTAGAATGGTGGGTCTGCAATCTAGACGTGGGTTTGGCAACATGAATGGTGGGTCTGCACCCTTCAGGCTTAAAGAGTGGGTCTGACAACCAGTGGTAGATCTGCACTTGAGAAGTGTGGGTCTGGCAGCTGGAATGGTGGGTCTGCAATCTAGAAGTTGGTCTGGCAACTAGAATGGTGGGTCTGCACCCTTCAGGCTTCAAGAGTGGGTCTGACAACCAGAGTGGTAGATCTGCACTTGAGAAGAGTGGGTCTGGCAGCTGGAATGGTGGGTCTGCAATCTAGAAGTTGGTCTGGCAACCAGAATTGTGGGTGTACGTACACCCTTGAAGAGTGGGTCTGACAACCCGAGTGGTGGGTCTGGACTTGAGAAGAGTGGGTCTGGCAGCTGGAATGGTGGGTCTGCAATCTAGAAGTTGGTCTGGCAACCAGAATGGTGGGTGTACGTACACCCTTGAAGAGTGGGTCTGACAACCAGAGTGGTGGGTCTGCACCCTTGAAGAGTGGGTATGACAACCAGGGTGGTGGGTCTACACTTGAGAAGAGTGGGTCTGGCAGCTAGAATGGTGGGTCTGCAATCTAGAAGTGGGTCTGGCAGTTAGAATGGTGGGTCTGCAATCTAGACGTGGGTCTGGCAACATTAATGGTGGGTCTGCACCCTTCAGGCTTAAAGAGTGGGTCTGACAACCAGTGGTAGATCTGCACTTGAGAAGTGTGGGTCTGGCAGCTGGAATGGTGGGTCTGCAATCTAGAAGTTGGTCTGGCAACTAGAATGGTGGGTCTGCACCCTTCAGGCTTCAAGAGTGGGTCTGACAACCAGAGTGGTAGATCTGCACTTGAGAAGAGTGGGTCTGGCAGCTGGAATGGTGGGTCTGCAATCTAGAAGTTGGTCTGGCAACCAGAATGGTGGGTGTACGTACACCCTTGAAGAGTGGGTCTGACAACCCGAGTGGTGGGTCTGGACTTGAGAAGAGTGGGTCTGGCAGCTGGAATGGTGGGTCTGCAATCTAGAAGTTGGTCTGGCAACCAGAATGGTGGGTGTACGTACACCCTTGAAGAGTGGGTCTGACAACCAGAGTGGTGGGTCTGGACTTGAGAAGAGTGGGTCTGGCAGCTGGAATGGTGGGTCTGCAATCTAGAAGTTGGTCTGGCAACCAGAATGGTGGGTGTACGTACACCCTTGAAGAGTGAGTCTGACAACCCGAGTGGTGGGTCTACACTTGAGAAGAGTTAGTCTGGCGGCTAGAATGGTAGGTCTGCGATCTAAAAGTGGGTCTTGCAGCCAGAATGGTGGATCTGCACTTGAGAAGAGTGGGTCTGTCAGCTGGAATGGTGGGTCTGCAATCTATAAGTGAGTCTTGCAGCTAGAATAGTGGGTCTGAAATCTAGAAGTGGGTCTTGCAACATGAATGTGGGTCTGCACCCTTAAAGAGTGGGTCTGGCAATCAGAATGGTACGTCTACACTCTAGAAGAGGTGGATTTTCGCCCTAGAAGGGTGAGTCTGGAAACCAGAAAGGTGGGTCTACAATCTGGAATAGTGGGTCTGGCAACCAGAATTGCGGGTCTGCATTCTAAAATAGTAGATCTTCACTCTAGAAGAGTGGGCCTGGCAACCAGAATGGTAAGTCTACACTCTGTCAACCAGATTTGGGGGTCTATAAACTAGAATATAGGAGATATGGCTACCAGAATTGTGGGTTTGGACAACCCGAATGGTGGGTCTTCACTCTAGAATAATAGGTCTGGTGGGTCTACACTTTAGAAGAGTGGGTCTGGCAACTATAATGGTGTGTCTGCAATCTATAAGAGTGGGTCTGGCAACCAGAATAGTGGGTCTGCAATCAAGGGAATCAAGATGAGTGAGTCTGGCAATCAGAATGGTGGGTCTGCACCTTAGGGTAGTGGGTCTGGAAACAAGAATGGTGGGTCAGAATTCTTGAATAGTGGGTCTTCACTCTAGCTAAGAGTGGGTCTGGCAACAAGAATGGTGGGTAAGAATTCTAGAATAGTGGGTCTTCACTCTAGAAGAGTGGGTCTGGCAACCAGAATGGTAAGTCTACACTCTGTCAAGTGTCAACCAGAATTGGGGGTCTAAACTAAAATATAGGATATATGGCAACCAGAATTGTGCGTCTGGAGTCTAGAGTCTAGAATAGTGGGTCCGGCAACCCGAAAGGTGGGTCTTCACTCAAGAATAGTGGGTCTGGCAATCGGAATGGTGCGTCTACACTCTAGAAGAGTGGGGCTGCCAACCAGAATGGTAGGTCTTCGCCTTAGAAGAGTGGGTCTGGCAGCTAGAATGGTGGGTCTGCATTTTAGAATAGTGGGTCTTGACTCTATACCTACTAGAAGAGTGGGTCTCCTCTCTAGAAGAGTGAATCTGGCAACCAGAATGGTAATTCTTCACTCTGTTGAGTGAAGAACCCTAACCCTAACCCCCCAGCCCCCCAACCCCCCAACTTTATATTATTGTGATGTCTGATTATTACTGCGCCCCCCAGCCCACCAACCTTGTGTTATTGTAATGTCTGATTATTGCTGTCCCACAAATGTCGTCTGGAACACCCTATTTCTCAAAAATTTTCCGAAGGCCAGTGCTGCGCCTGCCTAGCCCTCCAACTTTGTATTATTGTGATGTCTGATTATAATTACTGTCCTACAAATTTCTTTAATGCCAAATGTCGTCTAAAACACATAATTTCTCAAAAATTTTCTGATTGGCTGCGCCCCCCCCCCCCTCCCTAGCCAACCAACTTTATATTATTGTGATGTCTGATTATTACTGCCCTACTAATTTCTTTAATGCCTAATGTCGTCTGAATCACCCTATTTCTCAAAATTTTTCGGGGGGTGCGCCCCCCCCGGCCCTACCCTCCCAACTTTGTATTATTGTGATGTCTGATTATTACTGTCCTACAAATTTCTTTAATGCCAAATGTCGTCTAAAACACATTATTTCTCAAACATTTTCTGGGGGGCTGCGCCCCCCCGGCCCCCCAACTTTATATTATTGTGATGTCTGATTATTACTGTCCCCAAATTTCTTTAATACCAAATGCCATTTTAATCACCCTATTTCTCAAAAATTTTCCTGGGGGTTCGCTCCCCTAGCCTCCTAGCCCACCAACTGTATATTATTCTGATGTATGATTATTACTGTCCTACAAATTTCTTTAATGCCAAATGTCGTCTGAATCACCCTATTTCTCAAAAATTTTCCGGGGGTTGCGCCCCCCAGCCCACCAACCTTGTATTATTTTAATGTCTGATTATTGCTGTCGTACAAATGTCGTCTGGAACACCCTATTTCTCAAAAATTTTCCGAAGGCCAGGGCTGCGCCCCCCTAGCCCCCTAACTTTGTATTATTGTGATGTCTGATTATTACTGTCCTACAAATTTCTTTAATGCCAAATGTCGTCTAAAACACATAATTTCTCAAAAAATTTTTGGGGGGCTGCGCCTTCCCCCCTCCCTAGCCAACCAAAGGAGCTTCGCCCCGGCTACGTGTCGTGTCGGGCTACGTGCCCAGAATCGAAAAAACTTAATCTTTAAATGAATAACGGAACCTTCATTATGAAGTTACGAGATGATAATATAATTGGGAGGCAAAGTGGTTATCGGGCTTGGGGCTCATGATGCGCAAAATTTGGCCGCTGTCGAGTGGGTCTGCCTAAAATTCACAGATCTAGCTATGGGTCTGAGACATTTGTAAAAAAAAAACCTTAGGCGGGACATAGATCTATATAGGGGGTACCCGGGGTACGAGTTAACGAACAGTGTTCGTGTCCTTCCACAACCCCCTGTTACCTGTGTTTCTGTCGGGGTAGCCTAATTCATCCGTTAGAATCGCAGAGTTAGCGGAGCTCATGATATCTCGCGACGTATGCTGCATGAACGGTGCAAGACTTGCGCCGTTTGTTTCAGCATCCAGTTGCGAGTGCTTGCCCATCGAAAACATGATTAGTGATTGTGGATTTTATTGATATTACTGATTATCCATCACATTCAGTATTAACGTTATCCATTATTTATTTATTGACATCCTTCAGTCTCCAAAACGAGGTGTGAAGGTAAATTAACGTTGAGCCTTGTTTTGGCGACTGCTTAATCGATGGGCAAGTAGGTATTTGTTTTTTAGCAGTGTTGAACATCAAAAACAATTATAAAATGTTTATTTTTATCTTATTAGAAAATTAGAAAATTAGAAATTAGAAATTAGAAAGATCATTACAAAATTACATGTGTCAGATCCCAATCAGTTAAATGAAAGTTATACAACCAAACAAAATAAAAACATAATATCTTAAATAAATAATTAAAAGGTTTCAAAATGTGCACGAAATAAGGATACTAAGTCATAGCTTACTTTTAGGAAATCTTTCACGAAATAGATTATAAACAAAATTTCTGGTCTCCAAAATGTAATCTTCATTAAATAATTTACTGAATTGACTATTTGTGAGTAGGTTGTGAAGGTCTGTGCTGTTTCTTTGTCTGATCTCCTTGTAGACAGGACATTCTTTAAGCAAATGGACTTCGTCTTCTTTAATGATGTCACTAAACGGGAGCTCGTTCAGGAGGTCTATGGTGATTCTGTCTGAGCTGCAGCAGAAGTGGCAAGCTCTGTAGAAGATGCTTGAGTTTTTCCAGCCATATCGCCCCGTCTCGATATTAAGTTTGTGGGAGCTTGTCCTCAGCCATGTAGTACATCGGGTTTTCTTGTGATTGGGTAGAGACAGGTATGGTTCTAATCCAAAGCTGCTTTTGACTTCGTTGTAGAATGTAAGCTTTTTGTTTTCAAGTCGAGCTTTTTCCCACTTTTCTTGGAACCAATTTCTCATTCTACTCCGAACGAGTTGGCTGTTCGGCATGGGAGCATTCTTCGAGACAATTGTTCGTTTAATTGCTCCTGGGTCAAATGCGTCGGTCAGCGCTCTTGATGCTCGGAACCAGGTCAGTTCTAGGTTTCTTTGCTCTACAAAAGCATGGCGAACAATCTGTGGTGAGTTTTTTCTGTCAAGGAGGACGAGTCTGTTGTGGAAGTCAAGAAAGAGCTTACTCAATTGTATTCCAAGGGGATATCTTCCTGTGTCTCCCCATATCGGGATATTTGAAGTTCTCTTGTTGACCCCAGTCGTCCATTTTAGCAGCGAGAGATGCAGGCGCTCGATGCTGTCATTCGCTAATTGACTGAGTGTGTCTTTGTCAGACTGTGTTTTCTTCTGGCAGATGTTGCTGAGAATGTTGGTATAGGGGAGCCACACCTGACTACCGTATGAGACGACAGGAAGTATAAGGGCATCGAAGAGTTTGAACACAGCCTCTTTAGAAATTGAGGAGAGATCAACCGTCTTTTTCAGGGAGAAGTATGCTCGAAGTCCTTTGATCCTGAGCTGCTCTTGGTTAAGCTTCATACTGCCACATATTGTGAAATGAGTACCTAGGTAGCAGTAGCTTTTGACCGAGGGGATTACAATACTTCTGCCGTAGGTAAATGTTTTACTCTCGAGTAACTGCCTTCCTGAGGGATTGAAGATGATGACCGCAGTTTTCTTAATGTTAACAATCAATCCCCAGTTAGTGCAAAATATGTGGAGTTGGTCAATCATTAGCTGAAGACTGACCTTGTTAAGGGCTAGCAGGACCAGATCGTCCGCCCAAAGCAGGTGAGTAATCTGTTGGTTGTTGAGTTGGGGACTTTCCACTCCGGGTAGGGCGTTAATCTGGAGGGAGAGTTCGTAGATATAGCATTTGAAGAGTTCTGGGCTCAAGGGGTGGCCCTGTTCCGTTCCTGCATTAACGTCAAAACAAGCTGAGAGCTTTTTAACCATTTTAAGCCTTGCTTTTGAGTTTCTGTACATGTATTGGAGGCAATCAAAAAACCGCCCCTGCATGCCAAGCTTATTTAGTTTGTACAATAGTGCTTCTCTTGATACCGTGTCGAACGCTTTCTGAAAGTCTACAAAACAGCTGTAGATTCTTTTCCGTTGGACTTTTACATATTTTTCAATACAGGTGTTAAGTGTGAAAATATGATCAGAGGTTTGGGCCCCCTTGCAAAATCCTCTCTGGTTCTGTGATTCGGGGCAATGTACAGCTCTGAATTCGAGAAGTCGACTGAGCAAAATATTTGAAAATAACTTGCCCAAATTGCTGCCCACGGCGATTGCTCGATAGTTATCCGGGTCATGTGGACAACCTTTTTTGTGGAGAGGGGTAACGATAGTGGTGTTCCAAGGGTATACACCAAACTTAAGACATTCATTAAAGAGTTTTTGAATGAGTTTCACAACTTCGTCCGTCGATGTTTCAGCTCGTCACTAGCAGCCGGGTTTTCAGCTTGTTCCATGGCGGTTACGTCTTTTGTTAATTGAGTTCCAGTTTCAATTACTTTACAGTCTGTATTGAATTCTTGTTGCTGTAGTTGAGTTGGAACGTTATCCTCTTCTCGTAAGGTATGGTGTTTGGGTGAGACAATTATGTGGAAGTCGAGGATGTCAGCTTCTAGTGCATTTTCGCGTGCTAGGCTGATGAACATGCTTTCGGTAGTTTTTGGCAGGGCAGATATAACGGCAAGGTTAGTCAGTTGCACGTCGAAGACATCCATCATTGTGATGTTTAGCTTCTTTGGTATGATATTCAACGCCCGCTCCCTCCCCATGTGCAAACAGATCATTGGGTCTCCAAGTCCTCTATCTGTTTCACTGAGGTCTATCTTGAAGTTTCTGCCTTCCATACTGATAATCTCGAGAGAGTTGAACATTGGGGATGTCTTCTTTATATCTATTTGCTGGTAGTGTGCATTAAGCTTTGCAAGTAGGTAGAGGAGTGGGTCTGTGACAGCTTCCTTGTGACACAGATCACTGCGCTGTTCTTGTGCGGATATCCTGTTTGTAATTGAGTCCACAACCTCTTGGTTCCATATTACTGCGATCGATTGATGGCCCAGTTTATGGTCAGCTTTCAGTTTGAGGTCTTCGCTTGTAGTGCCACCCATCGGGTAGCTCTTTCTGTTTAGCGTATTTTCCAGTATGGTGACTAGGCTCGCCGGGGTGAGGTTGGTGTCTCCGTTTAGGAAGTCGTGTTTGATGTGGATCAGAGATTCTCTCCCAGCAGAGCAATCATGGTATCCTTCCTCATTAATTCTGATACAGCCTAGTTCATGTTTTGGAATAGAGAATGATTCAGCAAAGTTAATGTCAGATTCTGATGGGGACCTTTTCCGCACAGGTGTTGCATTAAATAACTCCTTGTCGACCTTAAGCCGAAGACGTTTCTTCACAATTTCAGCAGGGGGGTATGGGCCTACTGATCTCGATCTCGGTCGGATTCGACTGAAACGGGAGTCGTAAGGGGATAGCAACATCCGTTTCTTGCCCGAGTGAATGGGCAGTGGGGTGATCTCAGGGGCTCCTAAGCCTTGTGAAGTGGCCATCGATTTCTTCATCAGCTTCTGACTTGGGTCTCTTGGCTGGAGTTATGAGAATGCTTGGGGTTGGCCAGGACTTTGTGATATCAAGTCGGGCTACTTGGTTTTGATAAAGAGGGGAGGGTGGTGTTCTGTTCCCAGAATCTTGTTCATCATCATCCTTTTCGATGAATTCTATTACTTTGTTTTTGAGAGACTCACTGACGGTCGTCGGGGTTTCTTCAGTGAGTGGTGAAACCACGGGGAGATGACAATCACTTTTCAGTGGGGTGAGCAGATGATCACCATCGTTCTCAGAGATGGTGGTTGTGTCAGTACTGTTGCCGAAAACCCAGTTGTTGGCGAATCCAAGTATCTTGAAAAAGGATTTTTCAGACACCATGCTGACGTTTGCTTTTTCATTGATACTGATGTTGTTTGAGGTTTCAAATCTACCGGGTAAACTTACACGTTTTTTGTTGCTATCGCGTTTATCCTCGGTTTTGACATCTGTATTCATTTCACACTGACTGAGTATCTTCTGTTTACTCTTTTTCGGACCATTTCCATCATCATCATCTTCCTCACTATCGTCTCCTATCGGTTTACTGTAGTTTGCACGGTTTCCTAAGGGTTTTCTACTGGTGACTCTGAGTCGTTGTGAGGTGTTAGAACTCGTGGAGTCAGACGAGCTTTGTTTGCCAGTATCATTACCTGAGGACTCGTCACCGTCCTGATTTGCGACTGATGTGGCTGTAGAGTTAAATGTATATCCTAAAACATGTATTTCTCTACATTGTACATGTCGTGTACTGAGTTTGCAGCCCACACTCCCGGAAGTAGCACAGGGAGTGTTGGTATAAGGTGTAGTAAATTTTGCAATATCTACCCGGGCTAGTGGCGGGACTGACACCGCGGGCCAGCCGGGTGGCGAGACTGCGGCTTCAGTCCGCTCAGACCGCTGCTTTTTGCATACCTCTGCAGTTATGCTGTTTTGACTCAGGGTGGGACACAAGAAATGGGACACAGAGTATAGGTTCTGGCAGAGAATTGACAAAAAGATGTAAGAACTGTGCGTGTCAGGAGTGAGAGGTTGCCTGTTCGAACCCGGTGTGGTGATTGTCCTAGTATTATGATACACATTGTTAGGGCTAGAGTTTAATAATTCAATATATTTCATAAAATAGACTATCCAAACTCTCCATCTCAATAATAAATCAGTTACTAATAGACTGCAGATAGTGAATCTAAAAATAAACACTAGTGTACGTGACCCCATATAAGGAATAACCTGAGTCACTTCCGGTGTGTGTCGGTAATAACTGTAGGGGGGTCGGTGTTCATTGCGAGTACTGTAGTGTTGTAGTTGTTCCTCTAGTCCTGCTTGCTTCCTTGACTTGTAGTCATCTTCTTGTTGAGCACTGGAATGGTAGGATGCCGAACGAGAATAGGAAATAGACAATTGTAATTCATCGGCACCACGACGGTAGTGCATATAAATTTTACAGTACTTAACTTGGGGAAAAGTAGCTGCAGCCTGCGCTTGTAGGTGTAGAGTTTCCAGAGGTAGAAAGGGATCCTTCAGAGAGTAGTTGGGAGGTTTTCCGCGAGAAAACCTCGGAGGGATCTTCATGGTTGGCATGAGCTCCATAAGGAGGTGACACGTGTCGAGGTTAGTGTTGAATATCGATCAGCGTGTAAAGTCAAACGAAACAAAAGCGCGTGTGTAATATAATTATATAACGTACAATATGAATGACATATGCTATAGTGACGTAACATATATAGTGCAAAGAATTAGTAACTTGCGAGATGTGATTTAGTAATAATCGACGTTAACATTTTGCAGTTTACAGTTGCACAATGTTGACGTCGATTGTTACTAACATTTATCTGAATTTAATACAAGTACATGTCACATATAAATTGGGTAGCTGAATGAAACTCGTGCCTCAAAATTTTCCGTTATTAGCATTGCAGTGTCCACGCCCTGTACTGCGTTAACGACCGAAATTTTCCCAATATGCAATTATTATTTTGCTTCTAAAATTCTCTGATAATTAATAATATATCGTGACATGTAATTGTAAGATAAAAAACCTCGCGCGCGCGGCGCTTACATCTGCACCTGAGAATCTCTCAGCAACGTGTGGCTGTCTGCGCGGCGGGCTGTGTATTGTGTATATAGCTGAATTTAAATTTAGATTTATTTGTAAATGTATAATAATATTAAATATGTATTGATTGTTTGTGGTAAATAAAATTTTTGTTTTACTCGTGCAAGTCCGAAATGAGCCGTGTGCTGCTTCTAGGAATTACATATGACAATGCATATCAGCACACTATTTGATTCACGATGTCAATCCTTCGCATCTCGCCGATCTGCATACGTGGTTGCGAGAAGCATTATTGGATGCGCGCGCGACCCAGTAGTGCATCGCGCTACAACAACACTGTTGGCTTTTTTAGAGACCTGATGAGTACCAAGCGGAAATCATGATTGCCATGTATGTAATATGTCTATAAATTCCTAGATTATGCACTAAGTTGGCGTTCTCCGACCAAAATTAAACGGGGAATCGTCTAAGCTTAAAATCACTTTTGAGGCACCTCGAAATTGAAAAAAAGCTTTTCACGTTATTATGTGCTTTTTATGGAGAAATAGGTCAATTGCAGTTTTAGTTTGTTATGTTATTCTCTTTCCAAAGTATTCCAAGTGATTTGTATAAATTCATATATTAACTCTGAATACATTGCAAAATAATATATCAATTCATTGTCACACGTTGTATGACCCGCCGCGCACGAAGTGCGCGGCTCCCCCTGTATCGTCGAAGACGATACAGGGGGGTCACCACGTGATACAATCAATTCATTCAAGCTTGAACGAAGTTACAGCTTGGCGCGCAATTTGGAATGTGCTTTTGGCGAAGATATAAACCGCACCTTAAAATAATTGTGAAGATTATCAATAATGTGAAAATCGAAATTAAATCATCATTAACAAATGTACACAAAAAAATCAAAATTTAATCGCGATCGTCCTCAGGTTCACATAGCGATGTGTATATAAACTTAACCGTACCCGTACGTGCTGCGTGACGCGCTTGTTTTACTGCAAGCGAGAGGGCTCTGGTTGAGGCAAGTCCTCAAATATAGTAAACAATGCGTGGCCTGGACTGACCCAGTGCGCTTTTTTACAGCACTTTGCTTATATTTTCTTGATACATGTTTCGTATCCCAATATCAGAGATAATATGCCTTCGGCGCAAAAAGTGGCATGCAACGTATGTCAATATTTTTCCACATAAAGCATATTACAAAAATTGCGCGCAAATTTCAGTAACTTCTTAGCTTTTAAACTACATGATTTGATATTTAATTTTTAATATTTCATATAACATAAATCTAATAACCAAATAATATTCACAGCAGAGAGCTGAAACCAGGTTTTCGATCAAACGCTGCCATTTTTAGTCAAACGTCGCCAACAGTCGCTTTCGTCCAATGAGCAGCGTTTGATCGTGAATTTGGTTTCAGCCCCCTCTGTGTATGTTGGATAGATCAGAATTTAATTATTAAAGATAAAACTGTGATAGTGTGTTGGTACATGTTACGTATCCCTTCGCTTCGCGCGCGAAAAGTGGTATGCAACGTATGTCAAAGTATAGTGTGATGTTAGCATTTTATTAATTGTTAATATTTGGGCTCTTACTAAATCGCTCGCCCAAAAATTTCACGTGACTTTGGTTATTTTGGTTTTGCAGCCGTACAAAACGGTTTACATAAACCCTAATTCCAACCATAACCCTAACCATAACCCCGAAGCTATCCATATTCTTAACCACAACCCTAACCCTAACCCGAACCCTAAATAATCGAATTCACGTTTTACTAGCCTGTCACGTGACCAAAACGGTTTTTTGCCCATAACTCTCCAGAGAAGCATTTTAACCCTACGTCATGGGGGGTGATTCGGAATCAGCGTCCAAAAATACACCGATCTAGATTATTTTCATGCCTAAAGGGCCTTTTCACAAGAATTTTCTTAAAGTTTGGGCGAGCGATTTAGTAGGAGCGTAATATTTGATAAGACCACATTTGGAATTAAATACTGTATAGCAATTGTGTTGACACACGCTGTAACCCCTTTTGATATTTTGGCAGAATCCAACGACACAGCTCTGTGGAATTAAGCATGTAATTCGTTAAGCTATGTTGATAATTTCTAGAAAGTATCAGAAGTTGTTCTTAGAATTAAAGGACGCAATTGCATTGAAAATATAATAAAGAAACATAACAATAATATTTGAATTTGGTTTCATCCTTATCTGGCGAAAAAGCCCTTCATTCCACTCGGAAGTTTGAATAGGTTTCTAAAATATTTATACTTAAATTTAAACTTATCATACTTAAATAAATAACAATGAATTTGATAGATACATTTTATTAAATAGTGAGATGATACTTTGTAGAGATGTGTGATTAATGTGACATCATAAATTTTACTTAACTTTACTTTATGTTGGGCTTCTTGGATTTTGCCAGAATTTTAATTTTATTTTAGTGTTATTTTAGAATTATGTCTAATATTAAATAGTGTTATTATATAATAATTGTCTATAATTTCCTTTATCAGATAAGTCTCTTGCTGCAACTTTTACAGGAATATGAAATATTTTGACTCTTATGTATGATATAACAGTACTAAAATTATAAAGCGCACCCAAAGTGTAATACACAATATGCATGTAACACTGTTACTGTACAATATTAACCTAATATCTTCCTTGTATTATTTAGATAATAGATATGCCTGTAGAACTTGGATATTGGTCTCTGAGAGGATTAGGAGAACCCTGCCGATTACTGCTGCGATACACTGAGACAGGTATGTTCCATGTAGTTTTATATTATGTACCGTATGTACATTACTTTTTTAATGAACATTAGCTTCTTTATAAAAGAAACGAAATGAAATAAAAGCAATAATTATGCTTTGTCAAGATGAAGAATCCACACTTCTAATCTAGTAATAGCTAGGTCAGGGCAGGGAGTCTTCCGAACATTTCTTGCCAACAAAACTTTAAAGTAGTGCCACACAAAAAATCTATTTTTAAGGGGCAGGGGTGAGGGGGGTCTTTGTGAAAATTCCTTTGAAATCGACCTTTTAGTAACTGTTATTTCAGAGTGGACAGATGCAGCAATACCACTATCCGAAGGGGATATGTGGTTTAAAGAGAAGAAACACAATCTCGGTCTTGACTTCCCAAATCTACCCTACATGCTGGATGGTGATGTGAAGCTCACTCAAACCTTGGCTATAATGAGGTATTTGGGCAGAAGATTTGGTCTATCCCCATCTGAGGCTGATATGGCTAAAGGCGATCTTCTTGAGCAGTATCTCATGGAAGTGCGCATAGGGCTTTCCATGGTTTGCTACAGCAGCGCTGATCAGTTTGAAGGAAAGAAGGCCGAATTTAATGGTAAACTAGCAGGTCGTGTTGAAGAGTTAGGAAAGTTTATTGGTGCTGGCCCATACGTTTTGGGAGAGGAGATCACATATGTTGATTTCTTGGCATTGGAGTTCATCGATCATGTTGCTGCGTTCTCTCCTGACCACTTTAAGGAAGGACCTTTAGTTGACTATGTCAACAGAATGAAAGATCTACCTGCACTGAAAAAGTTCTACGAAAGTGATGACTGTACCCACAAGTCTTATTCCATCAATTCTCCAATGGCACAGTGGCCTGGATGGCCCAAGAAGGAGTAAAGATATTTTATTACAGATTTGTATTTTAATGGTATGTAAGTGACCCACATATGCATGTGATACGGTCATTAAGTCAAAATTTATTATGTTTAGGTAATATATTATAACAATATTACAAAATTATTTACTTATTAGATAACATGTACAGTAAAACCCTGATTTACCGCACCCCGACTTATCGCGACCAATTCCTTCCCCCTAAGTGGGGCTTATATTATATTATATGTGAATGATGAAAACCCCCGATTTACTGCCAACCCCAATTGACTGCAGCTGCCAGCTGTTTCCTTTCCTACAAATTCCAGTGGTATATAAGGGTTTTACTGTATCATGGCATGGATGAAGATACTTATTATTGTTTTGTGGTTTTTCACAACGGCCATTTTACTTTTAGTTTGAATGATATTTTGGCAGAATCCAATGACACAGCTCTGTGGAATTAAGCATGTAATTCGTTAAGCTATGTTAATTATTTCTAGAAAGTATCAGAAGTTGTTCTTAGAATTGAAGGACGCAATTGCATTGAAAATATAAAGAAATATAGCAATAATATTTGAATTTAGTTTCATCCTTATCTGGCGAAAAAGCCCTTCATTCCACTCGTAAGTTTTAATTAATAGGTTTCTAAAATATTTATGCTTAAATATTTAACTTATATTTAAATTTATACTTAAATTTAAACTTATCATACTCAAATAAATTACAATGAATTTGATAGATACATTTTATTAAATAGTGAGATGATACTTTGTAGAGATGTGTGATAATGTGATATCATAATTTTACTTAACTTTACTTTATGTATGTAGGGCTTCTTGGATTTTGCCAGAATTTTAATGTTATTTAGGTGTTATTTTAGAATTATGTCTAATATTTTAGTGTTATTATATAATAATTGTCTATAGTTTCCTTTATCAGATAAGTCTCTTGCTTAAATTTTACAGGAATATGAAATATTTTGACTCTTGCATATTAACAGTACTAGAATTGAATATAAAATTATAAAGCTCACCAAAGTGTAATACACAATATGCATTTAACCCTATTACTAAACAATATTAACCTAATATCTTCTTGTATTATTTAGATAATAGATATGCCTGTAGAACTTGGATATTGGTCTCTGAGAGGATTAGGAGAACCCTGCCGATTACTACTGCGATACACTGAGACAGGTATGTACTATGTAGTTTTATATTATGTACATTCCTTTTTTATCGAACATTAGCTTCTTTATATAAAAGAAACAAAATGAAATAAAAGCAATAATTATGCCTTGTCAATAGATGAAGAATCCACACTTCTAATCTAGTAATAGCTATGTGATAGGTCAGGGCAGGGAGTCTTCCGAACATTTCTTGCCAACAAAACTTTAAAGTAGTGCCACACAAAAAATCTATTTTTAAGGGGCAGGGGTGAGGGGGGTCCTTGTGAAAATTCCTTTGAAATCGACCTTTTAGTAACTGTTATTTCAGAGTGGACGGATGCAGCAATACCACTATCCGAAGGGGATATGTGGTTCAAAGAGAAGAAACACAATCTCGGTCTTGACTTCCCAAATCTACCCTACATGCTGGATGGTGATGTGAAGCTCACTCAAACCTTGGCTATAATGAGGTATTTGGGCAGAAGATTTGGTCTATCCCCATCTGAGGCTGATATGGCTAAAGGCGATCTTCTTGAGCAGTATCTCATGGAAGTGCGCATAGGGCTTTCCATGGTTTGCTACAGCAGCGCTGATCAGTTTGAAGGAAAGAAGGCCGAATTCATTGGTAAACTAGCAGGTCGTGTTGAAGAGTTAGGAAAGTTTGTTGGTGCTGGCCCATACGTGCTGGGAGAGAAAATCACATATGTTGATTTCTTGGCGTTGGAGTTCCTTGACAATCTTGCTGCGTTCTCTCCTGACCACTTTAAGGAAGGACCTTTAGTTGACTATGTCAACAGAATGAAAGATCTACCTGCACTGAAGAAGTTCTACGAAAGTGATGACTGTACTCACAAGTCTTATTCCATCAATTCTCCAATGGCACAGTGGCCTGGATGGCCCAAGAAGGAGTAAAAATGTTGAGTGCATTATTATGGATTTAGATTCTAATGGCCCTATTTTATTAATCCACATAGGTATGCATTATGCATGTGATGCGGCCATCAAGTCGAAATTCATTAGGTTTAGTGTATTACAATTTAATATGCATGCACTGATTGTATATTATATTTACATAATATCATGATTTATTAGATTTAAAGATAATTTTGTCACAGGCCATTTTGTACAGTGGCCAAATTGATTTCCTATAATTATTTAGCAGAATCCAAGAAGCACTATGCAGTTCCACGATACACCTCATACGATGCAAGTTAAAAGTAAACAATCAGCAGTTTATTGAACTTTATCGTGGACAAGAATAAACACACAAGGGATTTTATTTATCCCGAAGTCTTCTTTGTTCTATACTATTGACGAAACTGCATCGGGCATCTTAGATCCTGCCAAAATGTTGAAATCATTATTTATTTAGTTTTCAATCAGATGTATTTAAACTATGTGTTATTAAATTTATTCTATAATAGAAAAATTGTGTTTTACTTATCCAATGTGATCGTACCTAAAGTAGAAAAATAACATTTAAAGATCTATTATTCAATTACTTTCTAAAGAGATCAAAAATTTAAAACAAAGCTACGTAAGCAGAAATCTGAAAAATAAATTTAAAATGCACTAAATTCATGTAATCCCACAGGTCATGGAACTGATATGGGTAATTGTTTTAGCTATAGCGATAATATACTCGATAGTCTCAACAATCCTCTTCTTATTCCCCACCATTATTCACTACAACCACGAAAATAAGCTCGATAATGTGACAATATCCGCCCACAGGGGTGGAGCAGGGGAGTTTATTGAGAACACTATGCCAGCATTTGATCACGCCGTTCAGCTTGGTGCCAACATGCTGGAGATTGATGTTCAGGAAACTAAAGACTCCGTTATAGTGGTATCTCATGATAATGACATGTACAGAGCAACTGGAAAGAAGGGTCTGATATCAGAGACCTTATACGCTGACCTACCTCCATACTCAAACCACTTGTTTTTGCAGTTCGACAGAGTCCAGTGCATCAGCAGTCAGACTGATTTCAGTTTTGTTAAGTTAGCCGATCTGTTTGAACACCACAAAGACGTTATAATTCATATAGACACTAAAGATGGCAAACCTTCGCTTATCAACACCGTCTCTGAGCTGGTTATAAAGCATGATAGATTTAGTAATACTGTGTGGGGTAATATGGCTGAAGCTAAGAACGACCTCAGCTACTCTGTTAACCCTGATATCACCTTGTTCATGTCTATACGAAAAGTTGCACTTACATATGCCATGTTTTATCTGGGACTCATAGGTTTCGTTCCCATGAAAGAGGCAGTTTTTGATATCCCCATGCCAAGTGCAATAGTAGACCAGTTTAGTGATGTGCTATCAAGAGGACAGAAGGTACTGGCTTACACCGCCCACTTTCTCATAATGAACAGGTTACTGTTCTGGCATCTTAGAAGACGTGGTGTTAAAGTGGTGGTGTTCGTGTTGAACCAGGAGAAGAACTTTGTGATTGCTGACAAGTACTGTGTGGATGGTATCATGACTGATTTCCCTAGTAGACTTGTTAAGTATCACAGTGATAACTGTAGTGAGAGTGGGGAGACTAGTCAGATATTGGGCAATGTTAGTTAAGATAACTAAGTTAAGAATTTGATATACGTACTGAAACTGTGTTACTGTGCAGTAATTTTGTATTTTAAGGTTCTATGTCAGCCAGAGAATCGTGAGACGGTTCATCTATCATCATAGTGATTGTTTTATTTCGAGGAATTTTGTGTAGCTCTAGATTTTAGGATTCCATGTACATTATGTTTGAAACTTGATTATTGAGATTGTTTATGATCGGTAGTTTTGTGATTTTTAAAACGTTTACATATTAATTAGTTAATTACTCTAATAAGTTTATTACTCTATTATTATTTAGTAACATGATATGTTGCCAGATTGTTCATGGTGTGTTGTTCTGTAGTTGGTTTATATTGTTTACAGTTTAGCTTTGATTTAGATGTAAGCTTGCGCTTGGTAATTAGATATCACGAAGTATTTTACATTCAAACACTGATTAGATTTATTTATTACTTAATTCTTACGCAAATCATGGCTGCCCCTCTAAATTGTTGTACACGAACAAGTAGATCATATATTTAGTACTACTACTATCGTCTATCACTTTAATAACTTATGGCACAAATGCCACTGCTATTTGGCACAAATGCCACTGCTATTTGGCTTATATCCTAAATAACATAACCCACCTCAGCTTGAAATGGACTACACAAACACGATAAACTACGACCTGCACCTCTCCCGTCTGCTAACCCGACAGGGCGCTAACCCGACCCTGACTTTGTTCCCAACCCTGACATGGTACCCATGGTTCAAGAACACGTCAAGATCCTGGTAGTCGGGGCAGGGGGCCTGGGCTGTGAGATCATCAAGTGTCTGGCCATGACTGGCTTCAGGGATGTCCATGTTATTGACATGGACACTATTGATCTGTCCAACTTGAACCGGCAGTTTCTGTTTACTCCGCAAGACATAGGGAAGCCTAAAGCTGAGGCAGCTGTTAGAGCGGTTATGGAGAGAATACCTGGGCTGAAATACACTGCTCATTACAATAAGATCCAGGACTTTGATGATGACTTTTATCTGAAGTTTAACATTGTTATCTGCGGGTTAGACTCTGTTTTCGCACGAAGATGGATAAACTCGACCCTAATGAACATAGCACTCCAAACAGACAACATCATTCCCTTCCTTGACGGAGGAACGGAGGCGTTTAAAGGTCACTGCCGGGTAGTTATCCCCACTAAAACAGCCTGTATAGAGTGTAACATGGACCTGTACCCACCTCAACAGAACTTCCCACTGTGTACTATAGCTAACACTCCCCGACTCCCCGAACACTGTGTGGAGTACGCTAAGATTGTGTTGTGGCCGAAGGAGCAGCCGTTTGGGCAGGGTGTGGTGGTGGACGGAGATAATCCTGATCATATAACCTGGTTGTATAAGACGGCTGTTGATCGGGCCAAGAGCTACAACATACCCGGTATGTATTATAGAATTCGTATGTTATTTAGTATACCTGAGCTGTGTATGTGTGTATTTCGCTAAATTGTTATGTTGAAGTATTATGATGGTCTCTGCTCTTTGCATTGCATGCATGATTATCACGTACGGGTAATAACCGCTGCTGAGCGGAGTATCTGTGTTTGTATCTTTAATAGCGTTGGATTGAACTATCTGCACTTGTGAGTTGCTGCCATCTTTGTTGATCTGGTAGTTGTTTCGATCAGATGCTAATAAATACTCGGGACATTCATTTTCTTCTGACATCGGAACAACCAGGTGTAAACTGGTGTACCAGGTGCTAATCAATACTAGTAATTTAATACCAGTTCGTGAAATAACGACGGCTTCTTTTTAGCGAATGATTTGCAAGGAGATCATATTTTGCAGTTCTATTAGATTACAAAATCCATTTCATGGCGAAAGTTAGAAACTAAATGAGGTCTGATCGTCATCTTCTAATACAGCGTTCGATGTCTGTGTGAAGGTGAAATGGTGACATCCTCTGGATCAGGCAGAGGTCGAGTGTTATCGGGTATACTTTTGTAAGTTTATAGTGGTTGTACAGCAATACTAAGGCAATGCCTTAGTATTGCTGTACAGTGTACAACCACTACAAAAGTTAGAAACATTCTTAAAGACATACATTGTTGCATAAATATTTACTAGATAAATTATCGATGGTTGCTAATGGTTGGTATGGTTACTGTATATAATGTTATGGCCTTGTTAGTTGTTACAATGTAAGTCATGATATCGAGGATTCGGGACATTCATTTTCTTCTGACATCGGAACAACCAGGTGTACAACTAGGTGTACAGAATACCAGAACAACCAGGTGTACAATGATATCAAATGATTTTTGCTAAAATGCTAAATGTAACCCCTTCTTTCACTTACACACATACCTTCTCACACACATAGATATAATATCAATGTGTGTATATATAACAGCTAATAACTAAATTATATACTGTCTAGTTTGAAGACACCGGGCAGCTTCTTATCATATACCAGTTACCACTGTAATTATGTGTATATATTATGTAGCGTAGTTATGTGGAACATACATTTCCGCAGCAGTACACTAAAATCTCCACAATGGCACACTAATTCATATCACATGTCGTTTGGTACCAGGAGTGTAAACCTTGTTTTCTGAGAGAGAGTTTCAAGTTACACTCTCTGCTTTGTAAAGTCACGTACGCAGCTTCTAGATGCTGCGTACGTGACTTTACAAAACAGAGAGTGTAATTATCTTCAGTTGTATTGGTTGCTGTGACGCTGAGTTGGGTGTGTTGGATTTCCACGTATTCTTACTGTGTTGCGTTGTAGAGTGTTACCTTTACTGAATTGGGTATTTGTTAAGCTTTTGTCTTTGAAAATACGTGTATAATGTACACACTATGTAACAGTGGTATGTGATATGTAACTCCAGCATTAGTTTTCAATCCGTTTATTGATTTACAAGTCTGTTAGAATTCTACACTGGAATCAAAACCAAGGGTAGATCTCAGCTCCACTAAAGAGTTGAATTCCTTCTGAAAATAATATGATACACTGGAATGTGTTGACCATGAATATGACAAGTTCTAAAATAATGTTGTGTTATGAAAAAATGTGTGCTCTGTGCTGTAATGATAGGATAGCCAATTCAGTGAATAGTTACCATACTTTAACTTATCAAACCAAAATTGTAAATTTAATGTCTTTTTTTTTCGTCGAGTTACAAATTTATTTGACTCAGAATCGTCACTGTATATCGTAACATGTTCAGCTCAGCATTCTTAGCTTGCTTAATATTTGATTGTGTATAACTCGTCTTCGTCAAATAAAATTTCATTTGATACCCATGCCAGTAGATGTTCATTCCAATATCCGATCAGATTATCTGAAATTCCCTCTTACCCTGGTCTTACTACACAAGGTTTTGTGCAGCTATTTGGCTAGCTAAATAAAGCTTTATTAATGAACCACCCCTCCATATCCAGGAGTCACATACCGCCTAACGCAAGGAGTAACAAAGCGGATAATACCAGCAGTAGCGTCCACCAACGCCACCATTGCAGCAGCGTGTGTCACTGAGTGCCTCAAGATTGCAACTTCCTCTTACAACTACCTGGACAACTACATGATGTTCAACAATGTTGACTCTATCTACACTTTTACTTTTGCGAGCGAACGGAAGGAAAACTGTCTGGCTTGTTCGAGGTGTTCTCATGATCTAGCATTCTTTGAGTCAGATAAACTCCAGGTGTTTTTAGATAAGATTGGGGAAGAGACTGAGTTTAATTTACAGAAACCAACTTTGACAACCATCTCCTCGTCTGGAGAAAACAGAACTTTGTACATGAGCAACCTAGCGTCCATGGAGGAGGCACTGAGACCAAACTTAGAGAAGACTTTTAAAGAGCTGGAGTTTGAAAGTGGGCAGGAGGTTGTTGTGACTGATCCTGGAGTCAAAATGCCGGTTCATTTTAAACTTCGCCTGACGTAGAACAATGGGGTTGACTTTACTCTTTACAGGTAATTATATTGGTTATTGGTCGGGACTCGGGAGTGACTTGCTCCTGATATTAATCTAGTTTGATTTGTTCTGGATATATAATGTAATGGGATATTTAACTGTAGGAGTTGTTGGGCTACTTTTGGATGTTATAGCAACAATTAACAGTTGCTGGGCTACTTTTGGGTGTTATAGCAACAATTAACAGTTGTTGGGCTACTTTTGGGTGTTATAGCAACAATTAACAGTTGCTGGGCTACTTTTGGGTGTTATAGCAACAATTAACAGTTGCTGGGCTACTTTTGGGTGTTATAGCAACAATTAACAGTTGCTGGGCTACTTTTGGGTGTTATAGCAACAATTAACAGTTGCTGGGCTACTTTTGGGTGTTATAGCAACAATTAACAGTTGCTGGGCTACTTTTGGGTGTTATAGCAACAATTAACAGTTGCTGGGCTACTTTTGGGTGTTATAGCAACAATTAACAGTTGCATTCGGGATCAATCTTAAAGGGTGTGTAATTTATGTATTTGTTACAAACTTTAGAATCTATTTAATGAGATATTTGATAAAATCAAGACAGTTATCAGTAATCACCAGTGGTGTAAAGTTACAATTTAATTTGTCCCTTTACTTCCGAAAGAATTGGCGAATAACCATATACATTTATGTACCAGATCGGATCTTTAATCTTTATTCATAATTTCATAAAGAATATTAAAATCCCTGCCCCTCTGATAATGTTCCGCAGCAGGGTCTGTGGGGCCGTTACACCACTGGTGATCTAATATATGCAATTTGTTATACAATGAATTTTTGATAGAATCAGAATTTCTCTGATTCCTTGACCTTTGTTGAATGTCGATTTCAAATAACCACATTTACTCTAGTAATTTCATAATCATATTATAATTGCCTTTCTTCCAGAATATAAAATATGTTACTCTAGAGCCAGGTGTTAAACAAACTGATATAATTTAGTAGGTTAGCGGAGATGTACCGAGCGTTGCAGATAGTGGGAAGCCGTGCCAGCCATGCTGCCATCTCCTACAACCACATTTACCTCAGCCAGACAGTCAGAAACGCTTCAACTTTACTTGGTATGCCGTTTGTTTTGTTTTTAATTTTATTTATGTAATATGATAGATATGGATTGTGGTGGGGAGGTGAGGCAAAACGTTAAAAATGAACATAATGCTTCTGAACAGAGTTGATGGGCCCAATATAAATAGGACAAATTACTTATCGAATCAGAAGTCCAAATTGCGCCTCAATAAAGGGTCTTCTTAAAAAAGTTGAAGGAAGACGCGTTAATATTTATCCAATACGCGCACGTACGAAAATAAATTGAATTGCATACACGGCTGCGCTGTCATGTTCAGAAGGGCGATTTCTGCGATTTTAATCAGATAGAGAGATATAATAGGATTACCCTAGGATTTAAAGCGCGTCCGAGATATCCCAGATTTTATCAATCCTTACGCCGATCCGGTTCCCCTAGGATACCCCCGATGAATTCCTATCGCCGAGCGGCGATAGGATGTGTAAGTTCCGAGAGCAGTGGCGTAACGTTGCCTGTTGGCGCCCCCCTGCCGAAAAAAGCGCCCCCCTGTTGGCGCCCCCTCCCCTTTTGGTGCCCCTCCCTAAAATTGAACAAATTAGGTGATTTTAAAGAATACGCCGGTAAAATCTCTAAAAAAGTGTGTATCTAGAGCAAAACGCGCAGTTTTGCTAGTACTTTAGTTAAGTTTTCGAAATTGTCCCACATTCAAACGACGATTTGGCGCCCTAAGATTTACCCCCCTAAGACGGCGCCCCCCTGCACAGCGGGGTCAGCAGGGCCTTTCGTTACGCCACTGTCCGAGAGGCGATAGGATTTGCTTTCGGACCCGATAGGAAATTAAAAACCTATCGGATCCGAGCGCTAATCCTAGCGGAGATAGGATTTAACAATTCCGAGTGCCGATAGGATCTGCTATCGGACCTGATAGGATACTCAAATCCTATAGGATCCGAGAGCAAATCCGAGAGGCGATAAAATTTCAAATATCAGGACCGATATAATTGGAAGACGACGCCTATCGCAAGAGAGAAACTCGCTGATATTTTCGATTATTTAAAAAAAAAGACATTGGGACAAAAGTAAAACCAATTTTATAGTCAGCAAAAGATAATAAAAATTTAGCAAATAGCAATATAAGATTGAGAATTGTATAAATCTTTGAGAATCAGGCAATAGTTTTACGTTTGCGGGCCTGCATCATGAATATAAATAATTTTGGTGTTATGCTTTATGTTGCAAGCACTTTAATCTCCTTTAGTAACACAATTGACAACGTCTGGTTTCGTCAAGCTGATTCTAATCTCTGACATCAGTTCCAGGGTTGTGGAAAGTTTAAAGGGCCTGAAACATAAACGAATAAAAATTAATAAATCACTTTGGTGTTCTTTAATCTTCTTTAGTAATCTTCTATAGTAACTTTGACCATAATTTACAACGTTTGGTTTCATCTAGCTGATTCTAATCTTTGATATCTTTGGGGGTTTCGGGAATAGCAACTCCAGTAGTATCAGGCAGGAAGAAAGAAGCCAAACACCCACAGAAAGCCAAACCGGCGAACAAAGCCAGGGGGACCCTCCTATCACTAACTCCGTACAGTAGACTTACATAGGGTCCGAGGAAACTGCCAACCCTGGCACTACTGGAACTCAAACACATTATCATGCCACGGTGAGAGGTCGGAGATAGTTCTCCTGTGTACAAATAGACCATGGCGAACGCCGCTGTCCCAGATACACTGCCGAGTAAACTGGCAACATGTTCCAGCGTCCAGGACTCTGAAAACTTCACGTCTAACATGGCTATGAAGTTAAATACAGCTATGCCTCCAAAAAGGAAGATTGTGGCTCGTTTTCTTCCAAGAAGTTTGCAAACAGGAATCGAGGAAACGTAGCCAATAGCTCCTCCTAGCGCACCAAAGAAGTAGCTGGTGTAAAGATTGCTCCCAATTTTGCTCCAACCAAAAGTGTACCCATATCCTATCATGGACACGAAGAACCAGCAAAGCATGGAGAGTAGAGCTCTTTTCAGCATAGCCGGATATCTCTTAAAATCACTGACTTGTTTGAAATAATTTTGCACCCTTTTCTCGTAGATTAGATTTACACCTTCAAAGGAGAAGCGGTTACCAGTAGCACGGAAAAAGGACAACAGACATTTTTTTGCTTCTTTTTCCTCACCTCGGACCAAATGAAACCTAGGGGATTCTGGAAGAGGATTCACGATAAACATGATAGTGCTAAACGCGCAAATTCCAGCTGCAGCAAGGTAAACATGCTGCCATTTGTCAACCAAGTACCCAAGTAGCACCAAAATAAGGTAGCTTATCGACCAGCCAGTGTTGTAGAACCCACTTGCTATGTTCCGGAGGTTTGTTGGGGCAAATTCAATGATCCAACAGTAAGTACCCGTGTAGCTGATCATCAGGCCAAACCCAGACATTATCCTAAATACGAGCAGGGCCTCGTAGTTGGGGGCAACAGCGCTTGCTGCAGTAGCCAGTGTGGTAATAGCACTTCCTAAAAGTGCTCCCTTTTTGCGACCTATCCTATCGAAGATTCCAGTTGAGCATAACAATCCAAAGATTCCACCAAAAAAATATACTCCAGATATTGTAGACAACTTCGCCTCGTTCTTGCAGTAGATATTCCAGTCCGTTGTGAAAGTCGTCTTTTTTGTGGCCCAATCAAAATCTATCCCAGCGATAAAGTCGTTGTCGCACATCGTCTGTTGAGAGAAGAAGGTTTCTTTGTCGGAAGCTGCTGCATAAAGAGAGGTGCATTTTTTCGAAGAGCATGTCCAGTCTTTATAGGGTATGTTTCCAGTTATCACAGTCATGTTAGTTACAGCGCCTGATTGGAAAACCGTACTGAGTGCGGCCCAGTAGATGAAAGCAACCCTAAAGTTCAGTCTTTTCACAGTTTTGTCGATGACATCTTCGATCGTGAAAAATTCTTCTTGAAGAGAATCTTTCGGCATCTCCTTGTCAGCGATTTGTTCAATTGAAGTCATTTTAAGATGTGAGTCAAACTATTAAAGAGGACTACAAAAGCTGTTCTCGTAAAGAAATGAGAGTTAATTAAGTCATCATCATCAATATTTACCGCCCCTAATATAGGGTTTCTACCACCTAAGAAGAATTTAGGTTAATTGTTCTCAATTGAATCAGCCACAGTTCATGCTGATAAATCTGGTGTCGAGGTGACTGGTCAGGTTAATTTAATCAGACGCCGAGAAGATAACCGACTTTAATTTATGATCAATATCTTCTGTGCTACTCGAACTTATCATAGCAGCAGATCTTTCGAAAATATTAGCTCAGTCTAGCTTCAACCACAATGTCCACAAGTATGAATCTTAACTGCCATAATCAATACCTTCAACCAGCAATTGATGCACACCTGATTTATTTCGATATTTGATTAGATAAAATCTTATCATGGATCGGAAAGATTGATTGAGGATATCATATCGGTCGAATTTATTTCAGTGATCGATAGCATATTGGATAGTATCGTGAGGTTCACCCTAAATTGGGGGGGGGGGGGGGGGGGGGGGGCGGGGAGGGGTTACTTAGCTTGCTGGTCTATTGCTCACTTCTCTTAGGGAGCAAAAGTGAAATAAATGCTCACGATCTTGAAGGGAATATCACGCTAGGTAAGGGGGGGGGGGGGGGGGGGGGGGCGGGCGCGGCATTTTTCCGAAGTGAGGGTCTTTTTTAGATTTGTGTATTTTCTCGTCCACTTGAACGTTCGGTCGACAAGGAAAATAATTGGGTACAAACTACAAAATGCTCCCAGGGGCGAAAAAAAGGTCTGATCTTTTAAACACATAATCAATTCTATGTTAATTTGGATTCTGAATGCTGTTTTTCAGTGAGCAGGGGATACGAACCTAACAATGTCACGGGGAGCACTATTTTGGCCAAGTTCGGTACTCCACGAAATCTCTCTGATGGAGGAAAAAAGAAAAAGGGAAGAAAAGGAAAGAAAGGCAAGAGTAGTTCTTCTGTACAAGAAGTCATGGACAAAGTAAAGACAGAGGCTGTGGAAGCGAAAGAAGTAGAAGTCGCAGAAGCCGCTGCAGCTGAAGCCGCCGCTGCCGAAGCCGCCGCTGCCGAAGCCGCCGCTGCCGAAGCCGCCGCTGCCGAAGCCGCCGCTGCCGAAGCCGCCGCTGCCGAAGCCGCCGCTGCCGAAGCCGCCGCTGCCGAAGCCGCTGCTGCCGAAGCCGCTGCTGCCGAAGCCGCTGCTGCCGAAGCTGCTGCTGCCGAAGCTGCAGCTCTCGAGGCTGCAGCTGCTGAAGCCGCAGCTGCCGAAGCCGCAGCTGCCGAAGCCGCTGCTGCCGAAGCTGCTGCTGCCGAAGCCGCTGCTGCCGAAGCTGCTGCTGCCGAAGCTGCTGCTGCCGAAGCCGCTGCTGCCGAAGCTGCTGCTGCCGAAGCTGCTGCTGCCGAAGCCGCTGCTGCCGAAGCTGCTGCTGCCGAAGCCGCTGCTGCCGAAGCCGCTGCTGCCGAAGCTGCTGCTGCCGAAGCCGCTGCTGCCGAAGCTGCTGCTGCCGAAGCTGCTGCTGCCGAAGCTGCTGCTGCCGAAGCTGCTGCTGCCGAAGCTGCTGCTGCCGAAGCTGCTGCTGCCGAAGCTGCTGCTGCCGAAGCTGCTGCTGCCGAAGCTGCTGCTGCCGAAGCTGCTGCTGCCGAAGCTGCTGCTCTCGAGGCCGCTGCTGCCGAAGCTGCTGCTGCCGAAGCCGCTGCTGCCGAAGCCGCAGCTGCCGAAGCTGCTGCTGCTGAAGCTGCAGCTCTCGAGGCCGCTGCTGCCGAAGCTGCTGCTGCCGAAGCTGCAGCTCTCGAGGCCGCTGCTGCCGAAGCTGCTGCTGCCGAAGCTGCAGCTCTCGAGGCTGCTGCTGCCGAAGCCGCTGCTGCCGAAGCCGCTGCTGCTGAAGCCGCTGCTGCCGAAGCCGCTGCTGCCGAAGCCGCTGCTGCTGAAGCTGCTGCTGCTGAAGCCGCTGCTGCCGAAGCCGCTGCTGCTGAAGCTGCTGCTGCTGAAGCCGCTGCTGCCGAAGCTGCTGCTGCTGCCGAAGCTGCTGCTGCCGAAGCTGCTGCTGCCGAAGCTGCTGCTGCCGAAGCTGCTGTTGCCGAAGCCGCTGCTGCCGAAGCTGCAGCTCTTGAGGCTGCTGCTGCCGAAGCTGCTGCTACTGAAGCTGCTGCTGCCGAAGCCGCTGCTGCTGAAGCCGCTGCTGCCGAAGCTGCTGCTGTTGAAGCTGCTGCTGCCGAAGCTGCTGCTGTTGAAGCTGCTGCTGCTGCTGAAGCTGCTGCTGCCGAGGCCGCTGCTGCCGAAGCTGCTGCTGTTGAAGCTGCTGCTGTTGAAGCTGCTGCTGCCGAAGCCGCTGCTGCCGAAGCCGTTGCTCTCGAGGCCGCTGCTGCTGAAGCTGCTGCTGCCGAAGCTGCAGCTCTTGAGGCTGCTGCTGCCGAAGCCGCTGCTGCAGAAGCTGCTGCTGCCGAAACTGCTGCTGCTACCGAAGCTGCTGCTGTTGAAGCTGCTGCTGCCGAAGCTGCTGCTGTTGAAGCTGCTGCTGTTGAAGCTGCTGCCGAAGCTGCTGCTGAGGCTGCCGCTGCTACAGAGGTAGCAGCTGCTGAGGCTGCTGCTGTTGTCGAGGCTGCTGAAGCTGCCGAACCCGAGGCTGCTGCTGAAGTTGCCGAACCTGAGGCCGCTGCCGAAGTCGCCAGCGTAGACCCCGTCAAGGATGCGTTTATCGAATTACTTAAAGAATTCACCACTGAGGCGGCGAGCGCGGAGTCTTTACCAGGTACTCATTTCCCGTCAAATAATGCAACTCTTATGTAGCTGTAATAACATTATTATTTCAATTCATCCGATATATAGTATTGATCACGATAAATTATATTTATTCGAGATTGATCAGTTTTTAACCAAATTCTATCACAGGATTGACACCAGAGATATTAGCCGCTCACCAAACCGAGCTGGATAGGATTAAGAAAATGTACGGAGGGGCAGATGACATAGAATCCTTCCCTACCTTCAAGTTTTAGAGTGATACCATCGAGTTTAATCATCGAAGATGATAATTTTGATTAATTTATTCAACGTACCCCGAGGGTTGCTACCATTGGACAGCTGTTTACGCTCCATGCTGAACTTGACTGTAATCATGTCACGAATATTTTGGGTTCATATATTTTTGAACTTTTAATTCAATGTTAAGGATGATCTTGAAGGGCTTGAATAATCGCTTGTAGTGGAATGAAAGCATAAAATCTGTGCGACACCGCATATGGAAATTGATTTTGCTATGTTTTGTGTTTGAAATGTAGCCTAATCTGAGGCTTGTCTAAAATTATTGTTTGTCAAGTCTTTTTAGTTTCAGTGAAACTTTTGATAAGAGCTGATACGTCCTATGATAGCGTGAATCGTTCAGTTTGATAATACATATATTGATCCTAGGAGGCAGAAGCTTTGGCTTATCACGTGAATCCTTATCCAGACATTTGGTATTAAAATGTTAATTATTATACCAATTCTTCTCTATGAGTTTTATCATTTACTTTGATATTTTATACACATTGGCGGTTTTTATTTTCCTTTGCTGACTGAGGAATCATCGGACCACTACCGGATCCAAATCATGTAACTTATCAAAAAGGTCAAACAATTTTCATTTTAAAAATGTAACATCACAAAATATCTGAAATTCCTAAACGTTTTCGAAATCCAACATGATGATTTCAGGATTGACTTCACATTTAAGCATTTGGTTTTCTTAAAGTTAAAACCCTCAAGACTAATTGCATCGTAAAATTATTTAATTCCTAGACTTAGAGCGAGATAAGGCTTCAGATTTTGAAACGTTGGATTTCGATCATGTTACCTTTAAAGTTAAAGTGTGAATAAATATAAACAGCTCTTAAACTTTCCACATTACAGACTCTAACTGTGATGAAGATGTACATAACTAGATGATACCGAGCTAATAAGTGAAACCGATCGCTAATACTATAATATATACTATAATAGTCGTGCGCGGGGGGGGGGGGGGGGTCTACTTACCTGTACAGTGTACAGGTAAGTAGATCACCTCCCCCGCACTGGTACGGTAACGACTATTAGCTCAGACCGACCTTCAAGTTACATCTTCATGACAGTTACATTTGGAAACTTAAACTGTAATACAATAATCAATGTTCCTATGACCTTCATAATCATTATGACACAGAAAATTTTTTTCACGATTGATAATGATTATACCACTTTTACATTCATCATTTGTAGCAAGATTAGGCGGTTCATGACGAATCATGGTAAGTAGATCACCTCCCCCGCACTGGTACGGTAACGACTATTAGCTCAGACCGACCTTCAAGTTACATCTTCATGACAGTTACATTTGGAAACTTAAACTGTAATACAATAATCAATGTTCCTATGACCTTCATAATCATTATGACACAGAAATTTTTTTTCACGATTGATAATGATTATACCACTTTTACATTCATCATTTGTAGCAAGATTAGGCGGTTCATGACGAATCAAATCATGCCAATCTGCCAATCGTCAGTATGCTGAACGAAAAATGAAATCCTCTTGATCTTATGGACTTTGATAAAGATCTACACAACTATATCATGATCTATTATAACTATAAGGTACGTACGACTTGAAATTCCAAGTATTTTATTTGTAATTCAATGTCCAATATTTTGGGGGTTTTACTTTCAGATTGCCGTTTTAACTTTGGCTTATAAAATAAAAATAATATACATCGATTCAAGTTGGTTTCAACTTACAATTGTCGGGGGCCCATTTAGAAAATATTTGAACTTCGAGTGTAGAGTGATTAATTAGCACGCTCGTTTAACATAATATATGAATGACCCCTAATTTAAAGCCAAAGGCCCTCCACATGACACCGGCCACGGTCCAGTCCACCAAATTTTGAGTCTTGGTTAAAATGATCTTATCAGCGTCTCATTCAGTTAACCCAGCCACCTCGGGGTTAAAAATGTTACAAGAATCCACAGAGTTTCGGTAATTACTCTAAAAATTGGAGATTTAATTTTATCAGCAGGAACTGTTGATGAACTTGAAGTTAAATTACCTGGGCCTGGGTGAGGAGTCCCCACTGGGGACCCTAGGTTATTAGTATTATGTACATAAAATAGAGATTCGGTGGAATGTCAGGCTGAGCGCCAGGCCCAGTAAATTTTAAAGTTTAAACTGTTGTTGATTCGATCAGGAACAGTAGTAACCTAAACCTGAATTATTCTTAGGTGGATCCGGGATTTCCTCTTATCATTTAGGTAAATACCGATATCACCTCATGTTCACTTCATTTTTTTACGAGAACAGCTTTTTTAGTTCTCTTTAATCGTTTGACTCACATCTTAAAATGACTTCAGTCGAACCCATCACTGGAAAGGAGAAGCCGAAAGATTCTCTTCAAGAAGAATTTTTAACTATCGAAGATGTTATCGACAAAACTGTGAAAAGACTGAACTTTAGGCTTGCTTTCATCTACTGGGTCGCACTCAGTACGGTTTTCAACGCAGGTGTTGTAACCAACATGACAGTGATGACTGGAAACATACCCTATAAAGACTGGACATGCTCTTCGAAAAAATGCACCTCTCTATATGCAGCAGCTTCCGACAAAGAAAACTTCTTCACTGAACGGACAATGTGCGACAATGACTTTATCGCTGGAATAGATTTTGATTGGGCCACAAAAAAGACGACTTTCACAACGGACTGGAATATCTACTGCAAGAACGAGGCGAAGTTGTCTACAATATCTGGAGTATATTTTTTTGGCGGAATCTTTGGATTGTTATGCTCAACTGGAATCTTCGATAGGATAGGTCGCAAGAAAGGAGCACTTTTAGGAAGTGCTATTACCACACTGGCTACTGCAGCAAGCGCTGTTGCCCCCAACTACGAGGCCCTGCTAGTATTTAGGATAATGTCTGGGTTTGGCCTGATGATCAGCTACACGGGTACTTACTGTTGGATCATTGAATTTGCCCCAACAAACCTCCGGAACATAGCTAGTGGTTTCTACAACACTGGCTGGTCGATAAGCTACCTCATTTTGGTGCTACTTGGGTACTTGATTGACAAATGGCAGCATGTTTACCTTGCTGCAGCTGGAATTTGCGCGTTCAGCACTATCATGTTTATCGTGAATCCTCTTCCAGAATCCCCTAGGTTTCATTTGGTCCGAGGTGAGGAAAAAGAAGCGAAAAAATGTCTGTTGTCGTTTTTCCGTGCTACTGGTAACCGCTTCTCCTTTGAAGGTGTAAATCTAATTTACGAGAAAAGGGTGCAAAATTATTTCAAACAGGTCAGTGATTTTAAGAGATATCCGGCTATGCTAAAAAGAGCTCTACTCTCCATGCTTTGCTGGTTCTTCGTGTCCATGATAGGATATGGGTACACTTTTGGTTGGAGCAAAATTGGGAGCAATCTTTACACCAGCTACTTCTTTGGTGCGCTAGGAGGAGCTATTGGCTACGTTTCCTCGATTCCTGTTTGCAAACTTCTTGGAAGAAAACGAGCCACAATCTTCCTTTTCGGAGGCATAGCTGTATTTAACTTCATAGCCATGTTAGACGTGAAGTTTTCGGAGTCCTGGACGCTGGAACATGTTGCCAGTTTACTCGGCAGTGTATCTGGGACAGCGGCGTTTGCCATGGTCTATTTGTACACAGGAGAACTATCTCCGACCTCTCACCGTGGCATGATAATGTGTTTGAGTTCCAGTAGTGCCAGAGTCGGCAGTTTCCTCGGACCCTACGTAAGTCTACTGTACGGAGTTACTGATAGGAGGGTCCCCCTGGCTTTGTTCGCCGGTTTGGCTTTCTGTGGGTGTTTGGCTTCTTTCTTCCTGCCTGATACTACTGGAGTTGCTATTCCAGAAACCCCCAAAGATGTCAAAGATTAGAATTAGCTCGATGAAACCGAACGTTGTAAATTATGTTACTAAAGAAGATTAAAGTGTTTGCATAACACCACAATGATTTATATTCATGATGCAGGCCCGCAAACGTAAAACTATTGCCTGATTCTCAAAGATTTATACAATTCTCAATATTATATTGCTATTTGCTAAATTTTGATTATCTTTTGCTGACTATAAATTGTCCCAATGTATTTTTTTAAATAATCGAAAATATCAGCGAGTTTCTCTCTTGTGATTTCCTATGTGACTTGAAAAGTAACAGTGTCTACCTTAAAAGGATTGACATTTCGTATTATATAGTAAATTCGCCATGGTCCATCCATTCACCCAAAAAAACTACGTTCTCTAGCTTAGATTTATTAAATTATGACTAGCTTATGAATCCACATAATCAATTCTATGTTAATTTGGATTCTGAATGCCTGTTTTTCAGTGAGCAGGGGATACGAACCTAACAATGTCACGGGGAGCACTATTTTGGCCAAGTTCGGTACTCCACGAAATCTCTCTGATGGAGGAAAAAAGAAAAAGGGAAGAAAAGGAAAGAAAGGCAAGAGTAGTTCTTCTGTACAAGAAGTCATGGACAAAGTAAAGACAGAGGCTGTGGAAGCAAAAGAAGTAGAAGTCGCAGAAGCCGCTGCAGCTGAAGCCGCCGCTGCCGAAGCTGCCGCTGCCGAAGCCGCTGCTGCCGAAGCCGCTGCTGCCGAAGCCGCTGCTGCCGAAGCCGCTGCTGCCGAAACCGCTGCTGCCGAAGCCGCTGCTGCCGAAGCCGCTGCTGCCGAAGCCGCTGCTGCCGAAGCCGCTGCTGCCGAAGCCGCTGCTGCCGAAGCCGCTGCTGCCGAAGCCGCTGCTGCCGAAGCCGCTGCTGCCGAAGCCGCTGCTGCCGAAGCCGCTGCTGCCGAAGCCGCTGCTCTCGAGGCCGCTGCTTTCGAGGCTGCTGCTGCTGAAGCCGCTGCTGCCGAAGCTGCAGCTCTCGAGGCTGCTGCTGCCGAAGCTGCTGCTGCCGAAGCTGCTGCTGCCGAAGCTGCTGCTGCCGAAGCCGCTGCTGCCGAAGCCGCTGCTGCCGAAGCTGCTGCTGCCGAAGCTGCTGCTGCCGAAGCTGCTGCTGCCGAAGCCGCTGCTGCCGAAGCCGCTGCTGCCGAAGCCGCTGCTGCCGAAGCCGCTGCTGCCGAAGCCGCTGCTGCCGAAGCCGCAGCTGCCGCAGCTGCCGAAGCCGCTGCTGCCGAAGCTGCTGCTGCCGAAGCTGCTGCTGCCGAAGCCGCTGCTGCCGAAGCTGCTGCTCTCGAGGCCGCTGCTGCCGAAGCTGCAGCTCTCGAGGCCACTGCTGCCGAAGCTGCAGCTCTCGAGGCTGCTGCTGCTGAAGCCGCAGCTGCCGAAGCTGCAGCTCTCGAGGCTGCTGCTGCCGAAGCTGCTGCTTCCGAAGCCGCTGCTGCTGAAGCCGCTGCTGCCGAAGCCGCTGCTGCTGAAGCCGCTGCTGCCGAAGCTGCTGCTGCCGAAGCTGCTGCTGCTGAAGCCGCTGCTGCCGAAGCTGCTGCTGCTGAAGCCGCTGCTGCCGAAGCTGCTGCTGCTGAAGCCGCTGCTGCTGAAGCCGCTGCTGCCGAAGCTGCTGCTGCTGAAGCCGCTGCTGCCGAAGCTGCTGCTGCTGAAGCCGCTGCTGCCGAAGCTGCTGCTGCTGAAGCTGCTGCTGCTGAAGCCGCTGCTGCCGAAGCTGCTGCTGCCGAGGCTGCTGCTGCCGAAGCTGCTGCTGCCGAAGCTGCTGCTGCCGAAGCTGCTGCTGCCGAAGCTGCTGCTGCCGAAGCTGCTGCTGCCGAAGCTGCTGCTGCCGAAGCTGCTGCTGCCGAAGCTGCTGCTGCCGAAGCTGCTGCTGCCGAAGCTGCTGCTGCCGAAGCTGCTGCTGCCGAAGCTGCTGCTGTTGAAGCTGCTGCTGCCGAGGCTGCTGCTGTTGAAGCTGCTGCTGCCGAGGCTGCTGCTGTTGAAGCCGCTGCTGCCGAAGCTGCAGCTCTCGAGGTTGCTGCTGCCGAAGCCGCTGCTGCCGAAGCTGCTGCTGCCGAAGCTGCTGCCGAAGCCGCTGCTATCGAGGCCGCTGCTCTCGAGGCCGCTGCTGCTGAAGCTGCCGAACCCGAGGCTGCTGCTGAAGTTGCCGAACCTGAGGCCGCTGCCGAACCTGAGGCCACTGCCGAACCTGAGGCCGCTGCCGAACCTGAGGCCGCTGCCGAACCTGAGGCCGCTGCCGAAGTCGCCAGCGTAGACCCCGTCAAGGATGCGTTTATCGAATTACTTAAAGAATTCACCACTGAGGCGGCGAGCGCGGAGTCTTTACCAGGTACTCATTCCCCGTCAAATAATGCAACTCTTATGTAGCTGTAATAACATTCTTATTTCAATTCATCCGATAATATTGATCACGATAAATTATACTTATTCTAGATTGATCAGTTTTTAACCAAATTCTATCACAGGATTGACACCAGAGATATTAGCCGCTCACCAAACCGAGCTGGATAGGATCAAGAAAATGTACGGAGGGGCAGATGACATAGAATCCTTCCCTACCTTCAAGTTTTAGAGTGATACCATCGAGTTTAATCATCGAAGATGATAATTTTGATTAATTTATTCAACGTACCCCGAGGGTTGCTACCATTGACAGCTGTTTACGCTCCATGCTGAACTTTAATCATGTCACGAATATTTTGGGTTCATATATTTTTGAACTTTTAATTCAATGTTAAGGATGATCTTGAAGGGCTTGAATAATCGCTTGTAGTGGAATGAAAGCATAAAATCTGTGCGACACCGCATATGGAAATTGATTTTGCTATGTTTTGTGTTTGAAATGTAGCCTAATCTGAGGCTTGTCTAAAATTATTGTTTGTCAAGTCTTTTTAGTTTCAGTGAAACTTTTGATAAGAGCTGATACGTCCTATGATAGCGTGAATCGTTCAGTTTGATAATACATATATTGATCCTAGGAGGCAGAAGCTTTGGCTTATCACGTGAATCCTTATCCAGACATTTGGTATTAAAATGTTAATTATTATACCAATTCTTCTCTATGAGTTTTATCATTTACTTTGATATTTTATACACATTGGCGGTTTTTATTTTCCTTTGCTGACTGAGGAATCATCGGACCACTACCGGATCCAAATCATGTAACTTATCAAAAAGGTCAAACAATTTTCATTTTAAAAATGTAACATCACAAAATATCTGAAATTCCTAAACGTTTTCGAAATCCAACATGATGATTTCAGGATTGACTTCACATTTAAGCATTTGGTTTTCTTAAAACCCTCAAGACTAATTGCATCGTAAAATTATTTAATTCCTAGACTTAGAGCGAGATAAGGCTTCAGATTTTGAAACGTTGGATTTCGATCATGTTACCTTTAAAGTTAAAGTGTGAATAAATATAAACAGCTCTTAAACTTTCCACATTACAGACTCTAACTGTGATGAAGATGTACATAACTAGATGATACCGAGCTAATAAGTGAAACCGATCGCTAATACTATAATATAGCTTCAAGTTACATCTTCATGACAGTTACATTTGGAAACTTAAACTGTAATACAATAATCAATGTTCCTATGACCTTCATAATCATTATGACACAGAAAATTTTTTTCACGATTGATAATGATTATACCACTTTTACATTCATCATTTGTAGCAAGATTAGGCGGTTCATGACGAATCAAATCATGCCAATCTGCCAATCGTCAGTATGCTGAACGAAAAATGAAATCCTCTTGATCTTATGGACTTTGATAAAGATCTACACAACTATATCATGATCTATTATAACTATAAGGTACGTACGACTTGAAATTCCAAGTATTTTATTTGTATTTTATTTGTAATATTTTGGGGGTTTTACTTTCAGATTGCCGTTTTAACTTTGGCTTATAAAATAAAAATAATATACATCGATTCAAGTTGGTTTCAACTTGCAATTGTCGGGGGCCCATTTAGAAAATATTTGAACTTCGAGTGTAGAGTGATTAATTAGCACGCTCGTTTAACATAATATATGAATGACCCCTAATTTAAAGCCAAAGGCCCTCCACATGACACCGGCCACGGTCCAGTCCACCAAATTTTGAGTCTTGGTTAAAATGATCTTATCAGCGTCTCATTCAGTTAACCCAGCCACCTCGGGGTTAAAAATGTTACAAGAATCCACAGAGTTTCGGTAATTACTCTAAAAATTGGAGATTTAATTTTATCAGCAGGAACTGTTGATGAACTTAAAGTTAAATTACCTGGGCCTGGGTGAGCGGTCCCCACTGGGGACCCTAGGTTATTAGTATTATGTACATAAAATAGAGATTCGGTGGAATGTCAGGCTGAGCGCCAGGCCCAGTAAATTTTAAAGTTTAAACTGTTGTTGATTCGATCAGGAACAGTAGTAACCTAAACCTGAATTATTCTTAGGTGGATCCGGGATTTCCTCTTATCATTTAGGTCTGTAAATACCGATATCACCTCATGTTCACTTCATTTTTTTACGAGAACAGCTTTTTTAGTTCTCTTTAATCGTTTGACTCACATCTTAAAATGACTTCAGTCGAACCCATCACTGGAAAGGAGAAGCCGAAAGATTCTCTTCAAGAAGAATTTTTAACTATCGAAGATGTTATCGACAAAACTGTGAAAAGACTGAACTTTAGGCTTGCTTTCATCTACTGGGTCGCACTCAGTACGGTTTTCAACGCAGGTGTTGTAACCAACATGACAGTGATGACTGGAAACATACCCTATAAAGACTGGACATGCTCTTCGAAAAAATGCACCTCTCTATATGCAGCAGCTTCCGACAAAGAAAACTTCTTCACTGAACGGACAATGTGCGACAATGACTTTATCGCTGGAATAGATTTTGATTGGGCCACAAAAAAGACGACTTTCACAACGGACTGGAATATCTACTGCAAGAACGAGGCGAAGTTGTCTACAATATCTGGAGTATATTTTTTTGGTGGAATCTTTGGATTGTTATGCTCAACTGGAATCTTCGATAGGATAGGTCGCAAGAAAGGAGCACTTTTAGGAAGTGCTATTACCACACTGGCTACTGCAGCAAGCGCTGTTGCCCCCAACTACGAGGCTCTGCTCGTATTTAGGATAATGTCTGGGTTTGGCCTGATGATCAACTACACGGGAAGTTACTGTTGGATCATTGAATTTGCCCCCACAAACCTCCGGAACATAGCAAGTGGGTTCTACCCCATGGGTTGGTCTATAAGCTCTCTTATGTTGGCGCTTCTTGGGTACTTGATTGACAAATGGCAGCATGTTTACCTAGCTGCCGCTGGAATTTGCGCGTTCTGCACTATCATGTTTATCGTGAATCCTCTTCCAGAATCCCCTAGGTTTCATTTGGTCCGAGGTGAGGAAAAAGAAGCTAAAAAATGTCTGTTGTCCTTTTTCCAGGCTACTGGTAACCGCTTCTCCTTTGAAGGTGTAAATCTAATTTACGAGAAAAGGGTGCAAAATTATTTCAAACAGGTCAGTGATTTTAAGAGATATCCAGCCATGCTAAAAAGGACTCTTCTCTGTATGCTCTGCTGGTTCTTCGTCTCAATCATAGGATTTGCATACACTTTTGGTTGGAGCAAAATTGGGAGCAATCTTTACACCAGCTACTTACTTGGTGCGCTAGGAGGATCTATTGGGAACGTTTCTTCGATACCTGCTTGCAAACTTCTTGGAAGAAAAGGAGCTACAATCTTCTTTTTCGGAGGCATAGCTGTATTCAACTTCATAGCCATGGTACACGTACAGTTTTCAGAGTCCTGGACGCTGGAATATGTTGCCAGTTTACTCGGCAGTATATCTGGATCAGCGGCGTTCGCCATGGTCTATTTGTACACAGGAGAACTATCTCCGACCTCTCACCGTGGCATGATAATGTGTTTGAGTTCCAGTAGTGCCAGGGTCGGCAGTTTCCTCGGACCCTATGTAAGTCTACTGTACGGAGTTAGTGATAGGAGGGTCCCCCTGGCTTTGTTTGCTGGTTTGGCTTTCTGTGGGTGTTTGGCTTCTTTCTTCCTGCCTGATACTACTGGAGTTGCTATTCCCGAAACCCCCAAAGATGTCAAAGATTAGAATTTGCTGGATGAAACCAAACGTTGTAAATTATGTTCAAAGTTACTAAAGAAGATTAAAGAAGACCAAAATCATTTTGGCAAGATTATTTATTGATTTTTATTCATTTATGTTGCAGGCCCTTTAAACGTTTCCACAACCTTAAAACTGTAACTTGACCCTCAAAGATTTAATTTTATACAATTCTCTATCAAAATATTCGCTAAGTATTGATTATCTTTTTGCTGACTATAAGACTGGTTTTACTTTTGTCTTTTTTTATAATCGTAAATAACAGCGAGTTTCTCTCTTGCGATTTCCTATGTGACTTGAAAAGTAACAGTGTCTACCTTAAAGTTAAAAGGATTGACTTTTCGTATATAATAAATCCGCCATGGTCCATCCATTCACCCATAAAACTATGTTATAGCTTAGATTTAATAAATTATGACTAGCATATGAATCCACATCATGAAATGTATCATGTATGTTAATTTGAATTGTAAATGCTATTTTTCAGTAAGCAGGAGATACGAACCTAACAATGTCACGGGGAGCACTATTTTGGCCAAGTTCGGTATTCCACGAAATCTTTATCTATCACCAAGAATGTAATTTTATTAGGAATGTTTTGAAAGCAATAAAAGAAGTTCTGGAGAACCCGGGCATTGATCCCGGTACCTCTCACATGCTAAGCGAGCGCTCTACCATTTGAGCTAGTCCCCCGATACAGTTTCGAGAAATCACTTGGTAAAAATCAAATTAATAGAAGTCTCTTAATTGCAAAAAAAAGTCTCCACGGAATATAATTTGGATTTTATTAATATGTAAACATTCCCAATCATATTTGAATTATGACATTTGATTACCTTTCACTAATGATTATGAAGCTGCCGATCCCGACGCCAGATACATTACGGCTTACATTCACATATTTGTAGCAAGATTAGGCGGTTCATGACGAATCAAATCATGACAATCATCTGCACGAAAAATGAAATCTTCGTGATATTATGGACTTTGATACATGATACAGATCTGCACAAATATTAGGTACGTACGACTGGAAATTCCAAGTATTTTATTTGTAATTTAATGTCCAATATTTTGGGGGTTTTAACATTTAAATTGTCGTAATATCAACTTCAATTTCAAGTAATTACCCAACAACATTTAATTTTAATAAAGTTTATAGCGTTAGTACTAATTTCAACGCTAATATTTATCAAATAATTAGAGTTCGTGTATTGAGCTAAAGAATATACCATGTACCCAATGCGAAGGGGCGTCAACACGAAACAAACGTCGAATAAGTTAGTCAGTATAAGACTCCGCCAAAACTAAAATGTAAAAGCAGGGTGCGATTACTATTAGATTTCGATTGTAGGTTTATATTTATAATTATAACCAACCAGGACTTGTAGGTTTATAACCTACCAGGACGCGCACCGAATTGGACTCGTCGACGGTATTATACGAAACAAATATTTTAAGCGAGTATCCCCCGTTAAGATTTCGACGTCTTCGCGTATAACCTACATTAACATACTATGCTACAAGACTAGCCATATATAACGCTGCTCAAGTTGCCCGGGTATGGCAGATGGCTGTTGATTTTAAAAGCATTACAAATTTTTAAAATATTTTAGGCTCATATTATGATCATGGAATTGGAACTGGATGCATATAGCGAAGATAAAAGTGGTTCCCAGGAAAAAAATTTAAAAACGTTGAACTTCGAAAATTGAAGTCATTCTCCATACTATTCTGTAATCTGTATAGTTATACGTATCTCTGAAGGCAGGCTCCCTGGGCCGGGGTCCTGCTACATGCAATTTTTGATCGCGTGCCCTGAGAATCGTTTTTTGATGGTTTTTCGAGGTCTAAGATTTTTCAAAATCGAATAAAATATTTTTAAAGGCCTCTCTCAAAATTATGTCTGGCTCATCTCTTCTGAATGATCCCTAGAACATATCCTAAAAGTTTCAGGGTGATTGCTCAAAAAATGTAGGAGGAGATTGATTTTTAGACTCGATTTCAGGGCACTCGATTTGAGAACCCCATTAGGAGTAGGACGAATTTACGAATTTTTGGAAAACTGCCAAAAATCAACCAAATTATGAGTTAGAATCAAATAAGAGGCAAAAATGAAATTTGTCACATTTATGAACTGATAGCAATTCACCTTTCAAAATTTGCTCCTTTATAAAAAAAATGATCGATTTTTACATTCTACACACTATTTTCAACTCACCCTGTATATAGATAAAAAAGGCAAAAGTGTAGCAGTATAGTATAGTATAGTGTAGTATATACTTATAGTGCAATAGTGTAAAAATGTAAAAAATAAATTAATTAATCACTTTGCACTTGACTATCATGTGTGACGTGGTCTACTTTAACACGTTCTCTAGGTGGCCCTGAGTGACAATATTGAAAACATTAACAACCCTCTGATCTGGCAATTATCCAACCCTAACCCTAACTAAAATTGAAGTAAATTCTTAATCATATGCTAAAACCCTAAGGCCAACCCTAACCCTAACTAAAAGTAAAGCATATTTATAATCATATGCTGATACCCTAACCCAATCTCTAACTAAAACTAAAAGTAAAGCATGTTCATGATCATATGCTGCAACCCTATAAGTATAACCCTTACGTCTACGAGAATGTATATTGTATACCAATTTCTTTACAATAATACAATATAGTCATGTCAGTGACATTGTCACATGATCAAGACAATTTTTCGCTGATATCTCCCCCGGGAGCATTTTTACCCTATGCCATGTGGGGTGATTCGGAATCAGCGTTCAAAAATACATCGATACAAGTAGGTTTTATTTGTGGGGGCCGTTTAGAAGAATATCGAGCTTCGAGTGTAGAGTGATTTAGCACGCTTGTTAGTTGTGAACCATCCCTAATTTAAAGGCCCTCAATGCTAGCCACGTTCCACCAAATGTTTAGTCTTGGTAAGCGTCTTATCAGAGTCTTACTCTTTTGATCTTATCAGCGTCTCATTCGTTTAACGAATTAGCCCAAACAACTCGGCCTGAAAATACATTAAAAATGTTACAATAATTCACAGATTTTCGGTCATTATTCTAAAGATTGGAGATTTATCAGCAATCAGCATGAGCTGTTATTTAAATTAAACTGTTGTAGATTCGATTAGGAACAGTAGTAACTTATAAACCTAAATTATTCTTAGGTGGATTCGGGATTCCCTCTTATCATGTAAATACCGATATTACTTCATGCTCACTTCATTTCTTTACGAGAAACTAAAAGTAAAGCATATTATATTCATAATCATATGCTGAAACCTTAACCCAAACCCTAACTAAAGCATATTCATAATCGTATGACTATGCTGAAACCCTATAACCCTTACGAGAATTTATACCAATTTTTACCATACAATATGGTCATGTCACATGATCATTGTTGGATCAAGACAGTTTTTCGCCGATATCTCGCCCGGGAGCATTTTTACCCTATGACATGTGGGGTGATTCGGAATCAGCGTTCAAAAATACATCGATACAAGTAGGTTTCATTTGTGGGGGCCCGTTTAGAAGAATTTCGATCTTCGAGTGTAGAGTGATTTAGCACGGTTGTTAGTTGTGAACCATCCCTAATTTAAAGGCCCTCAATGCTAGCCACGTTCTACCAAATGTTTAGTCTTGGTTAGCGTCTTATAATCAGCGTCTTTTGATCTTAATTTCTTATCAGTGTCTCATTCATTTAACGAATTAGCCCAAACAACTCGGGCTGAAAATACATTAAAAATGTTACAATAATTCACAGATTTTCGGTCATTATTCTAAAGATTGGAGATTTATCAGCATGAGCTGTTTTCGAAGTTAAACTGTTGTAGATTGGATTAGGAACAGTAGTAACTTAAACCTAAATTATTCTTAGGTGGATTCGGGATTCCCTCTTCTCATTTAGATCTATAAATACCGATATCACTTCATGTTCACTTCATTTCTTGACGAGAACAGCTTTTGTAGTCATCTTTAATCGTTTGACTCACATCTTAAAATGACTTCAGTCGAGCCCATCACTGGAAAGGAGAAGCCGAAAGATTCTCTTCAAGAAGAATTTTTCACAATCGAAGATGTTATCGACAAAACTGTGAACAAACTGAACTTTAGGCTTGCTTTCATCTTCTGGGCCGCACTCAGTACGGTTTTCAACGCAGGTGCTGTAACCGACATGACGGTGATGACTGGAAACATACCCTTTAAAGACTGGACATGCTCTTCGAAAAAATGCACCTCTCTCTATGCAGCAGCTTCCGACAAAGAAACCTTCTTCTCTCAACAGACGATGTGCGACAACGACTTTATTGCTGGGATAGATTTTCATTGGGCCACAAAAAAGACGACTTTCACAACGGACTGGAATATCTACTGCAAGAACGAGGCGAAGCTGTCTACAATATCTGGAGTATATTTTTTTGGTGGAATCTTTGGATTGTTATGCTCAACTGGAATCTTCGATAGGATAGGTCGCAAAAAAGGAGCACTTTTAGGAAGTGCTATTACCACACTGGCTACTGCAGCAAGCGCTGTTGCCCCCAACTACGAGGCCCTGCTCGTATTTAGGATAATGTCTGGGTTTGGTCTGATGATCAGCTACACGGGTACTTACTGTTGGATCATTGAATTTGCCCCCACAAACCTCCGGAACATAGCAAGTGGGTTCTACCCAATGGGCTGGTCTATAAGCTCTCTTATGTTGGCGCTTCTTGGGTACTTGATTGACAAATGGCAGCATATATACCTAGCTACAGCTGGAATTTGCGCGTTCAGCACTATCATGCTTATCGTGAATCCTCTTCCAGAATCACCTAGGTTTCATTTGGTCCGAGGTGAGGAAAAAGAAGCGAAAAAATGTCTGTTGTCGTTTTTCCAGGCTACTGGTAACCGCTTCTCCTTTGAAGGTGTAAATCTAATTTACGAGAAAAGGGTGCAAAATTATTTCAAACAGGTCAGTGATTTTAAGACTTTAAGAGATATCCGGCTATGCTAAAGAGGACTCTTCTCTGCATGCTCTGCTGGTTCTTCGTCTCAATCATAGGATTTGCATACACTTTTGGTTGGAGCAAAATTGGGAGTAATCTTTACACCAGCTACTTACTTGGTGCGCTAGGAGGATCTATTGGGAACGTTTCTTCGATACCTGCTTGCAAACTTCTTGGAAGAAAAGGAGCCACAATTTTCTTTTTCGGAGGCATAGCTGTATTTAACTTCATAGCCATGGTACACGTGCAGTTTTCGGAGTCCTGGACGCTGGAATATGTTGCCAGTTTAATCGGCAGTATATCTGGATCAGCGGCGTTCGCCATGGTCTATTTGTACACAGGAGAACTATCTCCGACCTCTCACCGTGGCATGATAATGTGTTTGAGTTCCAGTAGTGCCAGGGTTGGCAGTTTCCTCGGACCCTATGTAAGTCTACTGTACGGAGTTACTGATAGGAGGGTCCCCCTGGCTTTGTTTGCTGGTTTGGCTTTCTGTGGGTGTTTGGCTTCTTTCTTCCTGCCTGATACTACTGGAGTTGCTATTCCCGAAACCCCCAAAGATGTCAAAGATTAGAATTTGCTGGATGAAACCAAACGTTGTAAATTATGTTCAAAGTTACTAAAGAAGATTAAAGAAGACCAAAATCATTTTGGCAAGATTATTTATTGATTTTTATTCATTTATGTTGCAGGCCCTTTAAACGTTTCCACAACCTTAAAACTGTAACTTGACCCTCAAAGATTTAATTTTATACAATTCTCTATCAAAATATTCGCTAAAGATTGATTATCTTTTTGCTGACTATAAGACTGGTTTTACTTTTGTCTTTTTTATAATCGTAAATAACAGCGAGTTTCTCTCTTGCGATTTCCTATGTGACTTGAAAAGTAACAGTGTCTACCTTAAAGTTAAAAGGATTGACTTTTCGTATATAGTAAATCCGCCATGGTCCATCCATTCACCCATAAAACTATGTTATAGCTTAGATTTAATAAATTATGACTAGCATATGAATCCACATCATGAAATGTATGTTAATTTGAATTGTAAATGCTATTTTTCAGTAAGCAGGAGATACGAACCTAACAATGTCACGGGGAGCACTATTTTGGCCAAGTTCGGTATTCCACGAAATCTTTATCTATCACCAAGAATGTAATTTTATTAGGAATGTTTTGAAAGCAATAAAAGAAGTTCTGGAGAACCCGGGCATTGATCCCGGTACCTCTCACATGCTAAGCGAGCGCTCTACCATTTGAGCTAGTCCCCCGATACAGTTTCGAGAAATCACTTGGTAAAAATCAGATTAATAGAAGTCTCTTAATTGCAAAAAAAAAGTCTCCACGGAATATAATTTGGATTTTATTAATATGTAAACATTCCCAATCATATTTGAATTATGACATTTGATTACCTTTCACTAATGATTATGAAGCTGCCGATCCCGACGCCAGATACATTACGGCTTACATTCACATATTTGTAGCAAGATTAGGCGGTTCATGACGAATCAAATCATGACAATCATCTGCACGAAAAATGAAATCCTCGTGATATTATGGACTTTGATACATGATACAGATCTGCACAAATATTAGGTACGTACGACTGGAAATTCCAAGTATTTTATTTGTAATTTAATGTCCAATATTTTGGGGGTTTTAACATTTAAATTGTCGTAATATCAACTTCAATTTCAAGTAATTACCCAACAACATTTAATTTTAATAAAGTTTATAGCGTTAGTACTAATTTCAACGCTAATATTTATCAAATAATTAGAGTTCGTGTATTGAGCTAAAGAATATACCATGTACCCAATGCGAAGGGGCGTCAACACGAAACAAACGTCGAATAAGTTAGTCAGTATAAGACTCCGCCAAAACTAAAATGTAAAAGCAGGGTGCGATTACTATTAGATTTCGATTGTAGGTTTATATTTATAATTATAACCAACCAGGACTTGTAGGTTTATAACCTACCAGGACGCGCACCGAATTGGATTCGTCGACGGTATTATTCGAAACAAATATTTTAAGCGAGTATCCCCCGTTAAGATTTCGACGTCTTCGCGTATAACCTACATTAACATATTATGCTACAAGACTAGCCATATATAACGCTGCTCAAGTTGCCCGGGTATGGCAGATGGCTGTTGATTTTAAAAGCATTACAAATTTTTAAAATATTTTAGGCTCATATTATGATCATGGAATTGGAACTGGATGCATATAGCGAAGATAAAAGTGGTTCCCAGGAAAAAAATTTAAAAACGTTGAACTTCGAAAATTGAAGTCATTCTCCATACTATTCTGTAATCTGTATACGTATCTCTGAAGGCAGGCTCCCTGGGCCGGGGTCCTGCTACATGCAATTTTTGATCGCGTGCCCTGAGAATCGTTTTTTGATGGTTTTCGAGGTCTAAGATTTTTCAAAATCGAATAAAATATTTTTAAAGGCCTCTCTCAAAATTATGTCTGGCTCATCTCTTCTGAATGATCCCTAGAACATATCCTAAAAGTTTCAGGGTGATTGCTCAAAAAATGTAGGAGGAGATTGATTTTTAGACTCGATTTCAGGGCACTCGATTTGAGAACCCCATTAGGAGTAGGACGAATTTACGAATTTTTGGAAAACTGCCAAAAATCAACCAAATTATGAGTTAGAATCAAATAAGAGGCAAAAATGAAATTTGTCACATTTATGAACTGATAGCAATTCACCTTTCTAAATTTGCTCCTTTATAAAAAAAATGATCGATTTTTACATTCTACACACTATTTTCAACTCACCCTGTATATAGATAAAAAAGGCAAAAGTGTAGCAGTATAGTATAGTATAGTGTAGTATATACTTATAGTGCAATAGTGTAAAAATGTAAAAAATAACCCTAACTAAAAGTAAAGCATATTTATAATCATATGCTGATACCCTAACCCAATCTCTAACTAAAACTAAAAGTAAAGCATGTTCATGATCATATGCTGCAACCCTATAATCCTTACGTCTACGAGAATGTATATTGTATACCAATTTCTTTACAATAATACAATATGGTCAATGACCATTGGTCATGTCAGTGACATTGTCACATGATCAAGACAATTTTTCGCTGATATCTCCCCCGGGAGCATTTTTACCCTATGCCATGTGGGGTGATTCGGAATCAGCGTTCAAAAATACATCGATACAAGTAGGTTTTATTTGGGGGGCCGTTTAGAAGAATATCGAGCTTCGAGTGTAGAGTGATTTAGCACGCTTGTTAGTTGTGAACCATCCCTAATTTAAAGGCCCTCAATGCTAGCCACGTTCCACCAAATGTTTAGTCTTGGTAAGCGTCTTATCAGAGTCTTACTCTTTTGATCTTATCAGCGTCTCATTCGTTTAACGAATTAGCCCAAACAACTCGGCCTGAAAATACATTAAAAATGTTACAATAATTCACAGATTTTCGGTCATTATTCTAAAGATTGGAGATTTATCAGCAATCAGCATGAGCTGTTATTTAAATTAAACTGTTGTAGATTCGATTAGGAACAGTAGTAACTTATAAACCTAAATTATTCTTAGGTGGATTCGGGATTCCCTCTTATCATGTAAATACCGATATTACTTCATGCTCACTTCATTTCTTTACGAGAAACTAAAAGTAAAGCATATTATATTCATAATCATATGCTGAAACCTTAACCCAAACCCTAACTAAAGCATATTCATAATCGTATGACTATGCTGAAACCCTAACCCTTACGAGAATTTATACCAATTTTTACCATACAATATGGTCATGTCACATGATCATTGTTGGATCAAGACAGTTTTTCGCCGATATCTCGCCCGGGAGCATTTTTACCCTATGACATGTGGGGTGATTCGGAATCAGCGTTCAAAAATACATCGATACAAGTAGGTTTCATTTGTGGGGGCCCGTTTAGAAGAATTTCGATCTTCGAGTGTAGAGTGATTTAGCACGGTTGTTAGTTGTGAACCATCCTTAAAGTTAATTTAAAGGCCCTCAATGCTAGCCACGTTCTACCAAATGTTTAGTCTTGGTTAGCGTCTTATAATCAGCGTCTTTTGATCTTAATTTCTTATCAGTGTCTCATTCATTTAACGAATTAGCCCAAACAACTCGGGCTGAAAATACATTAAAAATGTTACAATAATTCACAGATTTTCGGTCATTATTCTAAAGATTGGAGATTTATCAGCATGAGCTGTTTTCGAAGTTAAACTGTTGTAGATTCGATTAGGAACAGTAGTAACTTAAACCTACATTATTCTTAGGTGGATTCGGGATTCCCTCTTATCATTTAGATCTATAAATACCGATATCACTTCATGTTCACTTCATTTCTTGACGAGAACAGCTTTTGTAGTCATCTTTAATCGTTTGACTCACATCTTAAAATGACTTCAGTCGAGCCCATCACTGGAAAGGAGAAGCCGAAAGATTCTCTTCAAGAAGAATTTTTCACAATCGAAGATGTTATCGACAAAACTGTGAACAAACTGAACTTTAGGCTTGCTTTCATCTTCTGGGCCGCACTCAGTACGGTTTTCAACGCAGGTGCTGTAACCGACATGACGGTGATGACTGGAAACATACCCTATAAAGACTGGACATGCTCTTCGAAAAAATGCACCTCTCTCTATGCAGCAGCTTCCGACAAAGAAACCTTCTTCTCTCAACAGACGATGTGCGACAACGACTTTATTGCTGGGATAGATTTTCATTGGGCCACAAAAAAGACGACTTTCACAACGGACTGGAATATCTACTGCAAGAACGAGGCGAAGCTGTCTACAATATCTGGAGTATATTTTTTTGGTGGAATCTTTGGATTGTTATGCTCAACTGGAATCTTCGATAGGATAGGTCGCAAAAAAGGAGCACTTTTAGGAAGTGCTATTACCACACTGGCTACTGCAGCAAGCGCTGTTGCCCCCAACTACGAGGCCCTGCTCGTATTTAGGATAATGTCTGGGTTTGGTCTGATGATCAGCTACACAGGAACCTACTGTTGGATCATTGAATTTGCCCCTACAAACCTCCGGAACATAGCAAGTGGGTTCTACCCAATGGGCTGGTCTATAAGCTCTCTTATTTTTGCGCTTCTTGGGTACTTGATTGACAAATGGCAGCATATATACCTAGCTACAGCTGGAATTTGCGCGTTCAGCACTATCATGCTTATCGTGAATCCTCTTCCAGAATCCCCTAGGTTTCATTTGGTCCGAGGTGAGGAAAAAGAAGCGAAAAAATGTCTGTTGTCGTTTTTCCAGGCTACTGGTAACCGCTTCTCCTTTGAAGGTGTAAATCTAATTTACGAGAAAAGGGTGCAAAATTATTTCAAACAGGTCAGTGATTTTAAGAGATATCCGGCTATGCTAAAGAGGACTCTTCTCTGCATGCTATGCTGGTTCTTCGTCTCAATCATAGGATTTGCATACACTTTTGGTTGGAGCAAAATTGGGAGTAATCTTTACACCAGCTACTTACTTGGTGCGCTAGGAGGATCTATTGGGAACGTTTCTTCGATAACTGCTTGCAAACTTCTTGGAAGAAAAGGAGCCACAATTTTCTTTTTCGGAGGCATAGCTGTATTTAACTTCATAGCCATGGTACACGTGCAGTTTTCGGAGTCCTGGACGCTGGAATATGTTGCCAGTTTAATCGGCAGTATATCTGGATCAGCGGCGTTCGCCATGGTCTATTTGTACACAGGAGAACTATCTCCGACCTCTCACCGTGGCATGATAATGTGTTTGAGTTCCAGTAGTGCCAGGGTTGGCAGTTTCCTCGGACCCTATGTAAGTCTACTGTACGGAGTTACTGATAGGAGGGTCCCCCTGGCTTTGTTTGCCGGTTTGGCTTTCTGTGGGTGTTTGGTTTCGTTCTTCCTGCCTGATACTACTGGAGTTGCTATTCCCGAAACCCCCAAAGATATCAAAGATTAGAATTTGCTTGATGAAACCAAACGTTGTAAATTATGGTCAAAGTTACTAAAGAAGATTGAAGGGTTGCAACCTAAATAATAACAAACACTAAAATGTTTTATTAATTTTTATTCATTTATGTTGTAGGCCCTTTAAACTATTCCACAACCTTAAAACTGTAACTTGATCCTTAAAGATTTTATTTTATACAACTGTCTATCTTATATTGCTATCAAAATATTCGCTAAATTTTGATTACTTTTTGCTGACTACAAACTTGTTTTTTTTTGTCACAATGTCTATTTTTAGAATCGAAAATATTAGCGAGTCTCCCTCTTGAGATTCTTATTTGACTTAGAAAATAGCAGTGTGTATTTAAAAGGATGGACTTATTGTAGATAATAAATCCGCCATAATCCATCCATCCACCCATACATCCATATCATAAAACTACGTTCTAACTCAGATTTATTAAATTATGACTAGCTTGTGAATCTATATCATCTAATCTTGAATCTATGTTAATTCTGAATGGATTCTGAATGATATTTTTTAGTGAGCAGGAGATACGAACCTAACAATGTCACGGGGAGCGCTATTACTTCGGTACTCTCTCTCTCTCTCTCTCTCTCTCTGATATTGATAATGTAATGTGAGCCGCTGTTTCCGAGGCTGCTGAAGCTGCCGAACCCGACGTCAGAGATATTACGGCTTTCACCAATTTGTAGCAAGATTAGGCGGTTCATGACGAATTAGGCAAATCATGCCAATCATCTGGCCGAAAAATGAAAACCTCGTGATCTTATGGACTTTGATAAAGATTTGCACAACTGTGGTCTATTACAAGGTACGTATGGTCGGAAATTTCAAGTATTTCATTTTGTCCAATATTTTGTTGTCGTTATCAAGTAATTACCCAATTATCAATTTATAACCTACCCAACCAACATTAAATTTTAATTAAGTTGATAGTTAACCAATTTTAATCTTCTTTTTCAACATTAAATTTTAATTAAGTTGATAGTTAACCAATTTTAATCGACATTTATGAACAGTGGTCACATGACGTCAGATGTGGTTGCACATTACACAAATCAGCTGCATTGTGGTGAGTATTACAGATTGTACCGTCTAAATGTACTGGATACAATCAACATGTTAGCACCATTAACACGGGCACCTGTTTCCAGTTTTCTCTGTGTATTATGTACACCGGATTCCACTGTATTTGCTCTTACGTTAACGTATATCTGTCGTGACATGTGTTTGATACAAGTTAGGAATCGTTCATGTATTTCAGTATGTCTGGGCAAAGAGGGGCCAAAGAGGGAGTAGCTAAGAATGGTGGAAATTGTGACGCTTCTATTTTATAACTGTATATTGTATCAAAATATGTTAACCTTCTCACGGATTCAGAAGGATAGCTGGATAGGGGCCTTTAAGTTGCAAAGTTTTAAAAGACGTACTAATATAGTAATATGTACAGTAATTGTTTGCCTATCAGATAAAATTTAGAGACATTAAATCGTTTATGGAGCATAGCAATTTAGTTTCTTCCAAATATAGCGCAAATCACAAACACATGCATCATATTGTATTAGATTACATAATACATATTATTATCATCACAAAACGTTGAACGATTACCATAATATGTTTAAGATTTGAAAATGTTAACACTTATTTACGTTCGGCACCCTGACGTTTCATAAAACTTGCTACCTTACACAGTTAATGCGCTTAATTCAGTGTAGCTTCATGGTTCATGCATCCTACCTCTAGTGGTTTACAGCTCGTTCTAGCATTTCGCAAGGTAAAAGGTTTCCATTTCATTCGCTTCCGAAATTTTATTTAAGTTCTACTAGTATTAGTTCCTGAAAATGTTAACAGATCCCACGGTACAAAATCTGGAGCTTACTCAAACCGTGTTTTCGTTACTGTTGGAAGTCAGCCAATATATCGTCAATGTTTGAAGGAGCCCAGTGTACTCCTAATGGCAAGGTAATTACTGAGCCCGGCAGACTGATATGCGTATAATTAATTATCAATTAACAGCTGATAATTGACGTGATTGACATTTCTAAGTTAAAACGTAACTTTTGCCTGCTTTGACACGACTGCAGTACGAGATGACCTTCACTGCATTGTTCCTTTATTCGACCGTACGACGTTCACTTAGCTAGTTTACCTATATAAGTTGACTTCTTTAATTGTTCATGTTGTTCCTTACCCTTATTCTAAAGTTAGAGCAGTTTTGTAGCACTACGAGTATTACCATGATCTGCAGGTAAGAAATTCTGTGCAGCCATGGTACATTTCATGACTGGATTGCATTACCAGTAATTTTAAATTAGTTTACCTTTTAAGGAAGTAAAATTAGTCTAGTAGGTAAAGTTGTGTTATATATATTGTGTTCGTTATAATTGCTTTCATTTCAGTCTTTCTGCTCGTCTATTCTATTGTTTGTTACTTTAACAATGATCATTGATGCGTTCAGCAAATTTCTACTGTCTTTCTACCACTATATTATTCAGATGCTACCTCTCTGATAGCACTTATTAAATTATTAATTGTAATTTCTTAATTTTCTCTTTAAATTTATTTTTCTGATGATAATTCAATTATTCGTACGAATATAAATTGAATTTGAGACTTCATGTTGCCATTATCTACGCTGTTAAGGCCAAAAGTAGGTATAACGATATATAAACACAAAGTATAATGAACTGCATTAAGTAGGTATACGAATTACCTCACCAAATGGTATATCTGTACACTGCACATATCCTAGTTAGCTAGCTAAGTTAGCTAGTTAGTTAGTTAGTTGTACACATAAACACAGTCTACACCGTTTTAATGGTATTACGTGCCAGCTTGCATGTGTATGTTTGTGATTTGGTTTGTAATTAATGATCAGTTTTGTAGATGGTCCTGTTAATGTTTCTTCTTTGAGTGAGTAATATTGCTCCCTTCTCGTTCTAAACCGACCACCTGCATACTCGCCCAGCCAACCCCTGCAGTTCCCACCAAATACAGGACCCCACCCCTATTGCCCTTCTTCGAGCGGGAGAGGAGAAGTTACTTCGTGGGTTTGTACACTTCATTGCTAAATTAAACTTTCTTAAATGGTCGATCAGTGAATATACCGTAATCCACAAACCGCTTAAATGATCGATCAGTGAATATACTGTAATATCTTCTGAAACCGCTTAAATGATCGATCAGTTGAATTTATAACCGTAGTATCTTCAAACTCATTTTCTTAGCTACTGCTGTCCTGTTGTGTGTCATGTAATTATATCATACATAGCAATATTTATAATGCCTACATTATACTGACTTACTGATGCTTGCGACAATAACTGTGCTGCTCAAGTATTTTAACCGTAGGATAGGATTTCAACATCTCCTAGATTTTATTGTATGATCAGTGGCAAGACATTGTACCTGCTCGTAAGAGTATGTCCAGTATCTTGCCTAATTCACAACGCTTCTCACGCCTGACTCTGAAAGTAATTACCCCATCCCCCGGTTATCTTGTAACCCCGAATTAGTACCTCCAGATTAGAAGGTTCCTCACACTCTAGTCTGTTAAAGTACACCGCTTCAATTAGTTTCTCATTTCTCTTCTTGTTGCTAGTTCTGTTTACATACTTCACTCTACTTAACTCTACAGTCTACTCTCCACCTCTACTTCCTGTATCTATATCAGAAATACGGACTTCGTAATTTGATGAAATGATGCCCGTGTAAGTAAATATGAAACCCTTAACTTAAATTGCACGTTTACTCCACAGTATTGGATATCCACATATTATTATCAGTGATACATATCAGATTCCTGTGCATTTACACTGAAATGTTTTTTAAATTACATATTATCGGTTATGGAAGCTTTGAGACTTGAGAGTGAAAGGGCTTTTCAGTCTTCGTTCTTGTTTGTCTTTTTAGTTCTAACTTTTGTCCTTGCTGTCCTTTTCTTCCCAAATGTTTGCCTTTACTTTTTATTATTGTCCTCCTTGTCCTTGAAAAAAAAGAATCCAAAAAGGAGTAGGAAAATAGACTGTGCTACCATGATGCCCCCTCACCTCCCTCGCCGCTTCCTGCGATGTGGTTGTCTATAACATTCTATAACATTAGTATATTTGACTCGAGTTACTTTATCGGTCATAATTATCACGGACATTATTTTTACGCTGAAGACCTTAGCGTGAATAATTGTGCCCGTGAAAATAATGTCTGTGGCATTAAGGTCCGTGAATAATGAAGTCCGGTAATTATTTCCATTAATTTTAGTGTGTGTGTCCCTACATATTCGTAGATATGTGTGTATAAGCCGATTATTATATTAGTTGATTAGTATACTAGGACAAATATAATCACTCCTCGGCCTCAGTCACATTTTATATAAGAGTTCAGAAAAAGAGTAAAAAACTTATTAAAAAATCACCAAAAATGTTCACAATGTTTTGGACATTTTTGGGCGGTCATTATAAGCGTGAATAATTATGTCCGTGAAAAATTTGGTCCGTGACAATTATGTCCGATAAGGTGGTTATAATAGTGTAATAATAATATCTATAGACTCAACAAACTGGGGAATAACGACCATTAACTCAATAATTTACCGCATTTTATTATATGAAACTTACATAACCAACTCATATCCACACTAACATTGGCCAAGAATAACCATTGTTCATCCCCCCGCTGTGTTTCTGCGAACTCATTATACCTCAAATAGTGCAGCACCGCGTGTATCATAGAATGTGAGCATCCAATATGTTATTGTTGTCATTTTCTCTATACAGGAGTCCTGTTTCGTTCCTTCTCCTTGTTCTATTGTAAATAGCAAATTCGTTCACTAATTTATCTCACGAAAAAGTGAATGGCTGTGGTAATATGAAAGTGTTGCACTATTATTTTAAGCACTCTATACTAGTGGAAGTTAATTATTGAAGGGTGCCTTATCGCCTCCAAATTTCGGTCGCAGCGAATGATTGCTCAGGTGCTGCTTTAATAACTATATAGAGTTACTGTTGCCGCTAGGTAACATGATATCTCTGCTTTTAGCAGAACTGTTCCCGTTCTTTTGCTCAATGTCTACTGAACCTAGATCATACGTCAATTCATTGTTTTAGTTTGTTCAGTTTGTGTGAGTAAGTGCAAATTCGAGAATATGTTAATTTCAGTACGATGGGTTAAAACTTCAGTACAATTTTTAAATGATAAGCTTAGTTTGTTGATAAAATATCATGATTCTAGTTGTAACCGTAAAATGTTAACACCTTTGCGATATTAAAGTATTAAAACTCACAACGAAAATTCTAGAACCTGGATGTCTTTTTTTTATTTATTCGTTGCACTCTTTAGAACCAAATTTATCCAGTTATTATAAACTTGACTACATCTCAATCAGTAGTATAGGTCCTACTCACCTCCATACTTCCTTCCCCCCCCCCCCATTACGGTTTACCCGTAATACAGCATTTATCGTATAAAACAATCCCAAGATACCTAACAGGTTTAGAACAGCGTTCATGTCTTTGAGAAAATCTTTTGACCCCGTAGGTCAGATTCGGAGATTCCATCATCACCCAGCAGTTAATCGCTACTGTTCCAGATTATCTCGGGCACCAGACTACACAACAGACACTTTAAAATTGATGCACCACCAGCTTGAGTACAGAAAACGCTTCCAGTAATATTGACCCCATCATATCCACCACCACATGGTACAAACTATTCAATGAGTGGTGTGAAGAATCATGCCTGAAGTGTGGGGTTGGTACCAAAAACTCGTGATTCCCGACTCACATGGGGAGTGAGTTTCCATTAGAAATTCCGAGTTTTGATACAAAGCTTGACATGATCGTAGTCCACGCTCGTTGGATCAACGACTTTTGTATATTTAAAAGGGAGGCCAGATGACATAAGGAAAGGCTTTGAGAAGTCGGGTATAACTGATGCTTATAGATCAGACTTTACGGTGGATGATAATCCATTTGCAGATCTTGTTTAAATCTCTAGCTATCCGTACCTCTAGCCATTTGTTTTATTAGTAGCTGTTAGCTATTCCAGTTCTTTCTATTCATTTAAAATATAAGCCTTTTTACTTGGTCAAGCCATGAATGACAGATTAGAAAACTAAAATTTCAAATATTATTTCACTTGGATATGAAGAAAAAGCCATCTTTCTATAGATTTCAGGGCCACAGGCCAAATGCCAAAAGTTTGGTTAGCAAAAAATTTAGCAGACGGAAAAGATTTATGCAATTAATTTGGTCTGCAAAAAATTTGGGCGAGAGGCCCGCTCAAATTTTTTGTCGCCCAAATTTTTGGGAATTAAGGTATTTTCTTTCTTTATTTGTTTGACAATGAGGCATCTCCGTCACTGATCCAGTTGTTGTAAGTATCTTCTTTTTATGACAACTTCTACATTCAAGTAGAGGCTGGTGGACCATGGTTCACCCAGTAATCTGACCACTATAATATATCATCAAGCTTAGAGCACGGTATAGTAGGACATTGGAGTAGTTCTAACATTTAGGAACCAATTAACGCAGATTATGCTAAACTAAGAACCACCAGAAAACCACCAGGTACCCTATTCATCTCCATATCTTCCACATCTAGCTTTGATGTTGCTCGTTGATGTAAGTAAGTTCGTTAACTCTCGTATCAATCAGCTGCTCTCCCCTCGTCTCCCGTTTCATAAACAAAATAGTGAGACACGCCACGGCCTGCACAACCACGAAACAGTACAGAGAATACTTGATATCATAATCATCTAGATACTCAGTCAGAAAGGTGCCAGCTGCAGCCCCCAACTTCCCTATCCCATTCTGTACCCCCACTGCAGTCCCCCTCATGTAGGTTGGGTAGAACTCAGGAGCGTAGATCCATAGCACCTCGTTATAGGCAGAGTAACAAACAATCGCTCCAAACACCTCAACATAGGTTAGAACTGCGTTCATGCAGATGAGAAGAAGGACAGTGAAAGCTGCGCCGAGATAGATTGCGGAGATAAAGGTCCATCTTCTGCCCACAGTTTCCGCTCCCACTGTTCCAAGAATAAACCCTGGAACAAATGCCAGAGCTACTACGATGAGAAACAAGTATTCAGCTTTAGTGTAAACTTTGCAACCCCAGGCGTTGATGTAAGTAGTTTCAAAGAACGCCTCCATGTAGCAGTAGTTATCCGCCATCATGTCCACCACTAACATGGTGATACCAAACACTAAGAACATATTACAAATGTAGTGGATGGTGATCTGGATGCTGCCTGAAGTGTGGGGTTTGGTCCAAATCTCGCCGTACTCTCCAGACCTCACATCGGAGCAGTAGAGTGTCCCTGCAGGAACTTCCGCCTGGTTTTGCTGACAAATTTTCTCAATGACTCTCATTGCCTTCTCACGCTCCCCGTGGATAACCAGATAGCGGGGGGACTCGTCCATGAAGTGGAGGAGAAATAGCATAATGGCACACGGCACAGCCGTGAGGAGTATTTGATACCTCCACCCGCCCTCTAGATCCATAACCCAGAACGCTATCACACACTCGTACACTGATCCAACTGTCCAGAAAAACTCCAAGATACACATGTTCCAGGACCGCTTTTTAGCTGGAACCATCTCCGCGGAGTACACCACTGAACAGCCGTAACTGCCACCAATACAGAACCCAGTAACTCCTCTACAGCAGAGGAAGAAGTAGTAGCTGGGGGCGAAAGCTGATGCTACTGCTGATAATACCAGCAAGTAGCCGTTAACGATCATAACAGGAAATCTACCGAATTTATCAGCTAGTTTCCCAGAGATAATACTCCCTATCGCATAGAAGAAATAAACGATCGCCGGGATCAGAGCCTTTTCAAGACTTGTCAAATTCCATTCGCACTTGAGGTTTTGTAAAATGATGGTCGCCAGCCAGACCTCAGCCGCATCGGCAAAAGACATGATGCCCATTACAAATACAACCTTGTATTGATACCAACCCCATCCAGTTTTCTCAATAACCGTGTTCACCTCAAACATCTCCTCATCGTCTATTACCTTCTTATATGGATTTGGCGGTGGTGGTTGAGGTGGTGACGATGGTGGTGGGGTTTCCACTTCTTCAAATGGTCTGGATTCTCTAATCGCAGTCCCTTGTGGCGGCTGTGGTGGAGTTTCTGGCGGTGTGGTGTAGAGGTTACGAATAGCTGCTCTCTGTAGCACAGTATGGGGACTATTAGCAGCAGCAGAGGAGAAATACTGTGTCTCTTCTGAAACAGGAGTAGAAACACCAGACCTCTCCCTGAGCGTCTCTAAGGGCGAGACTCCAGCGGGTGCTGCTCCAACGTCAGGAGATGGTGTTTCTTCACTCTCAAATGCTTGGGTTCCCCTTCTCTGCCTCAATCTGATCAGCTCTAAGTTAGTGGGAACTACTGCATGGGGCCCGCCCTCAGCCATCTAACCGAGGTGGTCTCTCTCTCTCTTTAACGTACACTACATTAGTTTGGAGAAACCTAATCTTTTATCCTGGTCATCTGAACAGGTTTAAAATGAGTTAGTATTTGTACAAATAGTAACTTAGCTTCACGAAATTGTAACAACGAATTACGAAAGCATTAAAAAGACTAACGATGTCACTATCAAAACTGCAGCACAAGTCGGAAATATTCGGCAATGAATGTTCACAACATGGAAAATAATGCGCTACGCTCACGCAATGTCTACAGGATTGTGCATCATAGAATGTGTGCTGCACAGAATGCCAGGCCCTGCGTTTACGTGCTTGGTGACGCGTATGTTTGTTAATATATATTATACTAGGATGCATTGAAACTATCGGACTACGATGAAACTATTTGTCGAACTAGAGTACGCTACCTGGACTCTAATTCGACAGGGGTGATATCTGGCGAACTTAAGTAGTCGAACTATAGTGCGTGTCGAACTAGAATACGTGAATCAATCTTTAACATCCAAAATATTTCCTTTAGCCCATTAACTTCATATGAGACTCCTAACGGTCCTAAACAAATCTCCTAACCCTTTAGAACAGCATACTAAGAGATGAGAACTTATAAAGGAAAATTGAGGAAATTATGATTATTTCTCACCGGGTAGTGTTTTTTGAGACACCCTGTATATACCTCAAGTGTATATAATAATGAGGTATATACCTCAAGTGTATATAATGAGGTATATACCTCAAGTTTATATAATGAGGTATACCTCAAGTGTATATAATGAGGTATACCTCAAGTGTATATAATGAGGTATATACCTCAAGTGTATATAATGAGGTATATCTCAAGTTTATATGAGGGATATACCTCAAGTAAAATATACCCAATAAAAATACCACTTGAGCTAGTTTTTGAAAGGATACCAGTTAGTAATGAGTAAAATATGAGCCAATATCTGAAAGTTTTTGCCGGACCAGAACCGGGTGTTCAGAAGAGGACATTTAGGCTGCCGAAAATTGCCAAAAAAATGTAATTTTAATCCCATTTTTTTCTCATGCCCTATTTCAGAGGCAACATATATATAAGTACGATGGGTGTAAAATCACACTATTGATCTAATACCACCCCTTTTTCCACCATTCGTTCTACCAGATTTGTGTACTTCAACTTACAATGTACAATGAGATAGGATCGACATGCCAATTATAACTAATAACTATTAAATATGGTTATGGTCAAACGTTTAACATGCATAAAATTAAAGTCATCGCAAAATAGAATTAATCTCGTAAATCAGGAAAAACATAATATACTAAGGCAACTTAAACAATAATCAAATAATACCTTATCGGACCTTATTTGAACGAACATTAATTGAACACTGGAGGCCGCCCTAACGTTCATCTTAATGTCCGTTCAAATAAAGTCCGTTCATTTAAGGTCCGTCCAAGTTAAAGTCCGTTGAATTTTTTTCAAACATTTTTACACTTCGAACTTTTTGTCCAGAATATGACAACTATGATAACTTTATTGTGCCGTAAGTTAACGAAGGAAAGGTTCTCCTTGGTCTGCCAGAGGCACAGAAAACTCTACTAGTATATGATGTTTTCAAGGGTCACTTGGCGTTGGCGGAAAAAGTCAACGAAATTATGGCACTCAACAACATAGTTCATGAGCTAGTCCCCGCCAACATGACAAACTTGTTCCAGCCTCTAGATATTACGGTAAATCGTGTTGCCAAGGACACTGTCCGACGTTGTTATATAGATAAGGTATATGTGAATACTCTATTTTAATTACCTTTCAAAAGTGGGTACGCTCGGACGCTCGGTTCACGCGGGTAATTTTCGCTAGGAGTACCGGGAAGAAACATTATTATATAGGACTCACACAATTTATTACACTGATATTTGCAGAAAAGAAAAACTTGTTCATGCTGCTTAATAGTACAACTTTATTGAAAGGACAACTGTCGGCTGCTGTAATGTAATATATTGAGTGTTGAGTATTGAGATTAAGTTACCGTTGTAGTAGGTTTTAGTAACAATAAATAGTTGGTTTTAGAAACAATAAATATAGTAGGTTTTCGTAACTGTTCTGTATTGCGGTCGGCTGCTGCAATGTAATATATTGAGTGTTGAGTATTGAGATGCTTATATTATATGCTATCGTATAAAAATGGATTTAAAGATCATTTGCTGGTATAAAAAAACTTCAAAAGAAATGAAACAAATTCGGATTTTTGATGGTTTTGAATGCCTTCTAGCGTTCATATTAATGTCCGTTCATAATTATGTCCGTTCATTTAATGTCCGTCCAAATAAGGTCCGATAAGGTAGAACAATAATTAATCTTCCCAAAAATAATCTCAGGGACGAGGTTTTCAACAAAGGCATACTAATTATCCGTAGGAACAACAAACTTCGTTCTCAATAAGCCACCCTGTATTCACATTTTAGAGTTTAGTCCTTTTTCGGTCGGCAATTTAGACTCTATGCTACATAATAAATATAATCAAGAAAATTTCAATTAGTACAAGAATTCGTGACAAGTTGACCTATGTCATCATGCAAATATGTTAGATTATGCCTTCCCTTTCTATTACCAATACTTGTGTTGTATTGTTCAAACATCCTGGTACCCGGCGTGTCTGCAATCAGCACTGGTTGAGATATCTACCTCCAAAATAGTGCAACAATTATTCCTATCCGGTTCTCATCTACAAACTTTAACATTAAGGTTGCTCTACAATCAAACTGCATTCACTTCGGCTGAAATAACCACAAGTACCACTTCTCGGACATATTGTATTGTAAAGAAATGTGTTTGAGATATCCATTACCTAGCTGGGGCCTATCAACTTTATTTAGCGGCTTTTGTATTTTATAAATGATAAATATTACAACAGCTAATGTATCGCGACTAAGAAATTCCCGTGACTTTAGGGAATTTAGGGAATGTGGATGTGCGTGACGTACGACGCACTACATGCGGCTATATTAGTACTATATTCAGTGCTAAATTAATAGTTACTCGTACATCATCTTGGTAAACTAGTGTCTAAGACCTAAGGGACATCTCACATCAAAACAAAAATGTGTCATTTGTCAGTTAAGCATAAGTGTAAGGAATAGTTTTACAACAAAGATCAAAGAAAATGTTCGAATAACCAAGTTGTATGTACTTGTTAATGTGTCTATCTATTGTTTAATATAGCTCTATTGTTTTCCATGATGATGAAGGAACATGAACGAGTACAGCCCTCACATCCGTGTTTGAATGCTGCACATACACTGCTGTACTTAAGTCTCAAAGTTTTTTTACGACAAAGAAAATTGAAACGCTCATTAAGAAAGAACTGATCGAGCAACGAACATCAGCATTAGAAAATGTATATCAAAATGTATAGAAGAACTGATATAAAACTCAAAATATTACTTATGACATAATTGGACAATATTACCGTGCTATTGTAAGAATTTGCATCAAATCTTTTATAGGCACACTGTGGCAAACCCGGAGCATAAATGTGAATTTTATCAGTTAATTTATCAACTTTAACACAAATAAAATATATATACAACATATTACATATAATATAATAGTTTATACTACTGATCTAATAGTAATAAGGTACCCAGCTGTTCCTGCGGGCCCATGTTATAATTATTAAATAATATCATTGTTTAAAATTTACAGTGCAGTTATATTGAATGTTCAATGTAAGTCACGTGAACAATGATCTTGCAGCCAGCTCAACATAATAAGAATTCAAATAAAATATTTAGTGTTCTGTTGCAAATATGGAGAACATGCATAAATTTTATCAGTCTACCACGGGATTCAAACTTTCAGATCGCTTAGTCTAAAGATCCCAAGTGATCCCTGGAAGAGATGTCTCTTGAAGCTGAGTCTTTAGAAACTATGTCTCTTGATGCTGAGTCTTTTGAAACCATGTCTCTTGAAGCTGAGTCTTTTGAAACCATGTCTCTTGAAGCTGAATCTTTTGAAACCAAATCTCTTGAAGCCAAGTCTCTGGACACTGAATCTTTGGAAGCTAAACTTCTAGACCTGGAGACTTTCGACGCCTGCTCCCTGGACACCGAGTTTTTAGAGATAGACCGTTCAACTTTCAATACTGCAGGTCTGAGTAACCTGTTCTTAACATAGTTTCTGAAATTAGTTATCCTACAAAAGTAAACAGCTGGGTTAACCATACTGTTCATACTGACACTCACAACACACACCATGGGCATGAAGTAAGCATTAAAGAAATCACTAGCAGTCGGTTTCAAAGTTCTCCCATTCAAATACTCCATAACAGTGATCTCCTCACTGAGTGTCCACTCACTTACCAGCAGTCTGTACACCAGCGCACCGGAGTAGGGAATGTTAAAGATAATGTAGAGGAGAGTCACCAGTATTACTGTTTTTGCTGCTTCCAGCTGTCTCTTGTAGGAGGTGGCAATGTTGACTGATTTGGTGCTGGACTTCTTCAGATAGTACAGTGAAAGAGTAAAACTGATGCTGATTGGTACGATTGAAGCTGCTGGTATGATGTTGTAGATAGTTGTAAACAGCAGGCCCTTATCCAGATCTTGTTGAGTCAGTGTCCTGTTTAAATCAGCCCCGGGGGTAAGTGCAGTAAAGGTGCACCCCAGCCACTCTTTAATGTAAACCCCGTGCATCACCCCGGACACCAGCAGAGTTATACTGGTGGTTACAAGAGCAAATAAACAGAGCGCTGGCAGAATAATGGCTAGACTGGGGTGCAACTGCCTGGTGGGTTTCACCAGGACAACCAGTCTGGAAACACTCAGCACCCCCACCATGTAGATTGAGAGTTGGGGTAATGTGCTCCAAATAGTGGCCCACATTCTACAAATTGTTTCGTTCTTGAACAGTGCACCCTCTCGGTTGTCTGACAGCGCTGCATTTATAACAGGAATCACTAACACACATATAGCGGTGTCTGTTATGGTAATCACCATGTAGAGTCGTTGGAAGAACAGGGCGTTGTTACTCTTTGAGATCCGGGTACGAAAGTAACAAAAACTAATGATGTTGTTGAAGGTACCCACCAGGGATATAACTATGAGGAGGGTTCCGATGAGGTAGTCATAAGAGAATGTCATCACACTGAAATAGAGTCAGTTCATTAGTTGCTTGCATTAAATATTCATTTCAGAAATATTGTCAGTTAGAAATTTGTAAAAAGTTTTTAACATCCTTCATTAGCCAAACTTTTTGACTCTAGCGACGCTTTTGAGTTTCGACAATTGACTTCCGTACTATTCAAAACTCGAAAGCGTCACTAGAGTCGAAAAGTTTGACATTCTGCAGAATTAATCAATGATGTTAAAAACTTTTTACATATTTCTAACAAGAAAAACGTAGATTGAAATATATCGAGAATGTTGAAAAATGTTGGGATTCTCTTAAGCTCATTTACGAAAATATCGGAATGTCAGAACAAAGTTTCGAAATCCACTGTATAATTACACGTGTTGTAAGCACTCTAGAATCACAAAAAAAAATCTAACATTAAGCAGTTTCAATTAGTCATCACTAATACCTACATACTCTGAGGAAACTAAATAAATCATGTGGTGCAACAACAAAACATCAAACTAAAACATAATACAATCTGCCCTGCCTGACTGGGTTTCAACAGCAGGATCAATAGCTTCTCAAAGTGACCCTGTGACGTTTGTCATGGCTATTTACCCTGACACCGGCAGTTTTCCTAACAATCTCACAACGAGATTATAACGATAAAACATGTTTCTTAGCGACGGTATTATGTATGCAAGGTTTAACACGCGAGGGTTGCGGGTTTCCAAAACAAAATCAGTTAAACGTACCTACCTCCGTGTACATCTTGATTGAGGAAATAAATTCCAAATATTCATAAAGTCAAAAAGAGCTGTAAATAAATACTGAATAACTTATTTTGCAGCGATTTCGATGAAAACATGCAAATGCCCTCGTTACTCGTTACTCGTTACTCGTTAGCAAGTATATTGCAATAACTACACGTCGTGCCCGTTTGCATGGTTTAACAGTCTCAGTCTATCCAACAATTGAACGGTATCGTGCATTTTTGACATGTCAAGACTCAAGATCAAAGATATTTTTTACAAATCTTGGGTACAGTTGATAACTTCATGACATGTGGAGTAAGGGCGCCTAATTTTGAATAATCCAGGAAGTCAGTTCGAAGCGACATACTTCAGCAGTGCTCTAAACTGTCCCCCTAAAAATAAGAATGTTGTCGCCATTAGTCAATAGTCATGAAACAGGTCGTAAATGGTCCACATAAATTGTAACAATGATGAGATTAATGTTTTGGTAGTGCTTCATTCATCAAACATCTGGTTATAATCTATAGCAGAGTTGTGTCGTGTTGTCAATATAGGGCTATACAACTATAAGCCTATGTATGCAAATTACTTTGCTATGATAGGGCAACCAAATGGTAACTATCCGGTAAACGGTTACCGAACCAACCACAATTACACGTTAGCGGTCCCTATTATATACGCTAGTTAGCAACTGTTGTGTTAATTTTGACTTCATCTTTAACCCATAATATTTTACGCCTGTTTAATGCTTCCGATGATGTCGCCTGAACACTACTCATACCAATAATTACATTTACTAAAAAGCAAGATAAAGAATGTGAAAGAAATGAGAGTCATTAAACGGGAGGTCACTCAATATACCAGAGCTTGCAAGGTGTCAACGCGCTACCCGGTCGATGCTAGCTTCAAACAATACAACTAGATACATCAGTCTGCCAGTCTATAGAAATTGTTTCCGACCGCCGATCCATCTTTTCCCTTAATTTCACGACCCATGCATTTAGCTGCTACATTTTAATCGTCCTTCGTCACAGCGCAGTGGTGTGAGGTGCCAGATGTGTGGATCTCAACATATGCGCAATTGGGCTGACAGGTAAGAGCGTGGGCGGGGATGAACTCTTTAGTTACAGTCATTACAGCACGTTTTGGTAGAGCCATCAAATATATCGCACACTTGCACCTAGGCTGACGCTTCGGTTGTAGACACGCTAATTTGGACCAGACTGAATCTTAAAATTAGACGGTCAAAGAACGAAAGCACAAATTAACTGATATCTGAAACAACCGAGAATATGTTAACTAAAATAGCATATCTAATGTTTCAATTGTAGCAACGCGCTTTCCTATGAGAGGGTTTGGTGTTTGAAGAGAAACTTGTAGTGCCCCAACTGAGCCCTAACTAGGGGGCGCACCCCCTACTCTAACGCCCTCCTGGCGCCCCTCGACTGAATATCCTACGCGAGTAAAGAATTCGCACGTTCGGGGAGCGACTTGCGGTAATATTAAATGGCATAAACTGAATGGATGGGTCACAATTTCACAGATTATAAACTCACTCAAATTACAAATTCAATCTGACCTTGTGATGCCAAAAATGCGAATCGGGATCAAAATTTGACGCAACAGTTCATGAAATGAACAGACACATAGCAAGAATCGGGAGACCTCATAATGATACTAACAGAGCGGACACACCAAACCTAGGCTATTGGAGTGTTATCAGTTATCGGGATATTATTTAGAGACTGAGGGCCTGCAGACTCCCCCAACACAGGGCCCCTCCACCCTACATCTTAACCTTTAATTATACGATTAGTAAGTGACATGTTTACCTCATGTTTACCGCCCCTTACCTCACTTGCCCCAAATAGCCGCCACCCTGTGTTCGTTTAAGTAAGATAAAAGATCAGCTCCAAAGCGCGGGTCACTGGCTATCCCCCCATTGTAGGGGTACGAGTTTCAGGTTTCTTCACCGCACGGGATTATGACGTTACAATGAAATATGAGCTGGTGTTTGCAGTCTGAGGAAGTGATGTAGACTGTAACTCCGGTTGAAGTGTTTGGTCTGAGGAAGTGATGTAGACTGTAACTCCGGTTGAATTAATGTTATTAAATTGCTTACAATGCCGCTATTATTAGTATTAGTTTGGTTTGGTATCAAAAATAAAGCGGTATAATGATAATCGTACATAAACGTGGTTTTAAGAAGTTTTTCGGTTTGACACGATATCAAAACTAGAAAAAAAAGGAAAATTGTTGAACTCAGCACCTAATACAATCTTTTCGTATAATAAGTGAATGTTTCAGTTTATATCGAATATTTTAAAATACTCCGCATGATCATTGTCTATTGATTGAACTTCATAAATTAGATAGAAATATCAAATATTTACACAAGGCCAGTTCAAAGCTGATAAGATGTATTTGGCACAATGAAAGGAAGCAGTGTCAGGTCATAAATCATAATTCGTATAGTGATAAGCAAAAAGGTTCGGATAATCTTTTAAAACCTAGATTTTTAAAACAATAATTATAGGCAAAGAATTATACCCGAAAGAATTGAAATCGATAATAAATCATTTCTTGTTTGCTGTGCCAACAGGTTAACAATGAAATTGTGGTTTGGATTGTTTAACTTTTTCTTTTCCTAGAAGAAAATAATACATTTTTCACGATAATCTTTTAACACTTTAGAGTAAAAAATGCGTCATAAATTTCTCTTAAAGTCACTTTTAAGTGATTAAATATATTTCTCATAGATTAGGAATATTACCTACATAAAAACGTATAATAAATTAAAAAGGTAATTTCCCATGTAGAAGAATAAAGTTCAATTGGAATTAATGTCATAGAGATATTATGTCAATTAGTCATAAAATATGTAATGAAAAGTATTATCAAACTTAGAGGGCGAGTTGTACCACACCCTAGGATAATAATATTAATGGTCGTTCTAATACACAAAGCAAATTACGTAAATACTGCAATTAATGGCAATATTCATGTTGAATAAGTTAATCATCCTTATCATGATAAGGTAATCAGAATTGCGTGAGATTATTGGTTTAGTTAAATAATGCCAATTTCATTTCCCCTAGTTCAATTAATAAAGTCGACATGATATCATCTATTAATGTTCAGTTGAAGCGGGATCGGAGAGGAAAAGTCTCGATTATGCGGTCACTACAATCAAATGAAACTGCCAGTTTGACAAACTGGATAGATTCCGTTTGACATTCAAAATAATAGCTATTATAAAAATAGGCCATTATTAAAATACTTACGGGATAAAATGTCAAACTCATAAGGTGTCTGGAGAGAAGTATTAGCTTATTAGAGTGCTGAAGCTCTTGATCCCCCGACCTGATCGTAGCCTCACAAATCCATTTTGTAATTCGCTTACCGTTCACAGCATAGATTATGAAGAGAGATCGCGTGCTCCTGCCAGCAGAGAGCGTTCCAATTTGTACCTTGTCGCCACTCGGGTAGATAGTGTATGTGCGCTCCTCCGTTACTTTTAATTTGTGTACTTTCCTTGTTTCAGCGAAATTTGCAGGACGTTTATAATGTAAGGTTATGAGGTTTAGTAAGGTTTAGCTTACATTTTTATTCTTTATAAAACGAGTAAGATAAGTTTTAATGCTCGCGACTTTAACCCTCGAAAAGTAATGAAATCAGAGAGATGGCGTCTCTATAATTGTACACAATGTGTTAGTGCCAGGAGCTTGATCGATTCCTTGGCATGCTGGTAAAATCTCGATTAGTAGTGTGTGACCATTCTCTCAAATCTCCATCTATGGAAATTAACAAAATACTTTGTAGCTCACCGGTATCAAAGATATTCATTTTAGTTTTCCTGGTTTCTCTGATCCCCTGACTCCAGGTTTCTTAACCGCTTTATATTATATTAATTTTTAATATAGATATTATATCCTTCTTCGAGAGTAAAAAAGAAGAGCCATTTTAAATTTGAAATATAATTTACTGTATTTTGTTCGCAGCTTGTCCGAAAGTATTTATTATATAATACATACAAAATGAAACGACGGGTTACGTCAAACAAATGTTTCGATCAAAAGCAAAGCATGATCTCTTGTCATTTCGTATTCCACTCTCGGCTAGACAACAAAGCACTGCCAGCAGACGACTGCACCTCCCAAAGTATACAATAATATATAAATATTATTGTAAATATATAATATCAAATATGAATTAAATAATCTGATGTAAAGATACTAAAGAAAGTTAATAGAATATAACTTACTTCGCACCCTCCACAATAACCACATTAATATATTCTCAACAGTAGGAAGTTTATACCTCATGTGACAATAAGAATCAAACACTGGGGGGGGGGGGGGGGGGGGCAACCATATTAAAGTATATTAAAGTATATCCCCGGGTCAAAATCGGAAAAAATCCTACATTTTAATATACTTTAATATACCTACAATTAGAAGATTTATATTCTTCGTTAAGATTTACATTATGAACTATATTTTTCACTCAGATTCGCAAGATAAGCCTGTTTTAGGACTAGTACATGAATTTCCATCCAGATTGGTTAAAAATTGGCTGAGCTATGAGCTTAAAAAAATATGCCCACATTTGGGCATACGCTTTTGCCCAAATTCGATAAAATTTTAATATTTTTTAATGAGACTAACTCTATGTGAAAGATATAACTCAGTGTTTGTTGAATATAGTGGATACTAAGTAAAAAGACCTCCATGAACAAAATTGGGAAAATTGCACATAATATCTCGGTTATGAATACTAGCCAAAATGACTTCATTAAAATTGAAGTAACTCCATCAGTTTTCAATATTTTTTCAAGAACTTTTTGGAATCGATTAAGAATTGCATTTCAAGCTTATTTTGGGCAACAATTTTTGATGTAGGCCTCCAAGGAGATAGGGATATATTTAAGTTTATTGTAGGTATATTAAAGTATATTAAAGTATATCCCCGGGTCAAAATCGGGAAAAATCCTACTTTAATATGGTTGCCCCCCCCCCCCCCCAACACTAGATCCTGATCTCACTGATATATCTTTATTCATTTATCACTTACATGGTACAAATATAATTCCAGTATTATAAAGATACAGCAGATGTCCTATCCATGCAGATGTAGCTACAATTAGTGGATGTAGCTTTCATGCATCATACTCTACCAAATATAGCTGAATTAAAGCTATTATTAGATAGTATTGCTATAAGGTAGCGCCCTGTTGATTGGGGTAAATTATAAGTGCCAATGTGGGTCTGAGATCAGCATAGATGATACGTACGAACTCTACGAACTCCTCAGTGACAACGAACTCTACGAACTCATCAACCCAAAATTACGAACTCTTGAGGAGTTCGTTTTGTACAACTTACGTAAAATGAAATTAAACAGAAATTGTATTTACAATTCAGCCAATTCAACACATAACATACGATTGTAAAACAACTAAATATATTGGTACTCGAAACTTCTACCACGCGTCGCGTGTACACTGTACATTTCACAGTACAAGGACTGGTCGATCGACTATCAGAGATCATGCGAGAAATCCTGAGCTGATTACTTTTTTTTAAAAACATTTTCCATGTTTTTTTTTGAAAAATTGACTAACGAACTCCAACGAACTCTAACGAACTCCAAATTTTGAACGAACTCCACGAACTCTACGCCAAAAATCAACGAACTCCGCATCTATGGAGATCAGTAATTGCTACTCTGTCACGCGAGTTGGTAAAGTATTCCATTATATATGTGTTATATTTTGCATATTTGATATATTCGAACATGATTAGTTGACTCGCTGATCTGTTAATATTCACATAACATTTATGATACTTCCCAAGTAAAATACTTCCCAAGTGAATTACACTTCTTCTATCTGATACTGTATATAATATACTAAAGAACAGATAGCTAATACATTTTACAACGCTGCCGCCTTATCTTCCTCGCTAAGTACTCTCACATTTATTAAATCTTTGTTATTCTACAATAATATGTCATAATATAACATACACATGTATTATATTGTATCTTAGTATATGACATGAATATTACGTATTATATATACATTGTAATATATTTCATAATTTATTATCATATTATGATAATATGTAACATCGATCATTTCTCCGTTACACGGGAATCGCACCGCAATTTTAGCTTTTTGAGCTTGTTCAACTAAACTTTAAGTTAATATAATTACTTCCTCTCTCCGCTCTCGGTAAAATTAGCTTTTATGCCATGAAACTAGCTTGACAGTTATGTTCCGACATTTAAATTAAGCTTCCAGGCCCTCCGTCCGGAAATTTGTTTATGTAATGGTTTTGTTGGGAATATGATTAAATAACGTCAAGCCACTGCCAACAATTACTTCAAATAACCACTGCCACTGCCAACAATTACTTCAAATAACTCGAGTTTTCCAATCAGGATGTTGACGATAGAACTCTCATCCGGAGAAGAAGAAGAAGAAGACGAGAAGAGTTTAGAAGAAAATGATGCAGAGGAGGAGAATGTGGAGATCTCTGCCGACCACGAGAAGTCACCACAGAATGATAATAGCTCAGTGTTTCTTGATAACCAAGATAGGGTACCAGAGTTAACAGAGAAGGAGGTCAAAGGGTGAGTTTGTAGTTTTGTAGTTTTTTGCTTTATAATAATTATATCTTGCCAGTAATCGTTGCTGGAAAGTCGGCTGTCAGCCGGCTGCAGTTATAGATAGATCTGATCCCATAATTAGTATTCATTTTGGAAGAACTTTACAATCTGTCGAAGCACGCCTGAAGCAGACTTGGCGCACAAAAATAATTTCGGACACATCTCTAAATTCAGAGAAACAATGGTGTGCACAAATATTCTTGAAAATATAGCAGATTACCAAGATAATTATGGCACTAACTAGGTAATCTGAATTAAAAATAATAAATTAAATCAAAAATTATAAAACTTTGGTCACTCGTTGCATTTTCTAGTAGTTATCTATCAAGAAGGATTGTGTTTATAATTTTTAGTTTTAATTAATTTAATTTAAATTTTTGATTTTTGAAACGATTTTTCCTGTTTGCCAATTTTCCAGATTTTTCGATTGATCCATTGATCGAACATTGACGTGAAATATCAATCAGAAATTTTCGTTCCAATATTAACTCCTTAAATTTAATTTGGTTAGTTATCAAGCCGAAATTTAATTTGGTTAGTTATCAAGCCGAAAAAAATTATAAAAACTTTAAAGCATTGACGCCGCGCTATAGCTTTTATCTTCAATTTTCAAGTTAATGAACCTGAAAAAAAAGCTTAAAGTGCTATTAAGTGGTGTCAACAGCTTGAAAATCTTGCTAACATACATGATCACACCTCCATAAAAATATTAGCCACACTAAAAACAGTGAGATATTTTGTACAGTTTTGTTGTCTTGTTTTTCTTGTTGGATCGATTCATCTCATGTCTGAGCACGTATTTTGGAGGCCGCTTTTGAACAATCTCGTGAAACAGGGGGTGAAAATTTCTGAAGCAAAGTGCATTCTTAATGCTTCATTTATTTGCGGTACTAATGACCGAGTATATAGGTTGAGGTTTGGTAGGGCGTCAGAATTTCACAGACGACTTCTAATTAATTCTCTGTTGTTGTTACCCTTCCGCGAGTATCAAGTTAACGGCCCGACGTGTAATACTATTCCCGTCAAATGTTCGTAACATAATACTGTGCTTGTCCTACATTTTCTAAAATAATCAGACCTTTAGTAGATTTTGAGAGCCTGAAACCACAGTCTGCCCGAGTCATGAGTTTCAAAGTTTCTCGGGCCACAAGAGTCACTGTATATTGTATTTCTCACTTTTCCCCCACATTTCGACCGGGGAATGGGGATGTGTTATTATGATGTGGTAATCTCTCTGCAGATATTGTCAGGCTTTATTGCTGTAAGATTGCCGTAATGTTACATGATGTTTTGTGGCTTGGTAGTTGGTATGTCCCTACTTTGGACTATGTTGTACGTTGGTTTTGTCATCATCTCGTGTACAACGCGTCACATCATGCGATCGTATGATTTGTGACGGTAACTTACGACAACTCATTACAGTTCTCAAGGAAGTCTGCTCTCAATTGTCACATTTGGTAGCAACCTATCAAATATTAAACGTTCATTTAATTCGCTCTTCCTCGAAGCGCTACTTTTGCGATTCGTAATTTCCCCAACTTCCTTAACGTTCGTTGTACGCTTTCGTAGCAACTTTGATCGTAAAATAAAACACCAAAATATAAATTCGTTAATTGTGTTAGAATAGATAATGATATCCTGTTAGTAGTTTAGTTAAGTAGCTCAACTTAGTTTAACTTAGTCTAGTGATCAACACTAGTTTAACTTAATAACGTAGTCATCTTAATTATATACAATCCCAAGAAAGTCATAACATATATTATTTAATGTTCACATTCCTCCACTTCACACTCCAAATAAAGTAGTCCTGATAAACCACCCACTTCACGCACACTTTACACTCCAAATAAAGTAGTCCTCATAAACCACCCACTTCACGCACACTTCACACTCCAAATAAAGTAGTCCTGATAAACCACCCACTTCACACACACTTCACACTCCAAATAAAGTAGTCCTGATGAATCACTCATCAATTCTTCAGGAGGATGGTCATGTACCGGAACCCTAGTACAGAGAAGTTTCAAGCAGCGGTAACCAAGGTGAAGTTAGCTAACAGTGTAGTCCGTAGACTTCAGTTCCACACCACCAGAACCGTAGCCAGAGCCATTGATGGACCTGATTCTGCTCCTAAACGGGTAGGTTTATCAATTATATAATCGTTTATGATTCCTTTATCAAGATACTAGTTTACTAATTTTTTGTGATTCACAACTCATTGCCTGCTTTGTAGCCGTTATCCATTTAGTTCCCATTTAGTTCCCATTTAGTTCCCATTTAGTTCCCATTTTAAAAATCAGGGAGATCAGTGCTTCATCATTGAAAATTACTTATCACTGAATGATTTTTGCGTTAACTCCAAATTATGAACAATAGATCCACTCGCTGATCAAATCTTCCGAATTTCATTCAAATCATTCACTTCCAAATAAAGTGTAATTAGAATAATTCAACCATCATTCCACTGGGATTGTCGCTAGATAAAATCCTGACAACATTTAATTAAAATGGAAATATCAAAAGATGTCCATTGTCCTTACCATTACGCTATTTCTTGTTCTGTTGAAGCAACCCCAGCTTCTAACCAGATCCCATAATTACAGCAGAAGAAAAAGCCAGCAGTAGATCTGGGACACTTCCCTGCGGTGCTGAGGATGATCTGCAGGGCGGTGAGAACTACTGAACAGTGTTACTTAGTGGTGGAGCTGGTCAGTCCTGACCCTGAGAAGCTGCTCCAGTACTTGGTCATCTTGAGAAACATGTTAGTTCTTTTGTTGTTTATGCGCCTTTTTCAAGGTAAGGTTTGTAGCTTTGGTTGGAGATTAGATTGTTAGGAAGATGGGCTGGAGCAAAATAAAACGAGCGTTTTTACAAATCTGGTTAGCAATAGAAATTAAGATTACTAAATGATATCAAGTTCGAAGAGAAGATTTTAATCAAAAGTTATCCAATAATCATAAACCTCAGAAAAGTCTGTATTAAATCTTTGATATTTATATTTACTTACTATGTACACATTGTACTATGTATACAATGTACATTGTACTATGTAAGTATGTATACATTGTACTTTTCACTATGTATACAATGTACATTGTATAAATCGTACTATCTACGTATCTCAAAAACTTAGATTATATTTAACATTATGATTGGATCCAGGGATGATATTTAAGAAATTTAATTGATGGTCTGTCTAAGTAGTTGCGAGTTAGACACTGTCTGACAAAGTCTTTAGCCCCGTCCGACCAGTTCTTAGGATAAGGCAAACATGCATTCAGAATCTCCTGATCATCTACAAAAGGTCGTCTGTTGTTAAGCAGAACGTAGACAAACGTTCCCACCGTCCAAACGTCCAGACTCTGTCCGAACACCATATCTCCCACCACAGCTTCAGGTGGGCTGTACACCCTCGTCCCTCTGAACCTGAATGGTTCGTACTTTTCTTTGATCATCCTCGCAGAACCAAAATCAATCAGAATAATATTCTTTGTTTTAGATTGGATGATCATGTTCTCGTCCTTGAGATCGCCGTGGACTATCATGTTATCATGCAGCCAATCCAGCGCGTTCACAACCTGTCTGAGTATCACTTTGCCTTCAAACTCATTTTGTTTTCCTGCTAAACGAAGATAATCGAACAGAGAGACTTGACTTTGAAACTCATACACCATGCAGTAGTGAGTGAACGTACTGTAGTGGTCCAACAACTTCATTATGTTTTCGTGTGGATACCGGTCTAAGATCTCCTCAGCAATGTCCTCCAGCTGTATCCTGCCAAGTTCCATCTCTTTCAGAACAACCTTGTCCCAGTATGTAGTATCCTGAGCCAGGTACACTGTCCCGAACCCTCCTTCTCCTATCTCCCTTATCTTGGTGTAACGCTCCGGCCCAGTCTTCCCTACTGATATGTACCCCGTCTCTGTGAGGTTGTTCATGTTAAACCCAGCTTCTTCCGCACTGTAGTCCGACCAGTCCCGGCTTAAAACACAGTGCTTGTTCCGGCTTAGTTTCGTGAAGGTAGATTGGTGGGATGTTTCAGGCTTTGGTGAAGATAGATCGTTTAAAAATTTTGTCACCGGTGAGGCTGAGTTGTTGAAATTTGTGAAGAATTCGCCTAATTTAGAATTGGATTGGTGAAAAAACGGGTTGGTGAAGGACATGCTATTCGCACTATTCTCACTAGAGTGCAAGGAAAAGTGCTCTGAGGAAACACTGTTCCCGTTGGCAAACTGGGATCCAGGTCGTGGACTTCTACTGAGTATCCGTATAAACTGGACTGGGGAGGATGCTGGGAGCCCGGGAGAGGGCGTATGTGAACTTGCCTCGAAATATTCAGGACTTGACTTCCTTGCGTTCGTTAAATTAATCGATTTTGGTGGCGGTGGTGCTTTTACTGGAGTTCTTGTTTGTCGATATTTTGCCTGATCTGCGGAACTGTTAGTGGGGATAGGGTGTCGAATTAGTTTTGGATCAGTTCTGTGTATCATACTATCAACCTCATGCGTAATATCCTTGGACAACAGTGACGGGCTCTTTTCTTTTGACCCATGTTTCTCAGTTGAAAAGGGAACTTGGCTTCTGTTTTCAGATTCCTCAGAGTCAAAGCATGTTGATATCATTTCAAATTCAAAGTTCTGATTATTACTGTTGGTACTTGGCGTAAGATGATCACCAGGACGATCCTGTTTGGCATTATTCTTGGTCGGAGACTCTTCTTTGAGGCTGCACATAGTATCAATGCTTGTTTGGTTATGTTGATCTGTAGATCTGATATTGTTCACTGGTTCTTCCCCACCCGTTCCTAAATGAGAAACTTCAGGCAGAGTATTAATGTCCTCCAAATCCTTGTCATCCCCTGACTCACAGATATACGAGTCACTGTCACTATCAGTTCTGTTCTGCTGACAGGCCAGATTATCGACAATATCAAAACACTGCTCACTCTCCGGCTGCAACTCTTCCTCTATAGTGGGACTGTAGGTACGAGTACTGTGACACACGGTCACCACATCCCTGTACATACCACCACAACCTTCCTCCCCACTACCACCACAACCTTCCTCCCCACTACCTCCCACCACTCCTAACTCCGCCTCTTCCACCAGCCCTAACTCCTCCTCCTCCTCCTCGTCACTTAGCGTCTCCGGGGCGTTCTGACAGAGTCCGGACCCTCTGAAACCAGTTAATACTTCGTCTATTTCATCGTAGAAGTCTCCCAGTTTTGTTTTGATTCTGTTGATAATGAGGTATGACACGGAGCCATTTTGAGAGCGCTGGTAGGCTGAAAAACTTATGAGATCTCTAGGAGAGTTACCAGTATCAGCAGTGGTGCTGAAATCTGTCATCTCGATAGGTAGAGCGTTTTAGAGGCCTATAACTGCTTCTTCGGTGGAATCGTATAAACTACATTTAGGGCTTTTCTATTCTCCTTCTTAGATCCGATGATACGTAGAAAATATCGGGGTATAATAGTGTCGTGCATAACAAATGAAACTCAAGTTAGGCAAGATGTAAGCGTTTACACAGTTGTAGTTTAAATGTGAACAGTGTTGAGTAAAATTTGTCACGTGTCGGTCACGTGATATGCTACAGTACTGCAGCGGCATAATATGCGGTTACACAGGCTTCCCCAAGGTTGCCACACCCCAGAGGTAGGCAGAGCATCTCAATGCTATCCTCTCGTGGGCTATCATGGCCCAGCCTCTCTAAAAAAAAAAAAAAAAAAGGCCCGGCTAGAGATATACCGCAACTTTGTTTTGAAATGTGACGATGATTGTGGGATTTAAGTCAACAAAACATAATTAAGGTCACATTTTTAAAAAAATATCAAGAATGAGTCTCACCAGAAGATCCCATGAAGCTCCCAAGTATTCTCCAAATAACTTATTTCTTCTCAATTTGGTGAAAGGATAGTAAACACTGAGATTTGAGACTAATTACTCCCATAATTACCTCAATGTTAATTGTTAATGGTGCATATCTAGAAGACTAGAAGAGCCTCTTCATCATTTTTAGTTTTTCATAGATATCTGACCCAAATAAAACGACTCTTTTAGAAACATTTAAATGTGATTTTTACAGAATAAAAGTGTTGTCTAAATGTTCAACTCTAAACTGTTAACTACATCAATAAAATTCTTCCAAGATCAGTAAAATTAAGAGTTGATATCTGCAGATTTTATTGAATTAACCACAAGAATAATAACGGAAGTAGCTCAACATGTTGGCACTTCTGACCAGCTGTTTAGAAACTCTACTAATTCAGCGTGAGTGCTCGTAAAATTGGATATAAATTCAGAACCGTCAAACCCTGGGTAACCATTATAATATGTAACATATAATGTGATATTTTGTATCTCAATGAGAATTTCTCGAATCAAATTCCGCCATACCGTTCAAGTTTAACAATTTTAATTCAGCTTAAAAGAAATAAAAGGTAAAAACCAGAGAATAGCTCAAAATAAGTTGAATCGTCACAATAGAGGAATCAGTTAATTTTAAGATGTTAAGTTGAATGGTTCAGATGAACAATCCGATCAGGAATCATCATCCGTATTAAAGCACATTTATATTCCACCACTAACTCATTTACACACAGTCCAAGAAAGAGCACAATAACTTTTTAAATTATCATACGTATAACTATATAAATGTAGTAAATCGAAGAGGAGACCCAAAAGTTTGACAGTAATAACTTTTTAACTGTTTAACGCTACATTTAAAGAATTGATCATCCATTGAAAACAATAACAACAGGGAACGGCTGAAATGCATGTTTCACTGAATCACTCCTCTGCAGACCATTAATGTTGTGTAAATATTGAATTTATTAAATTTCTACATCATGTAAAAAGTTTACAAACTTAACAACCTTATTAACTTGGGTTAACTGTATTAGCTTGTGAGCTTGTGGGTAACTGTATCAATTGAAGTTATTTTAACCTGAAAATGCATTAAAAGATATCATAATAATAACAGTAAAGATTACCACCCTGTTCAGAGTTATGTATACTTCAAACTTTAAAATTACTACAAATTCAGCTACATAAATCCATATTTCGCTAATTTTAGCTAAACACGCAATACTTTTATCAATCTACATCGAATATTTAAAAGTAATGTTATTACATAAAAATTACAGCCCCGAAGTAGCTAACTGTAACTTAGTTAGGTGTCAGGTAATAGTACGAACTTGGATATTCCTGAAAGTGAAACAGCAACAGAAACAACTTAACATATTGCTGCGTGCTGGAATTTCAGAGTTCTGATCAAAAAACGTTACTAGTTCACTGTGTGTAGCTGTAAAAGTCGAAAATAATCTACCATAATTTGATGTTATATACCAATGAGAAATGTGATAATTCGTCCCCCTATGTGGGTTTCTCAAATCAAATTCTACTACACCGTTCAAATTTAATAGTTGTAACTCAGCACGAAGGAAAGGTAAAAACCAGAGAATAGACCTAAAATATGGGTTAATCGTAACAATATTAGTAGAGGCATTTGTTAATTTGAAGATGTTCAGTATATCAAGACTTATGCGAACATTCGTTAAACTAAAAGGATTTGAGAACAATAATGTTGGATAATGAAAAACATAAGCAACGCCGGCTAAAATAAATATTATTGCTGTAAGTACAATCAAAAATCCAATTCCTACTACATTATCACCTGCATTATTAAAAACTTCAACAACTACGTTCATGAATAGTGCTAATCCAACTATTCCAAGTATTCCGACAATTATAAGGGCGAATGCGCTTAGTATAAAACACGCGAAATGGGAAGGAGACTTTATAATGTTAACTGGTGAGAACACCCTTAACAACTTCTGCTTGACTATTCTACAACGTATGCTACATGGATGATCTAATCTATCAAACGCTTCAATAATCTGAATGCTGTAGTTACATAATCCTGGGCTAGGGTTATCTTTCAAATAATTGAAAATACCATCATTTGCCATCTTACGTAATTCTCCTATAGTTTCAAAATCTATGGAGAAGTCATTTCCTTGCACATCAATCCAATCGAGCACGATTTCTGCGAAGTGCCAACACTTCAGGTTACTGTTTTTATCGAGCAACTTAATGTCGTCAACCGAGTATTTTCTCCAACAGCGAGTCCGACGTATCAGTTCTAATCTTATTTGCTTTGGTGACGCACATTCGGTCTTCGACAGATCCATGATAGACTTTAGACAAGAGTATGCTGATTTCGATATTTCTCTATTATCTGTATCCGATGAGATTGTCATGATCTTATCTATCACTTCATTGACTTCCGACCAAAACACACATAACACATCTGCCTCATCTGATTTCTGTATTCTTTCAAATAAACCAAGAACAACCTTACATTTCTCATTAGAGTCAATCTTGTTAAAGGTGTTAACCCAAACATCCAGCAAAACATCAAGATGGTTATTTTCTGATTTACACAGCGCATTTAAGATTATTTCATCGAAATCGTCGAAATCAGCAACAAGCAATTGTTCTTCTTCTTCTGTTACGGTCGCCACAAGCAAGTCTTTGAAACTTTCCTTGCTTGAGTTGTTTACCAAGTCCATTACTATTTGAGTTCCTTTTATTCTGTTAGTCAGACTTTCTTCTGAAAATCCTAATTTTCCGAGCATGTGAATTGTTTTTAAAGTCCTCCCAAAGGTCTCTGTCTTAAGATTGAACTTTAACCAACAATTGATCTCTTCAATAAGCGGGACAATATCAAATGTCAGTGCAAATGTCGTTATTACCTGAAACAAGTCCAATATAAAGAGGCCCAGAACCATAAAATGATATATTATGCTAAAGAGCATGCGGCTCAGTTTCAACACGTGTTCTTAAAATTCCGTGTAGAATAATTAGCGAACCAAAATTAATTACGTCCAATAATTAGATAATGACTTACAATAACAAAATACAACTACTATAAACAAAGGTACCTTTATATTGTCGAAAGTAACATCGACTTCAAATCCCTTCAGCAAGGAAATACAATCTTGGACCTCATTCCAATTTCCATTAAATCCGTCAATCAGCCAGATTTCCCCGTTTTCAATCGTCTCCTCAAATGTTTCACTCCATCTGGTAAGCTCGTGTCTCTGTAAGAAGAATGGAGGATTGTCAGCTGGTTGCACAAACACTTTGATTTCATCAGAAATTTCGGGTTGTTCATCATCTCTATCCTCATTTGGCAGTTTTAGTTGCATTATACCTGTAACCTAGGTGATAACATTATATCAGTAAATTTGTTGATCTGTCGAGGGATTACGGACACAGAAAAAGCAGTTGTGGCGGGCAATTTCAAACATCTATATAAATACTGAAATTATTAGCTAAAGTAGCCAGCAAAAGTTACCATGAAAAGACAAAGAAATTATGACGAAATTAACTCAAAGGCCTGATATGGAATGGAAATAAGATAATACAAATAAAGTTTTTATCGCCACAGGTCAGAATTAAGTAGCAAACGTGCAAATAATTCCATGCGGATCTGTTGTGTCACAACGACACACCTAGAATTCCATGAGCTTTTAGCCAGTTATTTATTTCGTTAAATGGTATAGTATTATTCTTAGTAAGTAGTACTTCTTTTGTAGTACTTCTTTTGATGGTGCAGTTTGGTAATCTGATATATAATATGATGATACGTCTAGTTTAATGATACTTCTATTCTTGATATTGTCAAATGTTTTTTCAATGATTATATTCTTAAATGAGACATTGTCGAAAATGCTCCTTCCTTTAAGGAAGTGCTGCTTGTTTGCAATTGCACCTTCAGCCTAGATATAAAAAGGGATTTCTGGGTATTATAAATTTTTAGGAAAACTGGAAAAAGCCACTTCCTCCTATGTCCGTCGAATAATATTTTATATTACCAATGTTACAATAGGCTTTTATGGGGGTTTAATTTAGGTACATTGCAATTTGATTCGATATTTTGAACGACTGTTGATCTTATACAATGATTACAAGGCACAAGCGCCAAATACCGTGAATTACTTTATTTAATCCCATCTAACGCAAAGTAAAACTTGAAATAAACAAAAAATACAACAGTACTTAAGGGCACGTCTCTCCCGAACGTTGGGATGGCCTGAGGTGCTTGTCGACTTTTCAGTAACCCTAAGCCACTCTGTGCCGAGGCACAATACTATCTGTAGGGGGTTAGTCCTACGAGCCAGAGGGTGTGTAACGAACAGAGCACGCAATATATTGTATACATGCAGTAACTAGCTTGTCAAATAGGAAGCACATATCGAGTAGCTAGGGTTAGCGGTTTTAATGACGTTTTATGAATTCAGGGTGTTCCCTCTGTAACTCAATAATTAGATAGAGAGATCGGATTTCACTCATTTAATAGGTACACGGGGATCTCCGTATGCGGCGGTAACAATTGGTGACTAATTCAAATGAAATCTCTGTTGTTGTGACCCTTTAAACAAGTACTGCGGGCTGCTTAACAATGACGTGCACATAAAAATGCTGATAAAATTAGGCGCCACCGTGTAAGCGAACTATGCTACTGATAATGCTTATACCCTCTCATTCGAACACTCAACATGCATGATCATGATATCACTTTCTCACTTCAGAGGCTAGAGCTAAGAATTTGAATCTTCATATTTTGTGAATCATAATATTATGTAAACAAATTTATGCAAGGTATCTATGGATACAGGATATTTAGGAAGCATAATATGGAAATGAATGATCTCATTTTTAAATCCACACGAACCGAGGGATGATGGTTAATCACTCTACACTCGACTGTCACGTGACTTTTTCAACCCGTTCTCTAGCTGGCCCAGACTATTCGAAACCCTAATGGCTAACCCTCTAATCTGATCTCATCCCTAACCCTAACCCAATCCTTAAAGTTAACAAAAGCATATGCTGAAAGTTGAAACCCTAACCCTAACGATAATTAGGCCAACTTCCTTATAGTTATACAGTCATATCACGTTATCGAGGCATTTTTTTCGCCAAAATCTCCCTATGGAAGCATTTTAACCCTATGTCATGGGGTTGATTGAGATTCGGAATCAGTGTCCGAAAATACATCGATTCAAGTTGGTTTCAACTATCGGGGGGCCGTTTTAGAAAAATCTCGAATATCGAGTGATTTAGCACGCTCGGTTCGGAACCGAACATTACAACTTTATGTCATTATAATTAAAATTAAAAGGATAAATCTAATAAATGACCTTCAGAAACGAGGAGGGACAGAAGGAGGACATGATGTTGGGAGCTGAAGCGGAGCTGATCGAGAACCGACCAGCTAACCTGCGTTTCTGTGTGGGAGTACCTGTCAAGAGTCACGTGACTGTCAAACTGGACGATGGAGACGGCAGGTTGGTTTTGACAGTTTTCATGAATTTATCATGACGTCATTTTTTGCTACATTTTATGTTTGATTTCTTTATTTTGTGGCTATTATGGCTAACGTCTGAGCCAGTGGCACAACGAGTGCAAATTTCAAAAGGGAAAACATTATTAGCGGCATTTCAAGTATATTATGAGTTTAGATTGAAATTGGCTAATCTCCTCTGAATTGAATACAAATAACACACGTTATTGCCGACGTTTCGCCCCCATGGCTTCTTCAAGGCGGAACAAAAACTTTGTTACATAGTGACCTGGTAAATATCCAAATTAATACATAAAACTCTGAGAAACATTAAAAATAAATGGGAAGATTCTAAGCGGTAGAAAATTTTAAAGCAAAAGATAGATGTTAGGCCAAAGAATCTAGAACTGTCCAATATTTGAGAGCTAGACCAACGTACACAGAACAGCAACGAAAATAGCTTCCTACTCCCTAACATTTTCGGGGAAACTGAAAGGGTGCCACGTACATATATTTTGATGACATTTACATAATAGCCCATGTGGTCTTTTGCCACGAGTCTGCTTCAGGTGAGAGCTGAGTGTTTATTTTAGGAAGTAACTGCTTGATATACAGTGATTGCCAGATCATTCGGTCTGCATAATCCTTACATACTTTGAGGACTTCAAATTTAAATGGTTCGATAGGAATTTCTTTTATTCCAGGGTGTGACATGAGATAATGTTTCCCCATGGCTGTCTTGTTATTTTTATTCCTTACAGATTTTAGGTGTTCCCAGCATCTGTTGCGTTTGAACCTGCCTGTTTCACCACAGTACTTTGCATTGCAGATATTGCATGTCAGTTTGTACGCTATGTTCTTCTGCATACATAGATCATCACAATCATAGCACTTTGAAGCACTCTGTTTGTTACATGGTGTAGGGTGTAGTGCTGATCTAGTGAGTATTTCTCCCAGTTTCTTGTCCGGATAAAATGATACTTTGGTTTTGTCCAATAGATCATTTTGACGTAGAATCTGATATACTTTCCGTTTGTGGTATTCATTAACATATGGGAGGCTTAGGTACTGTGTGATTCTCAGTCGTGTCTGGTTAGGTGGTTTATCTTTGTTTATTTCCCTCGTCAACCTCTCTATAACACTGGGTGTAAAATCGTTGGAGAGTAACATGTCTTTGATTTTATTTACACCACGTTGTTTGAATTCGTCTGTAGACCCATTTCTCACTGCTCTTAACAACTCGTTCCTAGCACTATTCATAATAGTACTTCTCGGATGTCCAGAGTTGTAGTTGAGGAATATGCCCAAACTTGTCGGTTTTATGAAGAGTTCGAATTGTGGTTTATCTGAGTTCTCTTGCAAGTGGATAGTGAGATCTAAGAAGTCTATTTGTTTAGGGTTAGCTTCATATGTGAACTGAATTTTCGGGTTAAGCGTGTTAACATACTTAAAGAGTTGACTGACGTCATTTTCTGTTCCTTCCCCTATAGTGATACAGTCATCAACATACCTGTTCCAGCAATACACAGGCATGAGATTTGATGGTCTATCTCCTGGTTCAGCTTCACTGTATGTGAAATCTTGTTCCAGTAATGGTTTCTCTACTGTCAAGTATACGTATATGATTGCAAATGGTGGGGCTGGTTTTACTCCCATCCCTAGTCCTTCCGTTTGTCTATAGTATTGTTCATCAAATCTAAAATATGCAGACTGAGTCACGGTTTTCAGCATAGTGACAAAGTCAAGGTGTTCTATCCCAAGCATATCGATTTTATCCCTGTGATGTTTGATAAAGTCTGAGACCACTTTGACTCCATGTTCCAGTGGGATGTTGGTGTATAGGCTCTTCACATCGGCTGTTATGAGCATGTGATTGGAGTTTATTGAGCATTGTTGCAGTCGCTGTCGGGCCTCAGTGGAGTCTTTGAGGTGAACAGGTACATACTGAAGGGCTTGTTTCAAGATGTGGTTGGTAGCATGTCCAAGTCTCTCTCCTGGTGAGTCAACTTGTGATGTTACTGGTCGTAGTGGGGGTGGATTGATTTTCTTGTGTGTCTTGTATGTACCATAAAACTCAGGTAATCTTGGACAATAAGGTTCAACTCCTTCTAGTTTAGGGTATTTCTCTATCAGGTGTTCACATAAAAGTTCGATATCACTTATCATTGCTGGGAGCGGCAATAACGTGTGTTATTTGTATTCAATTCAGAGGAGATTAGCCAATTTCAATCTAAACTCATAATGATAGACCCTCTGACAAGGGCAAAGCGTCATATATACGCTACAAACTCAATTTCAAGTATATATCATGATTTGATTTGAAACTTTTACAAAATAGCAAGTATACAAATGTACAGCAATTCGAACAAACATATAAAATGGGCCGAAATGTATAAATGCTAAAAAGCGTGGGTCAGTGAAACAAGTACAGAGGACAACTTTCAGAACAAGAGTTTTTTGGCCGCCCAAAGTCTCAATAACATCACCTCCACCTAGTAATAAAATTATGAAATGTGAAAAGTGTGAAACAATCAAATAATAATGTATGTATATAATATAATTGTCTCTCAAATACAGATAACGTCCGTTAACTCTTAAAATACCCCTACAAGTACATATTATACTTGGTGGTGTCCGAGAAACATGAATTACGTCATCATGGTGTCTTCTTAACCCGGCTACAGACCTTCCCGTTACGGATGTAGTGGTCGAGATGAGTCTGTTCAGCCCTCTTCTTCTTCAGGTCAGTTACCACGTTCTTCCTTGCTGCACGCTCTTCACTGGATCTATCAGGACAGATCCATACATTTTTGTGTGCATCAGCCATCTTCAGTCTCCCTGTTTTCATCAGAATCTGATGAACTGCTGTTGAGCTTGGGACGGTGATCTTGACTGGTCGGATAGCCGTACCTGGCCTCTTCCAGCCGACTCTAGTCGCTTCAAAATGAGGTTTCTCCCCGATCTCCTCCAATAGTGCGGTTACCAGAGCTGGTAGCTGTTCTTCATCCTCTTCTTTCAGACCAAACACTATCAGATTCTTGCTCCTGTCCTCCTCTGCAGCCACACTCTTCATTACATTCTTCAGAATTTTACTGTTGCAGACCGCGCCACTTGTGCTGTTCTTTTGTACAGCTGCACTGTAGCTCTTAATTCCTGTCTCCACCGTTGTTTGTACTGTCTCTTCAACTGAGGTCTTAAACAACTGTAGTTGTTCGTCCTTCTGCACTAGCATCTGGTCCTGCAACCTGACCATCTTTTCCTTGTCTGCTAGTGCTTCCGTCTTGAGGCACTCAACGATTTCCATCATAGCGCTCATTTGACTACTCTGCCGTCGTACGAGGTCTGCTGCTTGCATAACCCAGTTTGCCATATACCTTTTATAGATAGACGGAGACATGAGTATTTCCTGGTCCATATTTCCACGAATTTCGAAGTTTTCTAATTTCAGTTCTCTTGCCATCGAAGTGAACCATCTTTCAGTACAGCCCTCTACATCTTCCTTTTCTTCGTAGTTGAAATCCTTGATTTTCTTCTGAGATCGGGTCAAATTCAGATCATCCTCCATGGTGTACTTGTATAATAATGTACAATTACACAAGCAAAGGCTAACTACGCGGTAGCAGCAAACTGATCATAAATTATTAAAACCCTTTCTCTCTCAGTTTTGTAGTGTGTGATATGCGAACAAGTCTGGTCCTGAAACCTGCTAACATTCAGTCTCAGTGGGCAGCCATTAACTTCCTCTCCGGCTCCCTACAAAACGCTCTTGATAACAACTTCTTCCTCTACGGCAAGAGTCACAAATGGTGCTCCTTTTATACCAACCAAAATGACGTGAGTCACGCAATAAGACTTTTAATTTTGTCATTGATAATTGCGATCTTTAATTAATTATAGTCACTTCATTTACTTTAATTACTTACTTTAACTACTTTAATTACTAAAATCTAATATTTGCAGATTAAGAACTTTTCCTGAAAAGTTTTACTTTTTGTGTAAGGTAAAAGTGTTAGCATACTTCCTCCTTCTGTTTTTAACATGTTAACAAGAGTACTATCCACTCAGATGGGCAGTGCAAGTAACTGGAACTTGTCCAGTTTTAGGAAAACACCAAGAAAGAGCATCATGGAAATATTTGACAAGAGGGCTGCGTTTGATAATCAGAAATCCCCGATCGGTGTCACTAAAAACCTCCTCGATGTTGAACCTTCAGCAAGGGTTAGCCCGATAATATTATGTCTGCAGTCTGTCATCTCATACTTTCAGATAACACGGCTTACTAAATTACATTTTAACGAGATATAATGCATTTTCACGATATCTAACAGGAGCTGCCGATTGCTTCTCTGGACGAGTTGTCTCGGTTGATTGTTCTGACGATAAGGAGCGTTATGTACAATATAGACCTCGATGAAGCCAGCTGTAAATCCATCAGGTCACTACTTCTCAATGTTTGATAACTTCGCAGATTTTTATTCGGCGCGTTATTTGCAAGTTTATTTTAATTTGAAACGTTTATCTGGTAAATTAATCATCACTCCGTACTTTAAAGAACACAAGTGGAAAAAGATATGGGAATGAGCCTGAATCATTACAAGAATTTTATCGAAGAGAAAATCCTGATGACACTCGGTCAGATGGACGAACCGTCTCTAATTAAAGACTACCTTTACCTTGGTAAGTAAAGTGAGCTGATATACTGATGGCACGTGATCAGTTACTGTTAGCTTAGATCAATCGGGTATTATATCGTCAAACAGAACAGAAGAACAAAGTCTCAAACTCTACCTTAGTACCTTCTGAAAAGGGCCTCATTCTCGTGACCATTTGATCAATTACAAAATGCTTATGGATTTTACATTTTCTGTAAAATTTATATTCCTCCCAAATAATTATCCATTCCTCATGTCGTTAAACAATGTTTACTCCTCCAGGATCGGAATGGAACGCGTGTAACTACGAGGAACTGGTTGAGAACGGCATAACTCACATTCTCAACGTTACCTCAGAGATAGATTCTCCTTTCGAGTCTTCATTCGACTATCTTAGGTATTAAAGCCACTATTAAGTACTAAGATATTTACAGTGGGCATTAGTCGTGGGTGTGAGTAAGATACTATCATCACATCATGATAACAATAACAAATAATTACAGTATTATACCCTCTCTAAATCCTTCTCCCCGTCAAGGATCGAAGTGTTGGACGTGCCGAAGTCTAATCTTTTGGAACACTGGGAAAATACTCATAAGTACATTAAGAATTGCCGGGACTCCAAAGGCAAGGTAAGTCCCCCCAGACGTGATTATTTAAGGCAAAATTAGCCAAGTTGCATAATGATTCATCACTAACATATTATTTAAGACATTAATATATAAAATCCCAACCATGATGTTTACTCCACTTGCCCTTCAGGTGTTAGTACACTGCCAGATGGGAATCAGTAGATCAGGGTCCACCACTATGTCCTACTTAATGAGAGAATACGACATGTCGCTCTCAGACGCCTCTTCCTTCGTGAAGCATCGCAGGTCTTGTGTCAAACCTAATTGGGGTTTTCAAAAACAGTTAGAGCTCTATCAGAAAACCATCACAGAGTATCACAATGATGAACAGACATTGAATCAAATCCTGGATTCTACTGATATCAATGAACTTTATGCAGCTGGTGGTGAAGTAGGATAGAATTCAGTCTTTTTAAAAGCTCCTTGTCAGCTTTCAGTCAGATTAGTTTGCGAGTGAAAATGAGGTACTATAAAAATAAGTAAAGAGCGTGCATCTATCGATAGTCGATGTATATTGTATGAAGAATACTGAAGAGTAAGTGATGGAGATCAAATAATTTTGATGGATTCCATGATTATCAAAACTGAGGCAGAATCGAACTTGCAAATTTATGCAGTTTTTAATTAAGATTTTTGAGTTTTTCAATATGTTGATAAACGACACGTCCTTATAGTTATAAATATATTTTAATTCGATTCGTTAGATTTGATAGAATCATACAAATATTAAGGGGTTTATAATGATTTAAAGCTTGTAAAGATAACCTTAAATTTTTTGAAGTTTTTAATTGTAATTGTATTCAGTAAACATTCGGCGATTTCATTCATCGTTGTTTGTGAACTCATGATATCAGTCAAAATCAGAATTCCTGAAAACCGCTTTGTAATTGTTCAATAAAACAGTTGTAGTTGTACAACAACACAGATTTCACTTGGACCTCATAGACAAACTGAAGCAGTTGCTTGGCAAGACGAATCTTAGATTTCTCGAGCGTGCTAAATCACTCTACAGTCGATCTTCGAGATTGTTCTAAAAGGGCCCCCGACAGTTGAAACATACTTCAATCGATGTATTTTCGGACGCTGATTCCGAATCACCCCCTATGACATAGGGTTAAAATGCTCCCCTGACGAGATATTGGCGAAAAACTGTCTCGATCACGTGATATGACCGTATAAGGAAGTTAGTCCAATTTTTCGTTAGGGTTAGGGTTTCAGCATATGCTTTTGTTAAGGATTGGGTTAGGGTTAGGGTTGGGATCAGATTAGAGCTGTTAGGGTTTAGAAAAGTCGTTCAGGACCAGCTAGAGAACAAGTTTTCCAGGACGATTCTATGTGCTATGGCTAATTTCAGCCGAGAACCGGACACGAGGGCGTTGGACACAAGCCACAAGGGCGTCCTATTCCTAAAAGGGTGGACACAAGGGCGAGTCACATGACTCAGTTTAACATGGACATGAGGGTGGAACCAAACACCGTCCTAAATTAATGAACTATAAGTAATAAACTTGTAACACTCACTTTGGAGTTTGGTTACCTTGGTGTGCTTTAAGTTCACAGAATCCCATATTGCATATCGGGTTATCAGAGTTGCTGACCACCCGGACAGCGAGGTCACTGCTTTAATTCCACTCTAATCCAGTAACGAGTTTCCATTCTGGTGCAGCTGTATCCTGCCACTGGAGGCTCATCTGGGAATGTTTTCACAAACATCGTAAGCATTTCTTTAAAGTGCAGGGGATTTCGATAGTATATGGAGGTTTGGTTGGATTAAGTTCCACAATCGAGGTCCGATAACTGCAAAAAAGATATGCTAACATTTAGAATACATCTTGGTTTGGTCCCGTTCAAAATTCAGCATTTTGGCCGGGACCGTACCGAAGTTCCCAGTCCGATTTTCAGCGGGACCGGGATCCCGGTCGAGCCTTGCTCAAGACCCATGTTTTTTGGCTCATGGCCATACTCACATTGGATTACATGATCGTACAAATAAAGTTACCGACTTACCTAGGGGCCCCAGGCTATAATATAATGTTTATAAACATGATATGAATAAAAATTCGGCGGAATGATGCAGGCTGAGCGCAGCCCAGTAACGGAATGACAGGCTAGCTGAGCGTGAGTGAGCGCCTTCCAATAATTATATTACCACTCGCCATGAAAATCCTGCAGCTCAACTTGAACTACATTACCTGAGGACCCCAGGCTATTATGTTCATAAAGATTTGGCGGAATGACAGGCTGAGCGCGGCCCAGTAAGAACTACAATGATTTTTTTGATTCACGATGTCAATCCTTCGCAGCTCGGTGAGGCACAATAGTGCATTTCGCCGATCTACCGTGGTTGCGAGAAGAATTATTTAATGCGCGGCGCGACCCAGTAGTGCATCGCGCTACAATTGGATTTTCACAATTTTTCTATGTTGTTATGGAACATTTTATTTTTAAGCAACCTTCGTATAAATAAATAAGGTCCATTGTGCTTGACCAATCTAATGAAACATAAGTACTGACTGCCTTGAAATCTAATCAACCTTCGAGCTTCGATTTTCATTTCGATTAGTTCGATTCTTAACATGCAGTCGTTTCACTTGTCTAAGTCAAACTCAACGTAATGAAATGTGAATTTGAAGCTAATAATTGGATTAAAAATATTCCAGGAAATCTTACTGATATGACAAAAGATAATATGATATTGAAAAATTATCACCTCTAGTAACACGGCCAGCCAGTAAGATTTCCTTGGAACCCGGACAGTCTTTGCACGTTAGAAAAAATATCTCAAACTTTAAATTTAATGCCAATGTTTGGCAATCAGCGCGCGCGGGAACATGATTTGCATGATTTTGATGTACAAATTCTATAAGTATCAGCAACCGGCAATACTTATAATTATATTTTTATTAGCCCCGGCGTCCAAAACAGGTGGTGTAATTCTTATTCCTTCATCAAGTTATTCTGTTGTAGGTTTACAACCTACCAGGACGCGCGCCGAGTTGGAACAGATATTTTACGAGTATCACCCGTTAAGTTATTCTGTTAAACACAATTTTAAGCTTCTTTGTTAACAATATATAGCCTCGTGATGCTAAGGAGTTAATATTTCATCTAATGTTAAGGTTCGCTGAGACTTATTGACGGGGCACGTTTTCAGTGATGCACGCCGCCGCCGGACGCCGCCGCGCCGGCACATTTTCACACGCCGCCACACCGATACCTCTCAAGTCGGCGTGGCGTGAAAGGAAATAGAAAGAGTATGGAGCCAGTCGGGGTTGATTTTGAACTCTAGGAGATCCAAATTGTCCAACGACAATGTTAAGAATTTGACTTTTCTTAAATATAATTGTAAAAACCACCAAATATAACTGTAAAAACCACACTTATTACATCATTATTTCATGCACGCACGTACGCCACAATTTTTGTGGGCCTGGAAATTCAAACCTAAATTTTGACAAAATTATGTTCCACGCCGCCGAACGCCGCCACGCCGGGCCATTTTGGGCACGCCGCCGCCGGTTGGCTAAAAATGAACCGGCGTGCATCACTGCACGTTTTACATTTTCTTATTGTCCTGCTGGTTTGTTGACCAGCCTCATAGAGCTAGCTCCGTGAGGCCGAGGCTGGTCAGCATATCTTCAATTTATTACATATTTTTTACACGCTAACCTAACCAGCTGATGGGCATTATCATGACATAAATGTTATTTATAATGAATCTGGTTACTGCATTAAAACCCCAATTTACCGTGGAATTTTGACGGATCACAGTTTAAATTTACCTCTGTAGCTATTCCCACGATAGAAATCTTATTTTTATCAACGGCCGTGATGAATGGATTTCCAGTAGGATTTCCAGTAGAAATGGATTTCCAGTAGATTTCAAGTCGAATCACTTCGGGCTTATTTTGATAGCTTTGAGCTATTACAAACCAGTTGCTCCTCTTCTCACTAACTATCGGACGATTTACGTACTAAAGTTCGATAACGAAAGTTCGTGGTTTTCGAATGTCACTATACTATTACATCGGGTCTCAATAAGAGGTCTCCACTGCCTAGGCATCAAACCTTGGCAATCGGTAATTTTCCTCTGGCCCGGAGTCAGCTGACCCTAGGGACCAGAGGATAAAGACGTAGAGACTGTGTGTATCTACAAAAGTGGATGTTTTTACAAGAGACAGGGCTTGCAATGCAAGGGAAGAAAAATGGGCGAAACAATCATAAAGTGTATATTATATGAATTAGCAAATAGAAATTCAAACAATCCTACGCTACAATAAATGTTTATTACACAATTACTACTATTATACTAATACTATTACTACTATTATACTAATGAACGTTATAAATTCGAGATCCTGGTCATGGTAGAAGTAGAACCTACTAACCTACAGGTGGACATGGATTAAGTTTAACCCATTTACCCGAGCTAACTGTCAATAAACTTAATAATCACTTCTGCTAATTGAGCGAGCATGCTGTCTCTTTTATTGTGCATGTGGATGGCAAAAAAACAGTATTGTCTTTGAGGTGCTGAAAGTTAAATTACCAAAGAAAGTTTTGATTAACAGAAAATCATCAAAATAAAAAATAGATTTTGGATGATCTTTGAAGAAAAGCTTTTCTGCCGTTTTCTTGGCCGAAATTTCGCTGTTTGACTCAATTGTTGTTTTGGCTGTTATAGTTGTTATATCAAAATTGTTCAAAAAGTAGATAGAAACATTTTTTTAAGTAGATTTTATATTATTTCCTTTCAGTGGATAAAAACGCAGCTAAATTAAAACACGACAACTGAAATGCTACGTAATGTTACGTGAAAATCATGAAATATTTAGCGCAATCACTATACTTTCAACATTTTCATTTATTTATTTCAAATCTTCTTAAAATGCCTCTCAAAATCTTAATTTTATTTCGAAGTATCCATAACAGAAGTCCGATAAAGAATTCAAACCAAAAAGATAAATTATTTTAACAACTCATGTTTGCGCTGATTAAACCACTGTTAGCTCCGGGACCGTTTTGTCCTCCCGCCTTAGTCTTCAGCCAGCAGTGGTTATCAGACTTTCTCAGAGTGAAGGAGACGCAGTCAGCAGCGTCAAAGCAGCTCGTGTGACAATCCACATATCCATTAGATGGGAAGTTTCTCAAATCTGCACCCCAGAAATTAAATCCGTCCATGGCACATCTATTGTCTGTGGCCTCAAATTCAGGGGAACAGTCGATATTCATGCTGACTAAATCAACATTTGGTGAGGGTCCGCTCTGTCCACCTCTCTTCGTCTTCAACCAGCAGTTGTTGTCAGATTTTTGAAGTGTGAAGGACTGACAATCCTGAGCCATCCTGTAGGAACGAGCACACCGATCAAAGCTGGCGGCTCTGAAGTTTCTCAAGTGCGCTCCAATGAAATCTTTGCCGTCTCTTAAACAGTCTTTGTTGAGCTCCTGAGTTTCACACTCCATATTCCTACTGATCAGGGCGTTGTTTGGAGAGGGTCCAGTCTCCCCTCCTCTCTTCCTCTTCAACCAGCAGTAGTTGTCTGACTTTCTCAGAGTGTATGATTGGCAATCAGCTGTATCACTACACGCTGTGGCACAGGCCTCATAGCTCTCAGCTCTGAAGTTCCTGAAAGTTGCACCCAAGAAGTCAAAACCGTCCATGGCACATGATCTGTCGGAAGCTACAAAGCCTGGTTTTGGAGCACAGTCGATGTTCATACTGATTAAATCATCATTGGGTGAGGGTCCAGACCGTCCTCCTCGCTTGTTCTTCAGCCAACAATAGTTGTCTGAGTTCCTGGTGATGGCTTTGCAGTCGGGTTCGTTAACACATGCCATGGCACAAGCTTCAAGGCTTGATGCGCTGAAACTTCGGATGTCAGCTCCCCCAAAGTTGAATCCAACTCTCTTGCAATTCAAGTCATATAGTTCTGGTTCTGGTTCTGGTTCTGGTTCTGGTTCTGGTTCTGGTTCTGGTTCTGGTTCTGGTTCTGGTTCTGGTTCTGGTTCTGGTTCTGGTTCTGGTTCTGGTTCTGGTTCTGGTTCTGGTTCTGGTTCTGGTTCTTTTTGATGTTCTTATCGCATTTCTTTGCAGCTTTTCCTCCCTTCTTGTCTCCTTTTGCTTCCTTTTTGTTTCCTTTTCCTCCTTCAACGAATGCAAGGACGGCTACGATAGCCACTAGAAAAACGAAAAGTCTCGCTATTGTGCTGATCTGGATCAAAAGTGAGGTACGGACCACAGGAACGTACTTTAAATACTATAGTCCGGCTCCGTCCTCCCAGAGTAAAGTCAGTTTAGTAAATTGAGGAGTGTCTGTACAATCAGTACAATTTGTGAAAAGAAACTCATGGTTAGTCTATAAAACACACGAAAAGCAGTGTGCTCCTTACCCATTAGCCTCTACCTTTGTTATCAAAACACGTGATTCGATCACGTGATGTTATCTCATTGTAAACAGGGTTTATTTGTTTGATTACGTGTAGCTTATGGTAAAGTATTAACACAAGTTAACTAATAATATTATGTATATGCAAGCACAGATTCGAAGTAGAAGGAAATTTCGAGATCGTCTGGAAGGGCTGATCTAAAAGCAAGCTCTGCTCAGTATTTATAGCTAATCTAACTAAACTATCACTAACGAGCTAGTTAACAAATATATGACATCTAACTTTGCTCTACAAATTAATTATCTTTCGCCGCGATTTTCTAGATTTTCGCGGCACGTGCAGAATCGCGATTTTTACCATTCTCCGCGACCAATCGCGATTTTTGACGTTTGCCGAGACAAATCGCGATTTTCTCAGATCCTCGCGACAAATCGCGATTATTCCAGTTCGCTGAGGACCAAATTTGCGCATTCTCCTTTAACATTTAAATCCGAGGGCCAAATATCAAGTTCTTTATAATTATATGGAACCAATCACATGTAGGTACGGACCGAATGTAGGTACGGACCGAAAAAATATTTTCGGCTCATAAGGATCAGGGTAGCATGAACATAAACAAAAGTAGTTTCCAGAAAAACTTAATTTCGATTTAGAAAATTTTTGGTCCGAGTCATTCTCGATAGGTACAAGGAAAGTGCATCAATATGTAAGTTACTCTCCTTGCTTCTATATAAATATAACCTTTATAATAATTCTTACGTAAACATTATAATAATTTTCTATTATCACTAGAAGCCGTACACACCTATTATCTACCCAGGAAACCTTGCTGGCTGGGGCCTAACTTCGAAAGTAAAAGAGCTAGAGACTTTTTTTTGCAAAATGTTCGCCTTGTAAAAGTAACGTTACCTCCCCAGGAGGAAAATTAGGGACATTGTAAAGAGAGAGAGAGCGCTATTGAAAAATTATCACCTCTAGCAAGCCCGCCAGGCAATAAGGATTCCTGGGATCGAAATTCTGTTTTAAAAAACAGTAATGCCGGCCGGGACCGGGACCGGAGCAAAAACGCCAAATCCCGGCCGGTATCCCGGTCGAGCTCTGCTTGTAATTGTATCACGTCGTGACCCCCCAATCCCAATCCCATTTCACTTATAAGTATCGGTGCGAAAGCCACGACACAGCCGCGTACTCGTGCAGGCCTACAACGTGTGGCAATTACCGTTTACTTCTAGACTCTAGCTAGGGTCTTAGATTACAATATTTACTAGGAAAATTGCAAATCACCTACCCGGTACAGATTGCAAGGATGTAGATTATTGTGCAAATGGGTCCGCTTATCTTAAACCTAATTTACAATTGAATAATGTAATATTATACAGGCACAGGAAGCAGGCGTGATATTTCCTCTGAATCCAAATGTGAACCGAAAATCATTCATGATCTTGGTTACAACTACAAGACGTTACATTACCCTCTATTTACACTCCTTGGCTACACGAGGAGCCATACCAACAACCAATAGTAATACGATGACAGGAGAACTTTCCAAGTACTAGCCTGATTGATGAAATTATGATAAATCGATAATAACATTTTATTCCCTTTTATCTAATTATCTGGTCACTGATATCTTTTGCAACGACCAACAAATAACATTCGATTTACTCGAGCACTAGTCACGTTTGCATTTTGGGGTTGGATTTCCGAAACGATGATTCTGATAGTTCTCCTACTTGGGGTGAGCCTAGCAGAAGTACAGGCGGCCAAACAGTCGTGTCCCGAAGCTAAACAACTATTTGAGCGGTGTCTCAATCGTGGTGAGTCTCCAAGCCAGTTTAAAGTATTGATTATCATCTTGCTGAAACCTCCTCTAACCGAATTTAATTTTTGCTCGATTCTTTACAATTTAGTAAGTTTTAAGAAGTACGAGCACGACGTTGACAAATAAATGTCCAGGGTACGAAGCACGGCAATTGGAATACTGTATTCTCTCTGATAATGATATGGAGGTTAAGGATAGGAGCTGCAATAAAGCTGAAAAGATACTTTACACGACCTGCGGGTACCGACAATGTAGCGGAAACTTCAGATCTGATGACGTCACACTCCCATCACCTGAAAATGACATGGCAGTAGCCTCAAATAACGACCTCTGTACGAAGATAGGATCTGAGACCCTGGAGAAGGGGGGCAGTGCAGTGGACGCTTCCATCTCAATCCTTCTTTGTCTGGGAGCAGTCCAGCCTCAGTCTAATGGTATCGGGGGAGGGGGCTTTATGGTCGTCCACACTAAGGAACATGACAACGTTATCAACTTCCGGGAAATGGCACCTAAAGCGTCCACCCAAGAAATGTTCGTGGAAGACAGCTCCTTGTCTGTAAACGGAGGGCTAGCAAGTGGGGTTCCCGGATCAGTGGCTGGATATTGGAAAGCTCATAGACTTTTTGGAAAACTAAACTGGGCTGACCTGTTTGCTCCAACTGTAGCTCTGCTGAACGAAGGTTTTCCAGTTTCAAAGCACATGGAATATGCACTCTCCCGTACGAAACAGTATCTGATAAAAGATTTGAATGCAAGGAAAATATTCTTCAAAAATCCTGAAGATCAAGAAAGCTATTTGAGGGAAGGTGAGATGTTCCGGAATGATAAACTAGCTGAAACTCTCCAACACATCGGTGACCATGGTCCCCAGGCTTTTTATAGAGGACAAATCGCAAAGAACATTGTTAGGGCCACGGTAAGTGTAACATATGATTCTTAATGTATACAATCCAGTCTTTTATATTCTGCAATTCAAATAGGAGATTCGTGCAATGACCAGTTATTATTATTAAATATTTTTTGAATGGCTAATTAAATCATTTTCAGAAAGCAACAGGAGGAATAATGACCATGTGGGATTTATCACGATACCGTGCTCTGGTTCAAGAACCTCTCCAATTTGAGTACAGATCTAAAAGGTTCTTAGCTGTGCCACCTCCTGCCTCGGGCCATGTCCTTTCCATCGTGTTTCAGCTTCTGGACAATTTTGACCTCAGTTCCCAGGATGCTCAAGCATGGAGCGAGATTCTGGAAGCTATTAGATTCGGGTTCGCAATTAGGGGCCAAACCGGTGACCCGGAATTTTCCGAGAAATCAAAATGGTTGGTGGAAAAAGTTCAGAACGGAACCTGGTCTAAGGAGATCCTGAAAAAGTACGTGAAAAAGAACAAAAACCAGTTCAGAGGGCCCTACGACAATGTGGATGAGTACATGCAATCTGGACCTCTTTACGAAAACTTTGACGGAACCCACACTGCGCATGTTTCCGTGCTTGGACCTGACGGAAGTGCTGTATCCTGCACCTCCACTGTCAACCTGTGGTTTGGGTCTCGAGTCATGACTGATGACGGCTTCATAATGAACAACCAGATGGACGATTTCTCGACCCCTGGAGCCGTCAACACGTTTGGGTTCCCATCTGCTCCTGAAAACTTCATTGTCCCTGGGAAACGGCCTATGTCGTCGACTGCCGCCTCAATCATCGTAGACGAGGAAGGTAGAGCCCGTTTTGCTACTGGAGCCGTGGGTGGGTCTAGAATCATAACAAGTACCATTCAGTCCATCATAAATGTTCTGGATTGGGGAATGACTCTGGAAGAAAGTCTTAATGCTAAAAGGCTTCACGACCAACTTACAACAGAAACAAGGTACGAACCAGGATTTGACGAAAAGTTGCTAAAGGAGCTAAGGGAGATGGGATATAACATGGTAGAGAAGAGAGGAATTATGTCCGCCGTATGCAGCGTGTCTAGTTTGAATGAGGAAACTGAAGCCCGTGGTGATCCAAGAAAACAGGGATCCGGACGTGTCATTAGGATGTAACTGTAAGTATTGATCAATACTTTTTGGACTCAATACTTCAATACTCAATGTAGTAGTGAGTCCAAAAACATTATAAATTATAACATGTTTGAATTGTTTATAATAATAGTCGGTTTATAGTAGATCAGAGAAATTGTTTAATGTTTAACTGTACGACTTGCAGTTGGTCTAACCAGAGCCCTCACCACACACGCTTGCGGTACTTTTAGTGTAACTATAAGCACGTGGTTACTGGTTATATTATAGTTGGTTATATTATAGGTGAACTGTATTATATGACATTCAGACATTGATTGCTAACTAACATTTTCCTCTCATGTCTCAACATTTAGAAATTTAGCTTAATTAATTTTTCTTCACATATATTTTTATTGTCGATGTCATTATTTATATTATGAATACTTTGTCATTTTTAAATCATATCATTTCATTTACAATGATGAGGTTTTAATTTGACGGACTCAATATCAAATATTTATAAGTAAAATGTAAAACCATGACGATCGGTTCAAAATAAATAATGTTATTAAACATTAAACTAAAAATTACATATAAATGTCAAAGTGATTCAAATCAGAAACTTGATCGACAAAATGCCGATTCTGACGGCCCTTAACTATACCGTAGCTCGACGCAATAGCTTGACGCAATATAACGTATAAGCATAAAAATACCCAGCAGTTAGCAGCAGTTTCTTTGCACTTTAGACTTAGTCTCCCTAGCTGTGTGGGCGCGATTGCAGTTTTTTGCACTTCGTTCCTCCTAGCTGTGTAGGGGGTGCACGATAAAAATAAACTTGCTATGCACAGGAGGACTATAGTGCAAAGAAACTGCTGCTATAACTGCTGCTCACTGCTGCTCACTACTGGTCACTGCTGCTCACTACTGCTCACTGCTGCTGTCGCGCGCACTGCTGTGGTGCTAAAATTATCTACTAATATGAAGATGTCTTATCAAAAACACGTTGCAGCTTGAAGAAATTTAATTATACACATGCCTGGATCCTGTTTCAGATCAACACATACAGCTTGTCATGTGATGGAATATGAGCTGACTGGGGTGATAAACCTACACACGTCTTTATGACCTGAGCAAGCTGATAAATTGTGAGTTGTGGGATGGTAGTGGAATTTCAAAGTCACGCCATGGGGAGATTATGTGCTGATAGTCAAGTTACCACATCATGCCATGGTGATAAAATTATCAACAATTATGAAGGTGTCTTATCAAAAACTCGTTGCAGCTTGCAGCCTGCATACTTGAGAAATAATTGAATTGAATAACCTTTTGCAAAAGTAGACTCATATTACAATGGTAATCTAATTGATTGATGTATATGGGGGACAGCAAGTAACTTCGTAGTTTCACATTGCCTTGTTTCTTTGCTTCAGTAGAAATTTAAAAAAATGAACTCTAAGCTTTTCTGTTGTTTAAACCAGCTTATAATTGCAAATAATTACCTATTAAAGACCCCTCCAAAGATTTATCTCCATTCTGGAGATGGACCTGTAACTCTTGAGTCTGTCGAGCACTGCATCCAACATGTAGGAATATTTCCCAGTGGGCGCATTAAAGGATTACACCAGAGGAACGTGAATGGGGATCATTGCAAATGTCAACTAGTCGGACAGAGATCATCTTCATCACTTTCTGAATTATCATTCATAACCAGTAGTTAGCACATCGTTGATTTTTGCTTTCAAATGATAACTGCTACTCTTATCGATTTTATTGTTTAACTCGACGGCTTCTTCTCAAGAGCGAAGGAATGGTCATCACTTCATAACATGCTTCTCACGATGCTCTTGATCTAGGAAGAATGCACTTTTGCTGTGGTGTGTCACACTCCATATGAGTAAATCTCAAGGTGATGTTGATCTAGGAAGAATGCACTTTTACTACTTTACTATGCTGTGTCACACTCCACATGGACAAATCTCGAGGTGCTCTTGATCTAGGAAGAATGCACTTTTGTTGCGGAGTGTCATACTCCATATAAATTTTTCATTTTGCTTACACTTTCTTAATTTTGTATCTTAACATTTATCAACCAATTAGAAACATGGACAATTGTGGACTCACAATAAGATGTGGAGGGGATCGTTTCCCTGTGAGAGTGGGAGGAGAGATGGTACATACATGTTATTGCGAGTGGGTGCTCCTCCTCAACCCCGAGGAGCATAGTCTCCTGTACAGAGAGATTGCTGTAAGTTTAAACACAGAAAAAACTTAACCTCTGTTCTACTTAAAGTTAACCTTTCAGAGAGCGCAGATAATCTGCGGCAACAAGAAAGAGACTCTATAACTTCTTTATTTATTTTTATGAATGTCATTTTATTTTATTTTATTCCAACACACAGTCCTCATAACAGAGCTGCTCCTCCCCCTCACAGTGAGGTTAGTATTCTGTACAGCTATTCAGCTAACAGTGGTGTGACATTATTCAAGTTTTAAAGAACATGTTGTTTTATTACTTCTTCTATCTGAGGACTTGCATAGGTTCCTAACAATAGTTTTATCTTAACACCATCTGTTTTTATATTTCAGGAGGAGATTGTGCAGTTAATAAGTGGGGATATTCACCCGATCAGTGCTCACTGTGTGAACATCACTGCGGATCTCGATACTGCTGAGAGTGTAAATGTGAGTTTTATATTTATCAGGTTTGTTTTTCTTCATATCAGAGCTTTCATTAGACATCCTTTCCACTTTCTATGGACTGATATTTTTGCATTGTTTGATTATATTTTTAATATGATATCTTAGTCATACTTTTTTTCATTCATCTTCATAGGAAAAAGCGTTAAAAGAAGTTAACAAAAGGCTACGCGAGGTAGAGGTATTGCAACGTGAGGCAGAGGAAAGGAGACGTGATGCAGAGGAAAGGAGACGTGAGGCAGATGTAGGGAAACGTAAGGCAGAGGAGGAGTGCGAGAGACTGAATGACAGAGCCATTCGGATTAAAAGAAGACTTATGGAATACATTGATCTTTAACGTGAGATTGACTTGTATCACGTTGCGACCCCCACGGTCGTTTCACTATGGTGACGATACAGGGGGACGATACAGGGGGACGATACAGGGGGAGCCGCGCACTTCGTGCGCGGCGGGTCATACAACGTATGACAAAGATTGATTATGATTGGTGAACGTGTTTATAGGAAAAAGCCTTAAAAGAAGTTAACGAAAGACTACGTCAACGTGAGGTAGAGGAAAGGAAACGTAAGGCAGAGGAAAGGAAACGTAAGGCAGAGGAGGAATGCGAGAGACTGAATGACAGAGCCAATCGGATTAAAAAGACTTAACTGAATACTGGGATTCCTTGAAGAGGTCTTATTCTAATTGGAACCATCTAGGGGAATTAAATTAAATTATTGGATGCCAGGAACTATAATTAAATATACTGGAATTGATTGACATTAAGAACTGAATACTGGGATTCCCTGGATAGGTCTTATTCTAATTGGAACCATCTAGGGGAATTAAATTAAATTATTGGATACCAGGAACTAAAATTAAATATATTGGAATTGATTGACATCAAGAATTGAATACTGGGATTCCTTGAAGTTGAAGAGGTCTTATTCTAATTGGAACCATTTAGGGGAATTAAATTAAATTATTGGATGCCAGGAACTAGAATTAAATATACTGGAATTGATTGAATCAAGAACTGAATACTGGGATTCCTTTAAGAGATCTTATTCTTTTTTTGATTGAATACGCCCAATGGGCGCTGGTCTGTACCGAAATATAAAAAACATACAATATAAAATTATAGAGAAACATAGAGAATAAAATTCTAGCAAGCCTCCGAAAACTATTTAGCCTTGTGTGTCGACGTAACTAGAAAATAGCATAAAAATATGAGTTGCAGTTCAGGTTCTGTTACTTTAACATTTACCAGTCTCAGCACTGAAAAAAACACACTAACAACTAAATAAGCTTTCAACGCGGTTCATTTATTAATTGTAAAAAGTGGTAAATCTACACACGGCAACTCCAGTCAGCACCAAATAACACTCAACATACATCATACATTAACTCTTATCAGGAGCTTTGGGACGTTTGAGATGATAAGGTTTTATCAGCCGTGCAGATCTTTCTGTCGCGTATGAAATAATGTTTATTTGAGTCTTTCTGGATCATCTGTTTCATCTCCTTAACAAGTTTACTATGCGCAAGCTGTTCCTCTTTGGTTCTGTCCGGTCCCAAATAAACATGTTTGAAAGAGTCACTGTCTCTGAGGTTTCGTGCACGCATCAAAATCAAGTCTACCTCACTGGCACAACCAAATTCGACCTTGATAGGCCTATTCTTACCCGGTTCCTTCCTTCCGATTCTGTAGACCTCACCAGTGCGGAGCACGGGGAAAGCGTCAGTTCCGTAAAGTATGTCCTTGACAACTTTGTTGAGCTCAAAATCGGCTTCTTTATCACTTTCATGGCAACCGTAGATCATCAAGTACTTCGATCGTTTCTTCTCTTCATTTACAGTCCTGACGGCTTGTTTGATAGAGTTTTCTGTTAAAGGTTTCCCGCTAGGACGCTGAGCAGTGTTTTTCTTGACAACATCCGTCCAACTTTTCATTTCTGATTTAACTGTCTCCTGAACTGAATTCATCTGTCCTTGTTGAGTTTCAATAATTAGTTTCTGATCCGCTATTTTCTCCGATTTCATGACATCAATTTTCCCAGCAGCACTTTTACAAAGTTTAATATTCTTCTCCGCCAATTTCATTAAGCTGCCGATGATTTTGACGAGTGGATTTTTGTTAAGTTTCATTAAAGCGGTCTCAGTAAAGTCAGATCTACATGAAACATTGGCAACCTTGAATATTTTCTGAATTTCTGATGTCATCTCATGGTCCATCGCGTTGAGCCGGTCCACTGAAAAATCCATGCTACACAGTCGGCGCTGTTGAAAGTCGACGTGGCGAGTAACACTTTCACTGATAACGATCACTGATAAGCGAGCTAAAAAACAGTGCAAATACAAATTGGTTTACTGCGAACTAATTGGAACCTGTGTACCATTGTTTTCTAGAGACTGTGAGAATTTTCACAGTACCAAATTTGTTATACCTTTTTGGAAAAATCGGTGAGTTTTGCTTTGTCATACGTTGTATGACCCGCCGCGCATGAAGTGCGCAGCTTCCCCTGTATCGTCGAAGTGAAGCGACCATGGGGGTCACCACGTGATACAAGTTCTGCTTAGGTGCCATATTTGCAACCGTGCGCGGCTTTTGGAGCAAAAGTAGGTGTCTGAGTAGTAAAACCAAAAATCGCGTAATTTGACGAAATTTGTTAATTTTTCTTGTATTATTCTGTCATATTTTCAATCTTCAGTTCCTTGAATGAAATCATTTTGAAAATTGGTGAAGACCTTTTTGATTCATGATGTCAATCCTTCGCATCTCGCCACATTTCGCCATTTGTGGTTACTGGGCCGCGCTCAGCCTGTCATTCCGCCTAATCTTTATGTTTATGAACATGATAGCCTGAGGTCCCCAAGTAACATTGCATTTGTGGTTGCGAGAAATATTATTGGATGCGCGCGCGGCCCAGCAGTGCATCGCGCTACAAAAAACTTTCCGATAGGTGATAGGGCTTTCACAACTGTCCGAAAAATTTAGTGGGTATCGGAGTTGATATAGTGATGAAAATGGGGCAAAATACGGTGCTTTTAGCTGTAACTTTTAGCGCGATGCGTTACTGTGCCACGCCGCGCACTCAATGAGGCTTCTTACAGCTTCTCCTCACTAGATCGGCAAAATGCGCTACTGTGCCGCGCAGAGCTGCGATGAATTGACATCGTCAATTAATCACAAGGGCAGAAATGAAGTTGTATCATTTCAGATCACTCAGATATAACCTAACAACATCAACATACATTAACTTAAAAAAGCAGAGGCTATATTTCACTTATATATATTATATTATTAATATATACTACTAATATTATATATTAGACCCAACTCACTCAGAACTCAGCACTGTGCACAAAGACGTTGAAACAGAGCTTCTCTCCCTACCAAAAACACTCATATTACCAAAAAGGAATCAATGAAACAGGAAATTTAATTTTAGCACATTTTTACAGAATAAAAAGATGTAAAACAATTCATAAAATATAATGCCCATTTGGTGTATGACTTTTTGTCCTTGACTGTGCATGCTAGTTTGGTTTAAGAAAGACAGGTAACTAACAGGGCAAGTAATGCGCGTGCCTGGAAGCTTTTGCACACACCGAAACGCTAGTTCAGTTAAGTTTATAGAGACAAGGCTCAGATTAGGACTAGAAGAAACATTTTTAGCAGACATTAGGGGTTCGATTTATAATTGTTACTATTAACTATAGGTTGCAGTCTTGTTGTGACAAAAAGTCTACACTAAAACATGCTTTAGTTTATATTGTGTAGTTCAAGGATATAAAATGCAGCTTCAAGGTGGATAGCTGGCGAAAGATTTTGGCCTTTGTATCACTGGTCATTCAAAGATGTAAGGGTAATTTACCCTTAAGTCTGGCCAACAGTGACAAGAGTATCCCACAGATGTATCAGGTACCTAGCACACAAGAAGAACAAAAAACACAAATACATAATGGAAGACTCCTGAATGTCGAAAAAGCTACCTTCACCCCACGTGTTTCAAGTACGACGGGAGGAATGGCTTTGGAGGCATCTAAATTCTTAAAGCATATAATAGCTGAGAAGACCAGCCTTAAAAATGGTCAAGGGTACTGTGATGTGTGTCCTTAAATGTCAGAGCCGAACTGCAATTTGATTTGCTGAAAACGTGTATTATTATATATCCAGCAGTGGGCTATATTTTGTCTTCTGACCTCTCGCAGCCCGATGTTACAAGACACAGTGCGCGTCCAGCCCGCTTAAAATACAGCACGCGAGCAGACAACATTTAACGTGACAAGTAACAATACAGCCTGGAGCACTTTCACTTTCAAACAAATTTTTGGGGCCTAAACTATTAAACTTTAAAGTTTAACTATTACAAGACACGTATACCATATTTATGTCACTGACACTACATCTTAATGGTTCCCACGGCTCAAGGAATGCACCATATCACTTATCGGCCTCAGTCCCTATACCACTCAGTGCAATATGATTGGCTGACATTGAACACGTGACGTGTTACCATGGTTGCAACAATTAGTGGCGACTTTAAGTCTAGAGTTGATGTTTATACAGTATACACCATACACGCTCCATTGTTTATTTCAACTGATTTCCATTTCCATAATTACTCAAGCTATTTCAAGTAATAATTCTTGAAATTTTAAGCCGGAATTTTACCTGTAATTCTATTGTGTTCCCGAAAGAAATTTTGCCATGTTTTTTGTTTTGAAACTATACCGTTTACCACTAATATTGATGTTATGAATTTGATCTTTTACTCAACGTAAAATATATATAATATATATATTCAATGTCCCTTCGTGCTTCGTTATCTTGAGCTCTCTTGGTAACTGCAGATGGCATTCAGTTTATAGTTACACAGTTGTTAAAGTTATGGCGAGCACTCTTTTTAATAGTTTAAGCTGAATTTATTGTTTGACCTGCCCTACACACTGTGTATTGATTAACTCTCGATGTACATCTGATGTGTTGTCATGGTAACAGGAATTCTGTGTTACTCGTAGTATGGATTGATTGAGATACACAATTTTTAATCTATGTTAATGATTAACATCCCGTTGCCTGTTCATCAATATAGTTGGTGTGTAATACTATTATAGTACAATGGATTTCAATTCTTCTATTGTGTGTGTTATATAATCAGTAATGTTGCCCTGTTCTGCATCTTACACCATGATTTTCTATTAAATTTGCAGCTTTAGTTCGAAATCTTTTACTTCTATTTGCTATGATTGTTGAAAACTGTAAAGCGCCCGCTCATGGATATACACGATATCATTCCTCGCCATGAGGGCGGAACTATCGTATAGCACTCGGGCCCGTTGGGCCCTCCGTGCTATACGAAAATATCTCCGCCTCGGGGTGGCGCCCTCGTGGAGATATAAAATATTGCACGCGCACGCGCATGCAATATTTAGTACTGCCCTCAAGGCTGCGGTGATATCTATATGTATTATATATTCATCAGTGGTTACTGCAATTTGTGATCTGGACTTGGACCTGAACCAGATAAACACTCTAGAATGCTCAGGGGGTGTTCATCAGGTACCGTAAAGGTCTGGACTGCTGAAAAGTGTCCAGTTACTTTGTGCAATCTCTATTTTCAATGGCCTTAAATATTAAATGACCAGTATTTGTATATTTTGAAGAATTTATCCAGAGATTTATACATTTATACCAAGATTTTTTTAGCTTTATACCAAGATTTCTAGAGCTTCTTTAATTTCATATTAAATTTTTATACCAGATAATTACTGTACTGTATATTATATTGAGTTGAATAATGTTTTTGTTTTAATTTATTAATTGGATTCTAATTTTGAGGGTGTCTAACCTTTCAGCCAGACAGTAGCCATTGCTGCATTTATCTGTGTAATTGTTTGAATCAAATCTTCTCAAATAAATTGAATAGAACGGCAAAAAAGTTTAATTTTGAAAATTTGAATAGAATGTGAAACCCCCTTGGCCTTTGTAATAAATGCAGCCCATTGAAAATCTAATGTATAGGCTCTTAACCCAGTGGCAAATAGTCAGGCGTCCAGGAATTTAACACCTAGTCAAACTTTGTTGATAACCGGTAAAAAAAGATTCTTGTGGAAAAAATATTCGCATTAATTTAAAATTAAATCAAAATTGGTCGCTCTCAGGGCTAACGCGATGTTACATCATTTTATCGACTCGAAGTTCGAATCGAGCGCATTCCTAGATTCCATGACTATTTCTTACCTATAAGATTGCTTGACTATTTTTTGCGCATTCAGACACCAAAAAACGCGCAGAAAACGCGAGCTATCCATTCCTCCTTCCTCAACATCCCGGAATATGAAAAAATAGTCATGTAAAATAGTCATTTGAAATAGTCATGCAAAATTTCAGCTCTGATACGCTAAAATATCAAGTTAATCTTAAACAATCGACAATCTAATATGAATCCTCCCAATCCTCCCAGCCATATTAACTGGTGAACGGTGTAAATATAGAGCGGTATTTTAAAATGTAGCATTCAAAATTTTATGGATTCAAGTTGGCTCCTTTAGTCTAGATTCATTTAGAAAATTCTCGAAGTTCGAGTAATACAGTATTCTCAGGGTTTGGCGCTTAAGGAAGCTTCACATCCGAGACCGATTTCCACGAATCAATTTAATATTGTAGCTACAAGTCAACAACAGTGCAAGTGGGAAGGAAGTGAATCTAGCCATTGCTACTATATCAGGGGAACTCGTGTGTTCTAGGCTTAAGCAAGTTTCACATCCTAGATCATCTAGAGTACAGTGCAGACAACCCCCTCCATTATACATCCCTATCCCGCTTTAAGTCCGAAGTTTATCATTGTTTATTGTCCAATATTGTTTCTAACCTGGCAGAAGCAAGCTTCAGATCCAAAGTCAGGCCATAAATATCGACACAAGGTCGAAGCCACTTTCAAAGTAGCGAATCGTTCATCATGTTGATGAGAGTCAGATCTTAGAACTCGATCTTCCGAGTTAGTATGAAGAATAATAAAGAAATGTCTGTGGGCTAGGCTGTATACTTCTTTTAAAAAAATTACCTTGCGTTTCAAATAAATTAAAGAATTCTCAGAAATTTTTTATTTAATTTCAAAATTTGCAATTGCATATTCATCCGGTAATTATTCTAATAGATACGCTAAGCATTTCAAACTAATCTTGACCTGGGAGAAGAGCTGACCAGTGACAAGTCGGCCGCAAAGCGGCCGAAAAATATATAGCCTTTTTTTCTTCCCAAAATGGATTCCTAGTCATATTTAAAATTTATTCCACTGGGGCTCTTAAGTCTAAGTCTATCTAAATCTGCTATTTTCACAGAAATACTACTTTTCAATCCTCTTTCCCTTCTAAGAGCAATGACTGTTGTTCTCAATAGGTCAAATCTCACTCTTTTCCTGATAGAATTCGTGTAAGATCACTGTTCTAATGTTTAGGGTACAGCCTGATTATATAAATGGGATCACCAAATAATTTATAATTTTACTTTATTCTCACTTCCTAGGCTTTATGGAACCTCCTGAGAAAGTAGTTGCCTTTCTACATATTGTGAGAGAAACTATTCACACAATTCAAGAAAGTGGGTTTTTAGATGAACATCTTGATCTTTGGTCTAGTGCAATTAATCGAAATGTAAGTTTGCTATATATCTTCTCGTACACAATTTAACTGGTCATTTTAGAAAAACTCTTCCTTTTCAAAGTACCAAGGAATACATCATTTATAATTCAAATGTCTACTTTAAATTATTTAAAGTAACCTGGTATGACAGTTAAAACTGATTTTAAAATTGCTCCAGGATAAGATGAAAAGTTTATTGGCTGATGTTGAAGACTTGTCAGCCATGTACAAAACTGACAACTTGAAGTTGGAGAATCCACTGTCTGAACCCGAACTTAACGGTGAAATCAGATACATGCTGACAAAGCGGTAAGTATAAAGTGAGTTTAAAGACGATGTTGTGTTGAATCAGGCACAAAATGATTCCTAATATACCATCATTAAATAATAATGTACCTACTAGTACTGCATGCATAATGCATGTATGTGCTGTGTGTAGGTTTTGTATTTTAAATGTCAAAACCTTCCACCTTATGCTTCTGCTCCAACCCAGCCTTCGCCCTAACCCCTTCATCCAAATTGGTTATACTAACTCGTTACCGTAACCTTTCTCAAAGATGCCAACTGTCAGTTAAATATTCTGTATGGCGCACATTAAAGATCAATCAGATATGCATTAGATAAGTTTGTCAGAGAACACCATGTATTAAACTGAAATGCAGCATGTCCTGCCATAACCGTGGTGTTTTTATTTAGAGGGGTACTGTATGACTGTAGTTGAATTTGGGGTGACGCTGTCTTTATGGTCATGCACACTGCAGAGCAGTTCCCTAACTTTCTCTCCCATTTAATATTGGGTAACTGCTTGGTAACATAGCCACTGTGATAGTAATATGGGTGTCTTAAAAGCAACCTATACGTTTGAACATTGTATTTTTTACTCAACTTAACTTAATCATATCCAAGAGATCGTGAATTACATAGGTACCCACTATAGTGCAATGCCCTTGCTCGAAAGATCTCTGAAAATATTATACTTTCAGGATACACGTACTGAGCCAATCCGATTCAATTTTGAGAAGAACATACAAAGACTCCCTTGCACTACTTCAGAACTCGCACCCAGTTTTGAATTTACAAGATAGTATAAATGAGCTGACCTCGTTGGAAGATGCTGAAGATATAAAAGTACTGAAGGATAAAAAAGACAGTGATAATGTTAATGATATGCAACACCTCACCATCTCAGATGATAAGCAGCAGCCTAGTGTAAATGGCGAAAATCATTTAAAACTTAATCCTTCAAACATATTACATTGTTCTCCTTCAAAAACTGACCCATCTAAATCTGAAGATTATTTAGACCTGGATAACTTTCATCGTAGCAAGACCAGCTCATCTAGGAAATCAAAACGACATCGTCATGATGAATACTATCATGACAAATATTACCCTGAAAAGCATGCACGCCATCATGACAAATATCATCATGATCAAAAATACAGTAATGAAAAACATCGTCGAAGAAGTCGGTCGTCAAGACACAAAGAATCAAGGAGCAGCAGAAGAGGAAGATCTCGTTCTCGTTCTCCATCCAAAAGGAGAAGCTACGAAAGAGAAACATCCAAACATAGATCAGGAAAGGTAAAGAAGAAGCAAGATAACTATCTCAGACAAGTCAGTTCGGAGTACCATTCTAAATATGACGACCTTTACAAATCCTATCAAAATGTAGTGGATGATGTTTCAAACAAGGAAAGAGATGAGTTTTACAAAACTAAAGCTAATTAAACAATTCCATTTCAAAAACTTACCTTGGTACAAAAAATTAAAAGATCAGAAAATTAAGAAACCCCCCTCTCACAGTTTCTTAATTTGATGAGCTTACTAATTATATGTATATTAATTAATTGATTTATTAATTTTCTGTACTAAGGTATTCTGCGTAAAGGAAATCAGGGACAAACATCCATACCCAATGAATTGTCATGAATTTCTCAGTTAAAACCATGATTTTCCTAAAAGAGATTAAACGTAGAAGTTATAACTCTTACACAGGATTTTAAATTAAATCTGAACTGTAGTGATTTTATTTCGTTAGCTAAGGTAAGTTAACATGATACAATTTTTAATTGTTTGGTTATCATCAAACTTTTGGTGTTTTTTATTATAATTTTGTTTTCTATGAATTAAAACAAACATTTTTTAATCAATTTTGTATCGATTAGTCACCAAATGTGTATTTGATTTATAGTCTTTTCACTTTGGACTTGGATATGATTTTATCCATATTCAGCCAAATTACTGCATTAGATTAAATCAGTTGAACTAAGCATTATTTATATCAAGTTGATCTAGGAATGAAAATACAGTTTGGGAAAAGGGAATGACTGCACAAAACCGGGGGCGGTATTTAAAATCAAGGTTTTACCGTGAACTTCATTTCATCTTTTAATAGTATTCAATTGTTATCTTCAAAGCAAGATAATATTTTTAATAATTATGTTATTGGTTGCATCGAATTTATCTGCAATGCTTATTGGGCTTATTGATTTTTGTTTTCAGAAAGTTGCTTAAAGATCAAAGCTCATACAGTGTCTGGTTTTACCCAAAATTGATGCTGTTTTTTATTTATGTTTCGACCAATCAAATAGTAAATTTTATACAATGTTTTACTGTCGTTTGCAGATCAAATATCATCAATTTTGCTCTTCAAATTGAGAAATGATACGCAAGACTACATCCTATTCAATAACATTAACAGTGTAAGGCTACAGTCTACATAAAACATTGTTTTACTTGTCTGGAAATTTACATTTTGCATTTTTGCAAAATGTAAAATTAACAGTAATCATTACAATATTATGGTACATACAAAGACTGAAGTAAAGTTGTAATGAGTAATATTATCTAAGTTATTGATTGTTCATAGTATTGATGTCATGGATACAGAAAACCTGGAAGACTTTGCGAACAAAGTTGTTAATTTCTTGAAAACGAATGGAAAGTTTGACGAATTCAGAAAGAAATGTGCAAGTGAAATAGAACAACATGTAAGTTGATAATAAATGGTTTCTTGGGTTTTTTAATAATTTCTTTAAGTATGGTTCCTATCATACCGGGGGGGATCATACACTTAGTACCGGACATGACGTTGGTGGGTGGGTCATTTTTTCTTCTAACAACACAGTTAGTACATGGTACTAACTGGTGGGTCTACTGCCCATTGTCCAGAAAAACAGTTAGTACATGGTACTAAAGGGGGTGTCTAACCCCAAAAAAACCCATTTTACCTCAAATTTCAATTTTGGGAATGGGTTTTGAGGTTTTTTTAAGTTTTTTTTTGGGTTTTTTTTTTTATTTTTTAAATTTTTAAAAGTCTTCCTTTAAGTTTAAATGAGCTCTTTAAAAAAAAGCAATTTCTGGGTGGGTATCTTATTATATACCAAAAAACAGTTATTTTTCGACAGTTAGTACCGCAAAAGGCGGCAAAAGGGGTGGGTGTCTTACGTATTATCCAAAAAAAACAGTTAGTACCGCAAAGGGGGTGGGTGGGTCTAGTGAAAAATATCCAAAACTACACTTAGTCGACGTGATGTCCGGCACTTGGTACCTGATCCCCCCCCCCCCCCCCCCCCGATCATACTGGAAAATGTTGAAATGTTCCTTATATTAATTGAAATATTATTTAATAGTATATCATATTATATAATTGAGCATTAATTATTCAGTAACTGTATGACTAACGTTAACCATGAATATCAATTATTAAGATCTGAAGATTTGGTGTTCCAGGTATCGTTTGTAAAAGCAAGGAAAGAGGTGGAAGAGTTGGTTAGACTGCGAGTTGTGAACAACAGAAAGGCATCATGCCCTCTAACCAAGAACCAACTTCGGCTTGAGATAAGGACGCTCCTCTCAAAGAGGTTCTTGTTTAATTAATTTTCTTGTTTAATTAATTTTCTTGTTTAATTAAGATTCTTGTTCTATAGTTGTTTTATTTTTTCAAACTTTGTTACAAAAGATGTTCAAACTTTTCGTTAAATTAGAAAATTCCGTGTTACTGATCCAATGAATGTGAGGTTACTTTAGTTGTTCATTCAGATCATTTGATTAAATCTTTTATTTGTAACCCTCAAAAATTTTCAGAAAAGATTTGCTGGCCGCTGCTGACTCGTCCATCCAGTTCAGTCTCCGAAATAACAAGGAGTTATTCGCTACAGAAATAAACGACGTCACTGGCCAGTTTGAAGAGGAAGAAAAAGCTGAGGCAGAAGCTAAGAAACTAGAACAAGCAGAGAATCCAGTACAGGAAGGTCAGGAAGTAGATAATGCTCCTGTCACTGAAGCAACAGAATATCCCTCGACAGCGGACATACCGCCACCTCCTCCCCCTCCACCTCCACCAGCCCCTGTAGCAGCGAGTACCAGACCCACTGCAGGACCACTCCCCACCATCTCTGGAACTGACACTGCCCTCCTGATCCAAGAGTCTGTGTTCCACAATGATGTGCTGAGCGGACCTTCTCACAACAACGCTGCCTCTCACTCCATGAACATAACTGATCTGTTAGCTAATGTGCAGTCCTCAGATTTCGCAGCTCAACAGGTCAGTCCTCAGCCGATGGAAAAGGAGCCTACTCCGAGCTATCCTACTTATCATGACACTGACTCTGCGAGAGAAATGTCACATTCCCCAAAACATCCTCCTGCAGAAACTATTGTTATCATGTCAAAACAGGATGTGGCTAAAGAGATTTACAACTTCGAGAAAGAGGAGAAACAGTTCAGCCACTACATCAAGGAAGAGGATGACTATGAGAAAAGCAAGTACACAGAGGAAGCAACTCGGGAGTACAAGTATCCTGGGGATCACTCCAGGTTAGAATATCCACCAGACTACAAGAGGTCTAGTGGGGGATCTAGCTCTTACAAGTCCAGTTCTAGAAAACATGGCGAGGAATATAGGGAGCGATCATCTAGTTCCAAACACAAGGAGAGAAGTCTGAGTCCAAGCAAGTATGCAGAGCGCTACAAGGAATACAGTGTACGGGACTATGGCCACAGCATGGACAGAATGTTCAAATCTCCTGAGTACTACCTTTCAATTTCCAGGTCCAGTACAAGTCGAAGCAGCTCCAAAGAGAGTTCTAGGGACAGGAGGAAACGAGAGGAGGAATGGTATCAGAAATATGGATACAGCTCCAAGTATGGTCATTTACCGTATGGGTCACATGCAACCGGGTCACACAAGTATCCAGATTCATCTCGACGGGAATATTACGACAAAGAGTATTACGATAAGAGAAGACACGACGATCCCCACTATAAGTCCTCAGATCGATCGAAGAGTCGAGATCATGCCTTGTATGAGGCTTCGAAAGGTCGTGAGTCAACTCATGATCCTTACAAAATGAGAGATGCCCTCTATGAAGCTTCAAAAGGTCGTGAGTCAACTCATGATCCATACAAAATGAGAGATGCTCTGTATGAAGCTTCAAAAGGTCGTGAGTCGATCCATGATCCCTACAAGATGAGAGATCCCGCTTATGAAATCTCAAAAATCAGGCAGTCCACTGGTTCAGACTCAACAAAGTTCAAGGAACCGCCCTACGTTCCTTCAAAATATCATGAGCACGAGCTCATGAAGACAAGAGATAGAGAACTGTTGTACAGAGACAGGATGAAAGAGGACGCGTACAGTTCGAGTGTGGACATAAGAGAGCGAAGATCACATTTAGATAGACCTTACGAGAGTTCGGACCGGTACAGTCCAGGGGATGTTAAACTCAAACCACCAAAGATGCCATCTCCTGTGAGATCCCCATTAGAAAATCCCCACCCACCCATGCCTGAGAAATGCCACACTCCTGAAAAATACCCAAGCCCTCCCATTGTTCCCTTACCAGATGAAGAGCCCTCCAGTTCGCGAAATCATCTTGACGATTTACTGGAAAGAGCTATTTCTAACATTCCAAGAACCCCTGAAGATCCGTCTCCCGCTTCATCTGACAGGGACGAGGCACCCTCAAAAGAAGAATCCACTGGTGTAGTGTCAGAAAATAATATGGATAATCAGGCCAGGTCACCAGTAAAGCTCTCTAGTCCCAGTAAGTCTCTTCCAAGATCACCATTGAAACCTATTGTTAGTGAAATTCAGGAGGACTTGACTGAGTTTGAAATGCAAGTAAGAGACACTATGGTGAATGATAGTAGCAGGCGAGCATTAATCGAATCAATATTACCAAAACCAAAATATTGTTCAATTCTTAGGGAAACTTTCGCTGTGGCTGATGAGGGATCAGCTGAAAAGAGTGACGAAGAAGCAAATGACTTCAAACGCAAAGCTTTTTATCATGTTGCCGATGTGAGGGAATCCGTTGATCCGCTTGTAGAACCTACTAGTCCCGAGGACATCGAGGATTTTAAACGTGGAGCCGATTTGAATACAGGCCGTGAATCTATCACTCCTGTTTCTTTCCATGAGAAAAATCAGTCAATTGAATTCCGGCCAACTGAGTCAGATGATAATGAACCTGAAGCTAAAGAAGAATCGCTGATCAGACATGATAATCAAGACTTCCCAGTTCCGTGTTCACCGCCTTTACCTCCTCCACCACCACCGGCACCTCCTTTTATGCAGAACAGTTCATCATTGCCTCCATCTTTACCTAAACTACCCTCCCTACCAATGCCACAATCTATGGCGATCCCTCCGTCATTACAACAATCCTCGCCAGTGTCTTTTGCGGCGACATCAACTCAACCTATTGCTCGAAGTCCTCAAAGTCCTCTTACCTTGCAACAGGCCATTGCTCATCAGACAACATTGGGTTCACCTCGGGGCCCCATTTCCCCTCCTTTAAAAGCACCCATCACTCCTCCTCTTCCTTCTCATCCTCCTCCTCACCCTACCCCTCCATCTCTAAATGGTGCTAGTGGTAAAATCAGTAATATTGTCGAGGACGTTAGAAAAGCGTCGCCCACTAAACCAATTGTTCTGTTTACCACACCTAAAAAAGACAAAATTAGTAAACCGCATGACTCTTCAGACGCAGAAGAAGGTGAGATATTATCTGATACTGATGAGCCTGTCGCGGCTCAGATTTCAACAGTGATGGAAGTTATCCAGGAGAAGGCCAAATCTCCAATGCCAGATCCTGCTGTAGCAGACACTGTTAACGATGACGAAATAATTAATGAAGAGAATGAAGCTTCAGATGTTCAACAAACTGATCCCCACCCCTTACCAGAGCCTATATCTAAAGAACTCACGCCACAGCCTCCAGAACCCAAAGCTTTTGTTCCCGACGAAAACTTCCCGATTCGAAGTAAACGGGATCTTTTTAAAGCAAGATTCTTTCAACCAGACATGAAGATTGATTTTGCCAAGCCAGACCAAGTAACCGAAGTATCAGATAGTAAACCTGATTCTTCTGCTGCCTCCGAGAAAGAAGACTCAGAGAAAACAACAGCTCCACCAGTAGTTGAAGCTGTGAAACCAAATCCAGATGATAACATGAGATTTTCTAGAAAGATGCGCTTCAAAGAAGTCCTACAACAGCACATCAGCGAACAAGAAAACGCAAAAGAGCAACAACTGAAGGAAAGTCAACAGAAAGATAATTTAAAAGAGGTTGCTGCCCCAGAATCTGGGTCTAGTTCCCAGCAATCAGCATCAACTGTTGAACCAGATGTTTCTGCTGTGTCTTTGATCGGTAAAAGAAAACGATTCTTGAATGATTATATCGCGTCTCTTGAATCAAACAACGCGTCTACTGAATCAAACCCTCCACCGGCAAAATCATCAAAAACAGAAGAATCCTCAGTGGAAGAAGGTCTGCCCAAACTGAGGATAAAACCGCTCAGCGGTGGATCATACATCTCCGAACCGCTAACAACTGCTGCATCAGCACCGCCTCCTCTTCACAAAGCTAGCACTTCTCCTGATAAAGAAATAGTCCCTAAATGTATCATCAAACTAGGTAAAACACATTGGAATGCGTGTGACTCTGAAAAACCAGAGAAAAGTGGCAAGAAAAAAGGGAGAGCTAGCACGCGAGCAAATCTTCGATCAAGAGAAGCATCGACAGATTCCAGTAAGTCAGAAATTTCAGATAAACCACGATCAACTCGATCGAAAAAGACAAGAAAAGCTGTCAAGACGTATAACGTTGATGATGATGAGAAACTTTCAGATAATTCATTTGAGGAGGTGGACAGTTCACGTCGCTCCGGGAGGACAAGGAAAACTATCAAGCGACTGAATTTGTAGTAGTTAGGAATTTGCATCATGACGACTAGGGTGTTGTCGTTTTTTTACCGACTATGATTTATTTGAAATTAGTCAGCCTGGCATGAAGAGTTTTTTTTTCAGATGGTGTAAAGGAACATTTAAATCTTGCAATGTATGGCATTACAGCCATTGCGGCATTCTCATTTTATTGCAGAAATTTGTATGTCAAATCAGATATCCCATGAAGAGTGGCTTTTGTTATTTAAACATATTTTCTTATTGATTTGCTATGCCAATCTGGGATTTTGATTCCTGAGAAAATTGCGTTCAGACGAACAACTGTTTGCATGGATTTTATGATTGATTTATGTTTGATATTGATATTATCAGGTCAGTTACTTGTCCCTTAAAATGTTTTTTGTAATAGGTATATTTCTCATAAATATTTCACGGCGGTGCTTTATTTTTTCCTCTAGTGCGATTTTAATAAAAAGCAAATTTATCAATAATTAGCAAATAAACCTATGCTATTCAGTCTTATTTGATGACGATGGTGAATGATTGGTGAATAATGCACACAAATCATTATCTTTAACTAATATCTTATTTAAGAAGGAATGAAGACCAAGTTGGAAGGATATGATTTTTACAGAGAAGTGCTTGGTTCGCCCCGCTATGTCGTGGCCCCTATGGTCGACATGAGTGAGCTAGCTTGGCGACAGTTGTCGCGTGAGAACGGCGCGCAACTTTGTTACACCCCCATGTTTCACTCACCACACTTTGCTGACAGCGCTACATACCGTAAGGACAACTTCCACACCACTCCCGAGGATAGACCTCTTATCGTTCAGTTCTGTGGAAACGACCCTCAGACTGTATTGAAAGCTGCAAAGTATGTCGAGGATCATTGTGATGCGGTGGATCTCAATCTGGGATGTCCCCAAGGTATTGCTAGACGCGGCCACTATGGTGCATTTCTGCAGGACGAGTGGGACCTGATATCAAGCATCGTATCTCTTCTCCACAAGGAGCTGTCCGTCCCAGTGACTTGCAAGATAAGAGTTTTCAAGGAAGTGGAGAGAACTATTGCGTATGCTAAAATGATGGAGAAGGCTGGTTGTCAATTACTGACCATTCATGGGAGGACGAGGGAGATGAAGGGACCGCACACTGGTATTGCTGATTGGGAACACATTAGAGCTGTTAGGCAGGCTATCAAGATTCCCATGTTTGCTAATGGTAATATCTTGTATTTTGAGGATATAGAGAGATGTATTGCAGCTACTGGAGTTGATGGTGTGATGACCGCTGAGACGAACCTCTACAACCCTGCTCTTTTTACTGGTTACTGCAGTTTTGATGTTTACAATCAAATGATACTTTTTACATCTTGATTCATTGAATTTATCTATATTGTATGTAGATTGTTTGTCTTGTTTGTCCAGTGATCAAATTGGTGGTTTATGTCTAAAATCAGATATAATCCAGGTAAAAACCCGCCAGTATGGGAGATGGTTGATAGATATTTGGAGATAGCTCAGAAACACGAGACTGGTTTTCAGCATGTCAAAGGTCACGTCTTCAAACTCTACAACATCTCATTCCAGGTTTTTTGTTCGATCTGAAGCCGACTTTAGATTCCAGTGTCCCTCAAATAGTTAAGTTTAAAGATCTTAATAATAATTATGTTGTTCAATTTCAGTTTTGTCGTTACAATAATTTTCCAATCGCAGATAAAGCATCATCTACGAGATCTAATGGCAAAGGTGCACAAGGTACAGGATGTAGTTGACGCTCAACAAATTATAAAGGCCGAACTTATAGCAGATTCTAAAAAGGAAATTCCGGATATTCAAGTTCAAAGGGTGGAAACTTGCGCGAATTTTAAGCACCTTCCTCATTGGGTTTGTCAGCCCTATTTTAGATCTACACGACTGGAAGCTCTTACTGGTGATGCGGTAAGTGTGTATTAATTTACCGGGTTTTATCTTTGGAGCGCTGCTACTTTTTACCTTTAATTCTTTTTTTACTTCTTTATTGTAGTCTAGAATATAATTGATTGTTAATCCTCCGCAGAAAGAAGTAGAGACAGATATGGAGGCGGTACTACAAGAAGAGAGGAAAGCACGCAAAGAACAGAAGAGACTTCGCAAAGCTGCTCTCTTCCAAAAAGCGTTGCTAAAGCCCGCCAAAAAGCGAAAGTTTGCAAGTTGCACGAGTTGCGAGCAGAATCCTGGGTCAGAAAAATGTGTTCACAAAATGTGTAAACGATGTTGCCTTTCTAAAACAGTTGAATTGATCGTGGATTGCGAGCACCATAATGTATGGGCTAAAGCCCGATATGAAAGGATGTATGGAACAAAAAGTAAGGACAAAACTGAGAAAGGGGATCCAATTGCAACTGTGTAATATTGTGTAGATCGAAACGTATGATTTATGCTATTGAAATAGGGGTATTTATTGAAAGTTCTAAATCGTGTATGTCTTCCTTGAGCAATACCTGTAAATACATGCTACTAATTCTGATAATTTGATCTATTTATAGGATTATGAGAGTACTATCCTTTCGAACTGTGTATTAACCGAATTCCCTTCCTCATTTTATGATTTAAACTTTATTTTTAACCGATAAACCATGTATTGTTTATTGTTGTATTGAAGTTGTAACATAATCCAAATTAAATGTTACTCTAGATAATGATAATATTGGTAATTGGTAGGGGACTACAGTATATTTCTGAATATTAACTTCACATCATGCTGTAAGAACAGGCCATTAGTTCTTTAGTAGTTGTTTACTGTTTACTGTGTTACTGTGATCTCTAGTATCATGAACAGATAATTCGTCTAATTTCTCACTCCCAAATACGACCAAATTATCAAGTATTTACAAGGTATGTCGTCTAATAAAGAAATTCGAGTCGGTGGAAAATCGTACCAACCTATAAAAGACACAGCAAAACGCTATGACAAGGATAAAGAGAAACCAGTGGTGACGACAAATCTTGTTGATAAACAGAGGAGAAAACTTGACAACCTCATGGCTAGAATTGATAAGCCTATAAACCTTCCTGAACGGGTTAGACTACATGATTATAACAATAAACTGGTTGTCCTTTTGAAGTTACTGTTAAGGTATCGGTGTTGGTAAATATAATTTTCGTGTGCCATTGACTTAAATTTTAAAGATTTTGATTTCAGCCGAAGGAGTGGAAGCCGTCAGATCCCAGAGAGTTCGTAAGGAATGTGATGGGAAGTAGTGCTGGTGCTGGAAGTGGAGAATTTCATGTATACAGGTAGTTACATGTATATTCATATGAGCTACACATCATAATTGTATGTATGTAGAAATGTATGATAAGTACTAAGTTGCGTTGATGCCAATCTTATTTACTGTGATCTAATTTGACACTACATACATATTGTGAGGCCCTATGTGAAACCCTATCTGCAGATAAGTTTTCAATAACTAACATCGTTTTATTCAGGGCCATAAGAAAAAGAACAATGCAACGAGAAGAGTTCCTTACAAAGAATAAAGAAGAATCAGACGTGCAAAAAGAATTCAATAAAAGGGTAGATGAAAATCGCGAAAAGGAGGATGCAAAGACAGCGAAGAAACGTCTTAAAAGGCAGAAGCAAAAAGCTAACAAGAAAAAACCAAAACAGGAAACTGTTGAGATTAGTGAAGAATCAGATTTAGAGGAAGAGACTGCTAATGAAAATGAGAGCCAACCTGTGAGGGATAGTAATAAAACTGATGAAATTAATCATGATTGTGATGAAAACAAAGAATCGTTGTCAGATGATATCGAAGATGGAACTAAAACGATTGAATCCGCAGTCAGTGTCAATGGTGATTCAAATAGTTAAGCTTTTACACATATCAAGACTTTGATTGTTGATTATTATAATAGACATTATGTACCTCGAGACTGTCATATTGGCCCAATCTTCACTCGCCAGTCTAACCGTGATATGTCATATCTTGGAACGCGCTTTGCGCAAAGTTTATAAAAAGCATGAATTTTCATCAGCTGAGAAGCACAATGACCGCGCGCGACCATTTGGCTGGTCGCACCGTACGACGCGCGATATACCTTGTATAACCCAGGTGGGCGAGATAATCAAATTTGTTGAAATATGTATCTTTATCTTGTATCATGACAGTCTAGTATAGTTATGTAACCTATTTAGTTTAATATCTTGCTTTGCTCCAACACTGTAGAATATAATAGGGCCATGCGACAAGCCTAATATAACTAATTTGTATCGCATTTTCCCATTTACCTCTCGTAATAAGGTTTTGTTATATAATACAAGCACTAAGCATATATAACATAATATATATATATATACTATATAGTATATAATATAATATGTATAATACAGCTGCCGGCATAGCAGCGATGTGTTACATGTTACTATGTTAGTGACAAAAATATGAACTACCTACCAAGTAATCTTACACTGCCATATTTGAGTATAAGAAGCGTGCCGTGAATTTCAAATCATAGGATTCACGTTCGAACATAATATACTTAATACTTTAATATTGTTGAGCATTTTGAAATATAGGGAGCGCAAGTCGTCAATTTGTACCATAGGAGATGATGCAAACTACAGATAGGACGCTTCCCTTTTCCTATCAGCTGTCGTCCTATTCTAGTTTTACTATAAAGTGTCACCATTGCTGTTACAACTACAAGTTTATATAAACGATAAATATTACAACTTTTTAAAAACCTGAGCCAATTAACTTCGTATTATTCTCAGCTAACACTAACAGCTAAGGGTTTGATCATTTACATAATCGGTATCCAGGGGACAGAAGTTGAGAAGAACTGATGATGGTATAATTCCTAAGCTATAGCCGTGTGTAAACTTGCTGATGTACGGCCACGGGGTTACAAGTTCACATATCATGACTTTTAAACGTAATGTGAGATATGTGAATGGTGCCTATACTATACTTATAGTATAACCTTGGTTCCGCCTACTATGAATATACAATCATCCTAAAGAATGAATTAACCATTTTAAATTTTCATCGAGAGACATTCACTAGCAACTAATTACTAAGGTATTATAAATATTTGTTTGGTAGTTGATAATAATAATATCGCCTCACGTTGTAGGCCCGCGATGAGGGTCACGACGTGAGACAATGATAATACATATAATATTGGAAAAGTGTTGTAGGTTTATAATTTATTTATAATTATTAATTATATAATTATTAATTATATAATTATATAATTATTAATTATAACCTACCAGGACGCGCGCCGAGTTTGGAGTTGGACTCCTCGCGAGTTGGAACAAATACTTTACGAGTATCACCCGTTAAGAAAAGTGAGTAAATTTAAGATTCAGTTTATTAATAATAATGAAGGTAACGATCGTCTCTTGTAAAATTGAAAATTTCTAGAAATAAAACAAAATATCAAATTATGCAAGTAGAACTAGAATCATTCGTTGAAGTTAATATAATATAAGCAGATCTATAATAAAAGTTTGCGTAAAATCTGGCCCCAAAATGAATTAACGAAATAGCATTCAAGATTCATGATCGCCCAGCAACTGTTTGAATTTGATATCCGACAGCCTGATGATATCACAATTTTTTCTATCCAAAGAACCGTTTGCAGTTACTCAAACATTTCTTCATGTCCCCCTCTTCGTTTTCACATAAGTGCACACATCTCTGAAAAGAGGAATGTTTAATCCTCTTTATAACTTGATTATAAACTAAATTTGGATTATATAAATATAATAGCAACAAACTGAACACAATGGCTAATTTCTAGTGAACTCACGGGATCAGGCGCAGCTAAGGTAACAGCGATGCAAAGGGAGGAGATAACAAGGAGGAGATAACAGACGGACTTCCAGAGAGACATACTTTACTTCTTCTGGGACGGTTGTAAAATGAACACATTTGAATAATATAATGAACTGAATCATGAAAATAATAAATATACAGAAAATCTATTCGCCTTCAGACTTTCAGAGACCTTAGCCCATAGCCGTTATCCGGTATATATCAGGATGTGATATAACAATATGAATAAGAATAAGAATATCACAATAGCCCATAGCCATAGGCCACATATTCACACATGGGATTATATTGGATGCAGGACGTGAGCCGTGAGGTTGGTAGTTACTCGGAGGCCGGAAATTGTCATGCCATTTCCTGGCCTGTTCATGTGATCCAACTCCATGATTTACTGGCGCAAGCAAACTGAGAACTATATAATTTATTGGAATTTATTCATATATATTGTACTTGTAGTTGTACGTGTTAAAATAGAGCGATAAGATCGACGAAAGTCAAAGTTTGTCGTGACCCGTGACCAGGTGACTTGTTATCGGAAATCGGTAATATGTGTATTTAAAGTTAAAATAACATAAACCCGCCACGCAAAGGGTTTATATAACAGATCATCCCGCGCTAGCGGGATGATCTGATAAACACATACGAGTGCGCGCAGCGCACGAGTTTTGTGTTAATATGTAATCCCGAAGCGCCAGCTGAGGGATTACATTTATTTAGCCCTGAGCGTGAAGTGTTTATGGATTATAATTATCTCCGGCGATTTCGACAAGGGATTTATACTTTAGAAGAGAGTGATAAAATAGTTTTTATTTCGGAATACGGGTCTGATTTTAGTAATATTTTCATTTCTATTTGTGATGGTGATAACAAGTGATACGATAACGTACTAGAACAGTAGTAAAAATCTGGATGACTGAAGCCAAGAATTAAATTTGTTTAGAGCCCAGTTGTTGACCCTAACTGTACTGTCCGGAACACGATTGGAAAGCAGTTCATCAATCTGAATGTCAAACCGATCTGTCATAGTGGAGCAATAGCTTGAACGTTAGCAGGAACAAGAGCTGGAAGGAGAGCAAGCAAAACAATACTATTTTTAGGGCACGGACAAGGGTAGCTGGCTAGTCGCCAACTTCTCACGCCACGCGTTGGAGAAATTCCAAGAATTAGCTGCTTTGGCAACGTTCCCAGGAATTTGCGTGTAAAAGAAGTGGACGGTTACGATGTTTCATATCACGTGGTGCGCTTTCGTGTCACGTGGTATAGACTCGGCGTATGCTATTGGTGGCACGTGGTACGCACGTGACGCGCCCACGTGATCGCGCGTCTAACTGTTCTACTTCTACTATTATCGAGTTCTAATCAGCAGTATCATTGATTATTGTAAGTCGGAGAATTGAATGATAAACATCAGTTACGACTAAAAAGCGGGCCGGGTTTATACAAATTTCCGGGGCGGGATGATATCACCTTGAGATGTTTATCTAACAGCGGGCCGGGCTGAGTGATAATATGATCCCGCGTCGAAATCCCGGAGATATTTATAGTAACCTGCACACGGTCAATAGTAGCGTGCTAAGTCAAACTTGAATTCATTTAATACCAGAGCAGAAAACATTAAATAAGATAATATAAATAAGGCGGCGCTTCTCTCATCCACCAAGGACGAAATATTTGTTCACGGACACAAGAAAGATAATGTTATGCTGAACTTTGCCTGATACTGATAGCTTGAAACGTTAGCAGACACAGTGAGGTTGAGAGGGCGGTCAGCTAGAGTACTGGAACTCCCAACGAATGATAAGGGAGTTCATTAACAGTAGCACAAAATAAAACCTCCGGCTAGTTCTCAGACCGATCCACGTAATCGGCATATCCTGGTTTCAAAAGCAATTCTCAGCAAAGGCCCCTGATTTGCCGAGAAATTTCGACTCTCAGGCTTTTTCACGTTCCACTTACCAGTTTCAATGGTGAGACAGGAAATATTACCGGGCGGCACTGGTCCTCTCTCTGCTGCTGCTGAGGGTAACTGCAGTTAGTGACATTGACAATCACAATTAGAACGAAGCTGAGGTATTAAGGAAACACTTCGAGCACTTCAGACTCAGTTGATCCGAACAATCACTTGTTTGTAATACACTCAGCACTGCTTCCCGGAAAACTTAGTAATGGTTGTTGGTAATCCTTGCAAAGCAGAAGCTCTCAGGGCGAGCAATATAATGATGTCATTGCGGGCCACGTAACGGGCGCTCCCACGAAATCGCTCGTCCAAATTTTTTTTTAATTTTTGTGAAAAGGCCCTGAGGGTATGGAAATATTCTAATTTGGTGTATTTTTGGACGCTGATTCCGAATCACCCCCCAAGACGTATCGGTGTAGTAAAAATGCTTCCCTGGAGAGATATGGGCAAAAACTGTTTTTTCACGTGACAAGCTAGTAAAACACGAATTGTTTAGGGATCGGGTTAGAGCGAATTAGTAAGAAGGTAAGAGCCCATTGCGGTGGGGGGGGGGGGGGGGGGGGGGTGCAGCCAAACCAAGAAATATGAGTGATTCTGACAGGTTCTAATATATAAAAAATGTACACCGTATTAGGTACTGAAGAAAGGAACTTTACTAATTCTAGTAGTACTAGTAGTACTAGTAGAGAACTAGAATTATTAATATTAATATTATATTTATAAGGACCCAATAATCGACACGTCTGGAGATGGGCCAGGCCAGATTATTAAGGCCTCTTGAGAACGCGACAGTGATTTCTTGATTAAAACTTATTTTTTTCTAAATTATTAATTAACGAGATCTAAATATTATCATGTATCTCGGGCGCTGTCATAATACAGTATCTTCCTCTGCTTAATTTTGCGTCCACTAAAATATGTGACTGTACTTGATCCCCCACTCCTAACTCCGCCTCCATTTATATCGTCGATCCCTATCTAATACAGTTCAACTTCTGTCTAAATCTCACTCAGCTCCAGATTACAGTCTCTCGGAGACTGCATTATCTGGAGCTGGATAGACAATAAATATCAGTAAATTTCTGGAAGAATGGGAACTTAGAATAAGACCAGACATGATGAGTCATGAGTATGACATGATGAGTCATGAGTAGGTCAAGGGTCGTTCACATATTACGTAATCAGCCGAGGGGGAGGGCCGGGGGTTTCTAAATGATCACGCTAGTGTAAGTTGTACACAATAGCTATGTGTAAAACTGATTACGGAGGGCCAGAGGGAGGGGTTAAAATGGATCAAAAAGTGATTCCGTAATATGTGTACAACTACAACCCCTAATACTAATAGAAAGAACAAACAAATTAGAATTTACATTTTTTTTAAATTTCTGCCTTTGATTTATTTTATCCCTAAAGTTAAACATGAATTGTAAAGATTGCTGCGGCTATAATTGTTACAACAAAGAATCAACATGTCTTGTTCTTTGTTGTACCATTTACAAATAAAGCCAAAGGGTCGTTCACATATATTACGTAATCAATTCTTGGAAAAATTTACCCTCCCCCCCTCCGTGATTACACATAGCTATAATTGTGTCAAAATTACACTAGCGTAATCATTTGGAATTCCCCGGCCCCCTCCCGATTCCCCCTCGGCTGATGTAATATGTGAACGACCCCTAATTCAGTTTTATCCCGAATACATTTTGTTGGCAGACAATGTGCACTGCATGATAACAGAAATTCGATTTCAAAGGGGTCGTAGTTTTTCAAAGACCCGTTTAGGGTCCGTAATTTTAAAGACATTGGCATAAACGATATTAAATATAAGTATAACGGATAATAATCTGTTGATTTTATGATAATATTAACTATACTTCTCTCATTATTTTATTATGCAAAATTGCGTTGTTTAAAAAAACTATCACAGGAAAACATGTTATCACGCCAATCTGTATGAAGCGTCGGAAGCTTCTAATTCACTAACTACACTAATAGTTACATATCATAGTCTCTTCGATAGATTCTGTACATTCAAATATGTGTCAAAACTTTAGAGAAATATTTTATATCAATAGATCCTGACAGGATAGTTGTCTAGGTTGTCACTTCAATGTTTTAGAGTCCAGTGATACACAAGTTGATATTTTTACAGCAAAATATTAAAATCGTGTTGTTCTACAATACAAGTTTCAGTAAATATATCAATTTTACCGGGCAGACTGCTAGATTATGAGCAAGTCAAAATATTGTGATCGCCATGATTTTTCTTTACTTTTTTATAGCATCGCTCCAAAAGCCAAGCCACTTTTTTGCCTCTAATTTTACTGCAGTCTAGTTTCTAGCCAGTATTTTTGTCCATGGCTAATCCCAATAGACATTACAATAGACAGGTCAGGATTAACATAGTTGATCGTTGTAAAACCAAACTTCCCACATTTTGGCGAGCTTGTGCGATTACACCATATTATCGTATTATGATAGTCTGTGTATACCAAGTGCTTCTGGGCAATAAGCTGCTGCATCATGCAGCCTGCACGCATCAATAAAAAGAATGTTTGAATTCCATGTCACAATACCTTTGAATGTTCAAATCACACGTGAGGGCTGGCTCTCTGCAACTTTAGTAACCCGAACCGTCTGCTTTACTGAAAGTGTCCAAGCAGTTTCTTACATTGTCTCGGCTCATCCCACAGACGAACATACGAGCACGTGTCATTGTATATCATCCCAAGATTGTCACATGAGAATAGCCATATCGTCATCGTTTCTACGAGACTTGTGCATAACATAGTTCCAAAGCCACACCAGAAGATTGAACACGATATAGGATAGGACGAGGAGCGCGATCACCCCTATCACAATGAAGATTTGTGCGACAAGACTGCAGTTAGTCATAATGAACACAGCCCTTTTCGAGGGAGTCAAACACTGTGATCCCCTCTCCAAGTAGTACTCTGTTTCGTTACACTCGAACTTGGTTTTGTGTGCCATCAGTTCCACCTTCTTATCCTCCGAGGTCCACAGATTCTCAAACTTCTCGTGCTTGTAAAGCTGTCGGAACTGGGCCTCCTTGTTCCGGGCGTTATCGTTGCTGTCGATCACTTGGTCGTACTGCTTAGCCCGCTCAGTATACGATGACTCAGGGGTGGCATCTGTTGGCAGCTCCGGGTTGTAGGTGATGCTTTGGCTCTTCCAACCGAGTCCAATGTGAGACCCAGCTGTGAGTTCTGTGACATCAGAGCGGTCGTGGCAGTAGTACACTGTCGAGCTCTCGGCAGTGATCCTTGTCGAATCCTCGGTATCGGCCAATTCTTTACCCTCTTTCTTACTGCTCTTCCGAACAACGGACACGTCGATCCGGGGAATATTCTTATCGGCCTTGTCCCCCACAGAAGTACAGCGGAGGGTGAGGGGTTCCTCTATGTCCTCCCACCTGATGACCCTGCAGCACCTGTACCTCACGTGACTCAACTCGCATTTCTGACAATTCAGCTTCGTTACATTTGGTTTGATCACTTCCTGAATTATCGTCTTAGCAAAGTATGAAACACAGTACACTTCCGCACTCTGGTCCTTGCTGATCGGGATCACGTAATTGGCATCAGGTTTTCTGTTATCAATAACCGCTAGACCCAGCAGGGAGAGGCTGAGGAGGGATAGCAGTCGGAATAGCATGTTAGGAATGGTAAATTCCTTGTTAACCGCTGAGTGCTGAACTGTTCTTAAAACAGTGAACAAGCAGATGAACTGTGATACAAACGAATGCAAGCAGAACAAATGAGTATCTATCAGAGGAGGCTGTGATTATGTCGGATTCAGTAGTAAATATCTTTATGAAGGAGTAGTACGCGTCAATTGTTTGAGTACGATACTATTGTCTGAAAACAATAGGATATTTAGATAGATCCGTGCGAAACAATATGATACGCTGTATGTTCGAACTACTGTACACAACTGAGCTTCTTGGAGTAGGATAGAGAGAAAACCGGGTAAGTGCCACTCTGTTAATTCGCTGTAAATGATGGTCTAGAACCCAATTATGAGCCGTAATTAGCTCGATATGGCAGCGTTTTAAACCATTTATCTTCGGCTCATTTCCTGGGAGAATTACACGATTGTTACAGTTAATTAAGTCTGTTTTAATACAATTACTGAGTCATAGAAACCACGATTTACCAACTGCATCCGATGTTACATCTGTGATTATTTGGTGCAGGTGGTATGTATGGTATGTAAGGTGGTATGTATGGTATGTAAGGTGGTATGATGTCTTACTAAAAATCTAACTTTGTCAGTGTGTGAGTGTACTGTGGCTGCTGAACTAATCAAAGCTGTATGCAGTAAACAATGGAATATAAGCTAATGGCAGCTTGAAACTCTCCCAAGCAGTGGATAATGCATATTCATGGAGTATAGTTCGCTCGAGGCGCTAAACGTTTCTTAATGGTCAACAGCTTAGAGCGGGTTAACATGGTGTCCTCCCATTGTATAGGCTTAATAAACTATACCAAAAACACGGAGAACAGGTCTCGCGGAAACCAGAGTTAATGTTAATCTACTGAATAGTCCAGATATAGCGACAGTTATATTATACGTGATTTGAAGTGCAACTGGACTGGAGTTTAAATTGTATAATAAATGATATCGTGCACTGGCCACTGCCCAGTCGAAGTCCAAATATAGCAAAAAGTATATGGTTGTAATCAAGATTTTCTTTATTTAGTGCCAGAAGTAGCTAACTAGTATCACTGACTTGTTGTAAAGCTTGCTATAGGCTGATTAAGAATAGCGAATAATGGCCCTCTCCCTCAGCTCTAAATAGTAATACTCAGAACCTATACTATTGTTAATATTGTTGACGACACCAATTTTGCATATCAGCTGATTATCAATGCAGCACCTACATGAACTTTATTACCTCCCGCATTGCACAATAAAGGCAGTATCGAGTTGGAAATGAGCCAGAACTAGAGTGCATTGTAAGGCAACATAGTAGCCTGATCGACTAGCAGCAGCAAGTAAAGCCCTGGGCAGCAAGCTAGAGTGTCGATTAAGAAAACGATAGGCGCCTCGCTAGCTGGGCAGGCAGTGGCTTTAACGGATTTAAACCGCATAGTTAACGGACTGGCCTAGCTATGCTATTAGATCGATTACTCCTCTATTACATATTAGGTTAAATAAAACTATATAGATTTCATCATAAATAGCTACTATCATACTCTACTCTTTATATAATTAGGTAGGATACGGCAGGCCTATGAAAATTCAAAATAGGCCGAAGCCTCCACATTTGGTCGATATTATATATTCCTTACTTGAGGTCACTATAAAGTCTACTGTCTAAATGACGATAATTGTTAGGCAGTAGGTTTGGTCCTTTGTATAAGCTGTAATCCTACCTATTGACCATCGTTTACGAAATGAACAGCACACTCCACAGAATGAACCTGAAAATGATTGAAAAAAAAACTTAAAATATTTATCCTATGCTAAAGCAATAGACAGCGGATTTGTTGTAGTGATCTCAGTAAGGGGCCATCTACTTAGGACGTCCGGAAAATAGGGAGGGGGTGGGTTCGGAATTTGGGACTAATCCGGACAAGGGGAGGGTGGTTGGTTTCTGAAAATCCGGACGCCCGGAAATTTTGGCAGAATTACCGAAAAAGTCCTATTTATTTCAGCTCTTTGACACTGATTACTCTGTAAGTTTAGATCCCTGTATTTTGAACGAGTACTTAAATGTACTTAAATGTAACTGTGCTAAACTTGTTCGACACTAAATGTATTATACTGTCTATTTTAAGTAACTACACATTTTATTTGTACTCTTAAAAGTAGCTAGAAACTCAGACGTCCGGGGGAGGGGTCGTTTTGAAAATTCGGACACACCCGGACACTGGACAGGGGGAAAAACTATTATTTCTGAATATCTTAATGGCTTATTGAACAAACAAAGAGAGTTAACGAAAGAATCTTAAAGCATTCTAGTGAAATGAGGGCTAAAGAATTGAACTAAAAGCCATGTAGTATCTCACGATCATTAAATATATTAGATAAGAGCAATTTAACGATTATAACATTATAGTGGGTAGCAATTATACTGTTATATTATGCAAGGAATAGTTCCCAGAATTATCTGTATGGCTTTGGGGTCTCATTATAACTAATTACTAATCCTAACAATATTTGACTGATCGGAAATAATATACAAAGCTATGCAGTTGTGTTCTAACGTTGACATTATTGGATAAAGAATTAAAATATTTCTTAAGAAATGTTTTAAGTATTATCATTTCTTGAAAAGTATTTTAATTCGTTATCCAGGAATGTCATATCACAATGTTAGACATTAAATGTTAGATTATTTAAACCGAGAAACGAATGATATGTAAACATTAAACAAATACGATCGCCGACAAGTAAAGATATGTACACAAAACGAGGTGTCCAGGTCAAGAGATGCACACAAAGGAAGGCTATAATTCATCTGGTCGGGAGGGGGGGTGTGCAATTGTTAATAATTAGTCATAGTCCTAGAAATAGAATATTCTAAGTCAATATAAGTTAACAAGTTTAATTTAAATCGTCTTACGAGCACTAAAAACGATCCTAAAAGATGGTCAAAAATTGTTAGTAACAATAAAATATTGCACCCCCCCCCCCCCCCGATGAGCTATGTCCACTCTCTATATATCAACTAGTGTGGTGTGGTCGAGTATTACTATTAGCTAACATTGGATCACCACCATGATGCGTGTGTGTAATAACCTTATCTTACAATGCCATCTGTAGGCAGCTATAGCTACGACACCCTGGAAACCGATTGCTTGCAGGGTACACAGTGACAGTGTACTTAGCTAGCTGCCCAGAGGACAAAGGGACGTGACACGATTGTATTGAATACATAAAGGCAGATCCATGGGATATTAATATGTGGCAGTGTATACTGCAGTATAATGGCAACCTACTTGCTCGATATAATAGCACGCTTTTGTTTGCAATTTTCGTGTCATCTTTTATGTAAAATCTAAAACAACGACAGGATTAGATCCTATAAAAAACCCCAAAAAGTCAAATTAATTATTATCCAATATTAGAATAATGAGGGGGATCACGACACAGCACAAGCAACTTAAAGTGTACTCCGCGTATAATGCAGACAAGCGCTCTCACACAGACGAGAATACAGACTAAGTGTCATACCTATATAATGAGTCGTACAAGTCGGGACCCGCTCACAGGTGCAATATATGAATAATTAGAGATAGTTAACAGACAAGCTGTGCCATCACAACACATAATGCTAACAATCATTATATCATCAGGGTGGTAGCAGTGATCACCCGTACTCCGCAAGCAATCTGTACTCCTCCGCAGGCAGTCCACACCACGTGATACCAATATATAATGTTTACCAAGCTATACCACTAAACATATCAAACTGAGTGAGTTGGGATATGGTGTGCAGATTCACAGCATCAACATGTTGAGCAAGCTTAGTAAGTATTGGAACGTGTGATGTGTTCCCCTGTTCAGTAGCTGCTTGCAGTGAATGAGTATGTGAGATATTAGTATTGGTGGGTAGCGGCCACGTGTGTGTGTTGCTCTATATCATGAATATGTAAGACTGTAATATGTGAAATTGTCACACGTCAAAGTGCAGATTCTGACGCAAAATGTTGGGGAACTGAGGGTGAAGGTTTGGTGTGGAGCTTTCACACTCATGTTAGAGGGATTCTCAAAGACACAAAATAGTGCACATGAATATTTGTGAGGAAAAGTACTTTGTGGAACACCAGATGTAGGTATTTTGTTTTTTATCGAAGAATAGAGTATATTATAGTATTATGTGTAAACAGGTTTAGCTGGGATGGGCAAGTAGGTCAGTATAAAATAGACTGGTTTATAAGTCTTGAGACCATATGGGCCTGGAAAAGTAACTTAGCTAACCATTCCCTTGTCAACAATAGAATTAGACAAATGCCAAATATTTCATAAATCTTATATTCAAATAACAAAGCAGCAGACAGTGAGAAGTGTACAAGAAATTGGGCAAATATTTGGCCAAGTTATTCACCACAATAACAAACACTAGCAACGTCCCTACCGGAAGTCTGAAGACCGAATTTCCCATAGAATTAAACCGTCTGGACATTATGAAATGGGTATAAGACTTGCCTAATATATCAATTAGGGTTAGCTATTATTGAAAATGCTTTCATATTGCAGAGAAAGCAATTAATTGTTCTTAGTTGGAAGGGAATTGGTGTCAAAGTTCAAAAAGTATATTATATGTCCAATTTAACTGATTAAAAAATTGTGCAGACTTGACTTAGCAAATTTGTTGTGTAAACCTACGACTGTCTGAACCCTACAATTATGATTCAATTTACAAATATCATAGAAAATCGGCGACCCTAAACTTTGGAATCGATAGATTAAATATCCAGCCCATAACAAATATCAATTAGTCTGAAGAATTAGTAGAAGATTAGTTGCCGTTGGTGATCCCGGCAAGACTCGCGATGGAATCCCTACTGAACTGCATTATAGTCAAGTCTGACTGATGTCTTCCACCCAGCTCGAGGTAGAATTTTTTTGCTCCGGTAGCTGAGTTCAGTTCTAGTCGAGATATCCCCGCTCCAACGCTCAACTGTGAAAGAAAAGTCACTGTCAGAAATAAGTTTTGTGGGATGTCATGACTAGTGATACATTTACAAACAGTGTTTTATAGATCACTAACAGAGACCCTCTAGTGTTTGCAACAAAGTAACATACCTCATAAACATATAAAGTTATTATTGAAACAGTAATTAGGCAATAGGAGAGTGTTTAATGTAGACCGCTTAGCAGATTAAAAACCGGAAAAGCTCCGACGATAACAACTTACGACAGTTATAATTGCTGGAACAATTAATCTAAGTCACGTTCGGCAGAGAATGTTCCAGCAGTTTCATGGTTTATTAAAACTACGGCCCTTTCTGCAGCATCGAACTTTCTGGCAGACTATTCACTTCCAATAACCGTCAAACTGACACATATTTGTTGAAAGTTCCTAACTTAATAAATTAATAACCTTTGCTAAGTGCATCAGTACAGCCCTGCCAACACCTTGTCCTCTGTATTCTGGCACTACGTACAAATCTTCAAGTCTCAGGACCAGACCACTCCAGCCAAATGTTCGGCATGTCAAACCGTACGCCAAAATACCTGATCAGCATATTGTGAAATTTGTTAACTTCTTTTTCATTAACATTCATCAAAACTACATAAAAAACATAAAAACAATGGAAAGAAATGCTTTTCTTTGTGAAGACCACAATGTATATTCACTCATGGAAATCAAACCACACTTCCACACACTGACATATGATCAAATATATATATGAGTTGCGGTTACCTGTACCATTCTTGTTGCTGGAAACCTTGTAGACCTCGAAGGAAGACTTGTTTTTAAGGTCACTTGGCCAGCCAGCTTCGGTGAATTCTTTCTCTGTTACTGACACTGAGTACCCCAATTCGTCTCCAAACCTCTGAATCAAAGTTATTAAATTATCAAAAAATGTTCCACACAGTTGTCTGAGACTCATGGGGCATGACAAATTAATCTTTTGCTGCGAATGGGTACTATAATATTACTATGAATATATGGTGATACATTTATAAATTAACATATTAGCATATTTATATTACAGTTACATTGGTTAACGTCTGACTTGACCTAGCTATAAAACTTACATTCATTAGGTTGAAGATGTCATGAGAGTCTTCTCTGGACGCCAGCTGTACTTCCCACCCTGAACATAAATGGGACATGTCTGCAGCAAAGAATAAAGATCAACCAAACTTTCAAATCTTCTGAGATCAGGTGAGACGGTGAGCACTGAGCCTTTATCGTTGCTGTCGATCACTTGGTCGTACTGCTTAGCCCGCTCAGTATACGATGACTCAGGGGTGGCATCTGTTGGCAGCTCCGGGTTGTAGGTGATGCTCTGACTCTTCCAACCGAGTCCAATGTGAGACCCAGCTGTGAGTTCTGTGACATCAGAGCGGTCGTGGCAGTAGTACACTGTCGAGCTCTCGGCAGTGATCCTTGTCGAATCCTCTGTATCGGCCAATTCTTTACCCTCTTTCTTACTGCTCTTCCGAACGACGGACACGTCGATCCGGGGAATATTCTTATCGGCCTTGTCCCCCACAGAAGTACAGCGGAGGGTGAGGGGTTCCTCTATGTCCTCCCACCTGATGACCCTGCAGCACCTGTACCTCACGTGACTCAACTCGCATTTCTGACAATTCAGCTTCGTTACATTTGGTTTGATCACTTCCTGAATTATCGTCTTAGCAAAGTATGAAACACAGTACACTTCCGCACTTTGGTCCTTGCTGATCGGGATCACGTAATTGGCATCAGGTTTTCTGTTATCAATAACCGCTAGACCCAGCAGGGAGAGGCTGAGGAGGGATAGCAGTCGGAGCAGCATGTTAGGAATGGTAAATTCCTTGTTAACCGCTGAGTGCTGAACTGTTCTTAAAACAGTGAACAAGCAGATGAACTGTGATACAAACGAATGCAAGCAGAACAAATGAGTATCTATCAGAGGAGGCTGTGATTATGTCGGATTCAGTAGTAAATATCTTTATGAAGGAGTAGTACGCGTCAATTGTTTGAGTACGATACTATTGTCTGAAAACAATAGGATATTCAGGTAGATCCGTGCGAAACAATATGATACGCTGTATGTTCGAACTACTGTACACAACTGTCTTGGAGTAGGATAGAGAGAAAACCGGGTAAGTGCCACTCTGTTAATTCGCTGTAAATGATGGTCTAGAACCCAATTATGAGCCGTAATTAGCTCGATATGGCAGCGTTTTAAACCATTTATCTTCGGCTCATTTCCTGGGAGAATTACACGATTGTTACAGTTAATTAAGTCTGTTTTAATACAATTACTGAGTCATAGAAACCACGATTTACCAACTGCATCCGATGTTAATCTGTGATTATTTGGAGCACTTAATGGTATGTAAGGTGGTATGTATGGTATGTAAGGTGGTATGTTGTCTTACTGGAAATCTAACTTTGTCAGTGTGTGAGTGTACTTTGGCTGCCGAACAAATCAAAGCTGTATGCAGTAAACAATGGAATATAGGCTAATGGCAGCTTGAAACTCTCTCCCAAGCAGTGGATAATGCATATTCATGGAGTATACTACGCTCCAGGCGCTAAACGTTTCTTAATGGTCAACAGCTTAGAGCGGGTTAACATGGTGTCCTCCCATTGTATAGGCTTAATAGACTATACCAAAAACACGGAGAACAAGTCGCGGAAACCAGAGTTAATGTTAATCTGCTGAATAGTCAAGATATAGCGACAGTTATATTATACGTGATTTGAAGTGCAACTGGACTGGAGTTTAAATTGTATAATAAATGATATCGTGCACTGGCCACTGCCCAGTCCAAGTCCAAATATAGCTATAAGTTTTTGGCTGTAATGAAGATTCCTTTATTTAGTGCCAGAAGTAGCTAATCACTGACCTGTTGTAAAGCTTACTATAGGCTGATTAAGAATAGCGAATAATGGCCCTCTCCCTCTAATAGTAATACCTTAATACAAATACTCAGAACCTATACTATTGTTAATGGTACCTGCACTGTTGACGACACAATGTTCATATCAGCTGATTATCAATGCAGCACCTACATGAACTTTATTACCTCCCGCATTGCACAATAAAGGCAGTATCGAGTTGGAAATGAGCCAGAACTAGAGTGCATTGTAAGGCAACATAGTAGCCTGATCGACTAGCAGCAGCAAGTAAAGCCCTGGGCAGCAAGCTAGAGTGTCGATTAAGAAAACGATAGGCGCCTCGCTAGCTGGGCAGGCAGTGGCTTTAACGGATTTAAACCGCATAGTTAACGGACTGGCCTAGCTATGCTATTAGATCGATTACTCCTCTATTACATATTAGGTTAAATAAAACTATATAGATTTCATCATAAATAGCTACTATCATACTCTACTCTTTATATAATTAGGTAGGATACGGCAGGCCTATGAAAATTCAAAATAGGCCGAAGCCTCCACATTTGGTCGATATTATATATTCCTTACTTGAGGTCACTATAAAGTCTACTGTCTAAATGACGATAATTGTTAGGTAATAGGTTTGGTCCTTTGTATAAGCTGTAATCCTACCTATTGACCATCGTTTACGAAATGAACAGCAAACTCCACAGAATGAACCTGAAAATGATTGAAAAAAAAACTTAAAATATTTATCCTATGCTAAAGCAATAGACAGCGGATTTGTTGTAGTGATCTCAGTAAGGGGCCATCTACTTAGGACGTCCGGAAAATAGGGAGGGGGTGGGTTTGGAATTTGGGACTAATCCGGACAAGGGGAGGGTGGTTGGTTTCTGAAAATCCGGACGCCCGGAAATTTTGGCAGAATTACCGAAAAAGTCCTATTTATTTCAGCTCTTTGACACTGATTACTCTGTAAGTTTAGATCCCTGTATTTTGAACGAGTACTTAAATGTACTTAAATGTAACTGTGCTAAACTTGTTCGACACTAAATGTATTATACTGTCTATTTTAAGTAACTACACATTTTATTTGTACTCTTAAAAGTAGCTAGAAATCCAGACGTCCGGGGGAGGGGTCGTTTTGAAAATTCGGACACACCCGGACAGGGGGAAAAACTATTATTTCTGAATATCTTAATGGCTTATTGAACAAACAAAGAGAGTTAACGAAAGAATCTTAAAGCATTCTAGTGAAATGAGGGCTAAAGAATTGAACTAAAAGCCATGTAGTATCTCACGATCATTAAATATATTAGATAAGAGCAATTTAACGATTATAACATTATAGTGGGTAGCAATTATACTGTTATATTATGCAAGGAATAGTTCCCAGAATTATCTGTATGGCTTTGGGGTCTCATTATAACTAATTACTAATCCTAACAATATTTGACTGATCGGAAATAATATACAAAGCTATGCAGTTGTGTTCTAACGTTGACATTATTGGATAAAGAATTAAAATATTTCTTAAGAAATGTTTTAAGTATTATCATTTCTTGAAAAGTATTTTAATTCGTTATCCAGGAATGTTAATGTCATATCACAATGTTAAACATTAAATGTTAGATAATGTAAACCGAGAAACGAATGATATATATATATGTAAACATTAAACAAATACGATCGCTGACAAGTAAAGATATGTACACAAAACGAGGTGTCCAGGTCAAGAGATGCACACAAAGGAAGGCTATAATTCATCTGGTCGGGGGGGGGGGGTGCAATTGTTAATAATTAGTCTTAGTCCTAGAAATAGAATATTCGAAGTCAATAAGTTAACAAGTTTAATTTAAATCGTCTTACGAGCACTAAAAACGATCCTAAAAGATGGTCAAAAATTGTTAGTAACAATAAAATATTGCACCCCCCCCCCCCCCCGATGAGCTATGTCCACTCTCTATATATCAACTAGTGTGGTGTGGTCGAGTATTACTATTAGCTAACATTGGATCACCACCATGATGCGTGTGTGTAATAACCTTATCTTACAATGCCATCTGTAGGCAGCTATAGCTACGACACCCTGGAAACCGATTGCTTGCAGGGTACACAGTGTACTTAGCTAGCTGCCCAGAGGACAAAGGGACGTGACACGATTGTATTGAATACATAAAGGCAGATCCATGGGATATTAATATGTGGCAGTGTATACTGCATCATAATGGCAACCTACTTGCTCGATATAATAGCACGCTTTTGTTTGCAATTTTCGTGTCATCTTTTATGTAAAATCTAAAACAACGACAGGATTAGATCCTATAAAAAACCCCAAAAAGTCAAATTAATTATTATCCAATATTAGAATAATGAGGGGGATCACGACACAGCACAAGCAACTTAAAGTGTACTCGCATAATGCAGACAAGCGCTCTCACACAGCTACGAGAATACAGACTAAGTGTCATACCTATATAATGAGTCGTACAAGTCGGGACCCGCTCACAGGTGCAATATATGAATAATTAGAGATAGTTAACAGACAAGCTGTGCCATCACAACACATAATGCTAACAAGCATTATATCACCAGGGTGGTAGCAGTGATCACCCGTACTCCGCAAGCAATCTGTTCTCCTCCGCAGGCAGTCCACACCACGTGATACCAATATATAATGTTTACCAAGCTATACCACTAAACACATCAAACTGAGTGAGCTTGGATATGGTGTGCAGATTCACAGCATCAACATGTTGAGCAACCTTAGTAAGTATTTGAACGTGTGTTCCCCTGTTCAGTAGCTGCTTGCAGTGAATGAGTATGTGAGATATTAGTATTGGTGGGTAGCGGCCACGTGTGTGTGTTGCTCAATATCATGAATATGTAAGACTGTAATATGTGAAATTGTCACACGTCAAAGTGCAGTTTCTGACGCAAAATGTTGGGGAACTGAGGGTGAAGGTTTGGTGTGGAGCTTTCACACTCATGTTAGAGGGATTCTCAAAGACACAAAATAGTGCACATGAATATTTGTGAGGAAAAATATACTTTGTGGAATACCAGATATTGAGATATATAGGTATTTTGTTTTTTATCGAAGAATAGAGAATATTATAATATTATGTGTAAACAGGTTTAGCTGGGATGGGCAGGTAGGTCAGTATAAAATAGACTGGTTTATAAGTCTTGAGACCATATGGGCCTGGAAAAGTAACTTAGCTAACCATTCCCTTGTCAACAATAGAATTAGGCAAATGCCAAATATTTCATAAATCTTATATTCAAATAACAAAGCAGCAGACAGTGAGAAGTGTACAAGAAATTGGGCAAATATTTGGCCAAGTTATTCACCACAATAACAAACACTAGCAACGTCCCTACCGGAAGTCTGAAGACCGAATTTCCCATAGAATTAAACCGTCTGGACATTATGAAATGGGTATAAGACTTGCCTAATATATCAATTAGGGTTAGCTATCATTGAAAATGCTTTCATATTGCAGAGAAAGCAATTAATTGTTCTTAGTTGGAAGGGAATTGGTGTCAAAGTTCAAAAAGTATTATGTCCAATTTAACTGATTAAAAAATTGTGCAGACTTGACTTAGCAAATTTATTGTGTAAACCTACGACTGTCTGAACCCTGCAATTATGATTCAATTTACAAATATCATAGAAAATTGGCGACCCTAAACTTTGGAATCGATAGATTAAATATCCAGCCCATAACAAATATCAATTAGTCTGAAGAATTAGTAGAAGATTAGTTGCCGTTGGTGATCCCGGCAAGACTCGCGATGGAATCCCTACTGAACTGCATTATAGTCAAGTCTGACTGATGTCTTCCACCCAGCTCGAGGTAGAATTTTTTTGCTCCGGTAGCTGAGTTTAATTCCAGTCGAGATATCCCCGCTCCTACGCTCAACTGTGAAAGAAAAGTCACTGTCAGAAATAAGTTTTGTGGGATGTCATATTGACTAGTGATACATTTACAAACAGTGTTTTATAGATCACTAACAGAGACCCTCTAGTGTTTGCAACAAAGTAACATACCTCATAAACATATAAAGTTATTATTGAAACAGTAATCAGGCAATAGGAGAGTGTTTAATGTAGACCGCTTAGCAGATTAAAAACCGGAAAAGCTCCGACGATAACAACTTACGACAGTTATAATTGCTGGAACAATTAATCTAAGTCACGTTCGGCAGAGAATGTTCCAGCAGTTTCATGGTTTATTAAAACTACGGCCCTTTCTGCAGCATCGAACTTTCTGGCAGACTATTCACTTCCAATAACCGTCAAACTGACACATATTTGTTGAAAGTTCCTAACTTAATAAATTAATAACCTTTGCTAAGTGCATCAGTACAGCCCTGCCAACACCTTGTCCTCTGTATTCTGGCACTACGTACAAATCTTCAAGTCTCAGGACCAGACCACTCCAGCCAAATGTTCGGCATGTCAAACCGTACGCCAAAATACCTGATCAGCATATTGTGAAATTTTTTAACTTCTTTTTCATTAACATTCATCAAAACTACATAAAAAACATAAAAACAATGGAAAGAAATGCTTTTCTTTGTGAAGACCACAATGTATATTCACTCATGGAAATCAAACCACACTTCCACACACTGACATATGATCAAATATATATATGAGTTGCGGTTACCTGTACCATTCTTGTTGCTGGAAACCTTGTAGACCTCGAAGGAAGACCTGTTTTTAAGGTCACTTGGCCAGCCAGCTTCGGTGAATTCTTTCTCTGTTACTGACACTGAGTACCCCAATTCGTCTCCAAACCTCTGAATCAAAGTTATTAAATTATCAAAAAATGTTCCACACAGTTGTCTGAGACTCATGGGGCATGACAAATTAATCTTTTGCTGCGAATGGGTACTATAATATTACTATGAATATATGGTGATACATTTATAAATTAACATATTAGCATATTTATATTACAGTTACATTGGTTAACGTCTGACTTGACCTAGCTATAAAACTTACATTCATTAGGTTGAAGATGTCATGAGAGTCTTCTCTGGACGCCAGCTGTACTTCCCACCCTGAACATAAATGGGACATGTCTGCAGCAAAGAATAAAGATCAACCAAACTTTCAAATCTTCTGAGATCAGGTGAGACGGTGAGCACTGAGCCTTTTAATACCTTCAGTCTGCTTGGAAACTGCATAGTAAGTTATTATTGCTTTATCTTTATGGTCTGATTATTGAATAAGCGTTCTGAACCTATCATTCAATAGAAATGTTGAAATAATGAAGTAAGTATGTATGACGAATACATTTAAAAAGGCCGATTAACTTTATAGTTATGAATTGGAATCGTATATAATATATAAGGAGCTGGTGAGTAAGACCGAGTCGCCATTTTGACCGATTTACCCTTTTGGGGGCGCCAAATCGTCGTTTGAATGTGGGACAATTTTGAAAAACTTAACTACAGTACTAGCAAAACTGCGCGTTCTGCTCTACATACACACGTTTTAGAGATTTTGCCGGCACGTACTAAAGTTCGACAACAGAACTTCGCCTGGATGAGATTTTGAGAAAGATATTCATCAAAATAAATTTTGCAATTCAGAATAATATATTTTAATTTAGTTTTTATCGAGCAATTTTGAGTCGAATATGAAATTTGATAGCGTTCCGTTAGCCAGAAGCAACAGTCATTTTACTATTAGAGGACATCATGATGTTCTATACAACTATTGTACCTTCATAGGCCTATATCAAGCGTGCTAAATCTCTCTACAGTCGATCTTCGAAATTTTTCTGAAAGGGCCCCGACAGTTGAAATCTATTTGGTTCAATGTATTTTCGAACGCTGATTCCGAATTAGTAATTACCCTACATGACATAGGGTTAAAATGCTCACCTAGCGAGATATCGTCTAAAAACTGTCTCGATCACGTGATATGACCATATAATAGAAATTAGAAATTAGAAATTAGAAATTAGAAATTAGACATTAGAAATTAGAAATTAGAAATTAGAAATTAGAAATTAGAAATAAGAAATTAGAAATTAGAAATTAGAAATTAGAAATTAGAAATTAGAAATTAGAAATTAATAGGAATTAGAAATTAGAAATTAGAAATTAGACATTAGAAATTAGAAATTAGAAATTAGAAATTAGAAATTAGAAATTAGAAATTAGAAATAAGAAATTAGAAATTAGAAATTAGAAATTAGAAATTAGAAATTAGAAATTAGAAATTAATAGGAATTAGAAATTAGAAATTAGAAAGATCATTGCAAAATTACATGTGTCGGATCCCAATGAAAGTTATTCAACCAAACAAAAAAACATAATATCGTAGATAAATAAATAAATGGTTTCAAAGTGTGCACGGAATAAGGAAGTTGGTCTTATTTCTCGTTAGGGTTAGGGTTTCAGCATATGATTCAGTAATTAGGGATTGGGTTAGGGTTGAGATCAGATTAAGGGGTTGGGGTTTCAACGGAGAGATTGTGCTGATGATACCCTTGCTTCCCTTGCGGGAAATATCTGCAAATTATCAGCTCTCAGTGTCCACGAGTTTTATAGTGCATATTCCCGGAAAGAGTTATATCCCCGTTAAGTCGTGGTCCGAGACAAAAGGGAAACTCGCGTAGTACATACATGTTAGTACATACATATTACATTACACTGGATCGAGCTTACACAGTGTAATTTCCTCCAGTCTGCGCCGCGTGCCTATATAAACGTACGCGGCGCAGACTGGAGGAAATTACACTGTGCTCCAGTGTTATGTAATATGTATGTTCTACGGCTTTAGCTTTTCGTGCTAAAAGCGATTTCTCCACGGTTGTCACCTTTCTAGACGATGCTTAAAACATTTGGCCACTATTGCATTTTTGGAATAAATGCAGTAGGGGCGTTTTCGACCACACCATTTTTCAATTCAGGGTTTCGCGGTCACTCGAATTTTTTATTTCGACCCAGGAAGGTCGTAGAGATTTTTCCGATACAACAAATGTGCCTAATAGCCATATTTATATACAATTTATCAAGCAATACCTATAATATATGCCTTAAAAATTAAAATGCTTATTTTCGGAAATATGGCCTTAAAACAGTTTTTGGCTTGACACAGTTCATAATTTCCGTGATTTTTGGTATTTCCGCCTAAGAAGGTTGTATAAACTAAAAAACTAAAAAACTGAAAAACGAATTTTTGCCAAGCGAACTATGAAAATACTCACAAATGGGCTATTGACTGGTTACTAAAACTTAAAAGGTCCCAAAGACTCATGAGCAACATAGCATTTGTTGAAAGATGCAAAATGACTCACTTTGTGTCCAGAATTGAAACCCCTAAAAAGTTGGAGAATTCAGAATAATCTACTTAATTAGGCATCTCTCTTAACAACAACAAATACTATGGGCCGAAATGCATTGATCAACAAATAATTTAGATAAGTAAAATTAACCAACGATCAGACAACGTAACACAAATTGTTGAGTGACAGACCTTATCTTTATCTATGTATGAATGGAATAAGATATTATGTAAACGAATATTTTACAACAAAATCGACTTCAGATTAACATTTTCCGGAATTTTACCTTCTTAACCGGAATTTATCCGTTCATTTACCATGAGTGCAGAATCGCCAGTGGTACTTCCGTTTTATCAATAGCATGCGACGCCGCTTTATCAGGTAAATTAGATACCTATTACCCAATATCATTTAATATTCTTAACAGTGTGTTTCAAATATTCATCATACCTCGTACAATTATTGCTACCTCGTACTGTTTGCAGTATGAGGCATGCACATAGAACTGAAGTGGTCTAACGTGATTAACCTCTCATTACGATAACCAGATTCTAATCTAGATAAGGAAAGGCCTGGATCTCCATACTACGCTGGTTTACCACATACCACCAATCTCTGAATCTCTAAACGGACTAAAATGCTAAAATCAAATACTATATCAATTAACAGGTTACCTGGGACCCCGCCCAGGCTATAATATTCATAAACATAACCGAATAAAGATTCGGCGGAATGACAGGCTGAGCGACGCCCAGTATTAATTACTGGGCGGCAAACAGCCTGTCATTCCGCATTTCCGCCTAATCTCTATTCATGTTTAATGTTTACAGTTTATGAACATGATGGCCTGAGGTCCCCAGGTAGCCCATAGTCTATGTAATAAGCTCCATGAGTTGGCACAGACTTTTTTGTCTCTGATTTTGATAAATTTGGTACCAAAGGTTGCCTCTAACTGTGAATGATGAAAATTCACCGTGTATCACGATAACGTCAAGCTGTATGTGGGCTTCCTGTGCATTGCAAAAATGTACAAAGGACGAACGCGAAAATGGCCGGTAATTTATTGCTTAAAAATAAAATGTGAAAGTTATAGGCCAAAAACTAAAATTTTGCGCGAAAAAGCACGCGCAGCGAACAAACGCCGTGTAGCATATTTAGCGAAAATTGCTACATGGTGAATTTATTTTATTCACATTTTTAGACAACTTTTGGTACCAAATTTATCGAAGTCGGAGAAAAAAAGATCTGTGCTCGCGCTTGGCGCTTATTACACTGACTACTAGTAATTAACAAGGTAAAATAAATAATGATTCATAAATTATATAGATTTTCGTACCGAATTGTTTTGGCAAGAAACATGTATGCAACGCGGAAATCACGGACCGCGCTTTTAGACTTAATCTCGGTCAGGTAATACTAATGCGTCCGTTTAATTTTATCTTCGCTTGTCTCGACATGTAGAATTAGAATCCAAAAACTGTGAAAAAGGACAGGACAGGACATAGCTAGGCGGACATTGGCAGACATTGGTGGACATTGGTGGACATTGGCAGACATAGACGGAAATTATGAACTGCGCCAAGTCAAAAACCGTTTTTATTTGTTTTAACTTGCGGAATTTTATCACTCGGTAATTCATCAACATTCAAGCTTGTTTCATAAAAATAACACTTATATTGATGATTAATCCGCTCAGAAGACTAGTACGCTAAATTGATGAATTAGAGTAAATTGTAACCAGATGGAAACCTGTGTAACAGTCGTCAAGCACCAAAAACTGGTTGCTATGCCTGTATTTGTAATTAATTAACAATAACACATAACTGGCGTTGCGCGCGCAAAATAGACTCTTTTTATACACATAATTATAGTGTATAAACTGAAAAACGTTAACCACACGACATTTCAGTTTCATAATTGATTACAATATGAGTACAGCCTTATCGATTTCCGCTGAAGCCGCCTTAAGTCAGTTATCGATTTCCACAGAAACTGCATCAATTTCAAACTGATCGAATCATTTTATTGATTTCAATGATTAATCAGTGGGGTTAAGAATTAAGATAATCACATTTGTAATCTAAACCCGCTTCCCTGGATATACCAGACCTCTTCTTTTCCTCAACAATCAGACCGAGTTGTGCAAGAAATTTGATTTATCATAGAGTCATACTCATAGCTCAAAGTCATATTGCATTTGGTGGGTGATATAGGTACATATCGGACAGTATTCAATCACTATGTCAATACGACACAATACGTGTATATTACCTTAACGGACATAATTGTCACGGACAAGTTTTTCACGGACCAAATTTTTCACGTCCCTTGATACGAGAACCACCCCCATTAGCAATAGCTCCCGTCCCTACGTGAGCTACGATTCGAGCAGACAAATCTCCAATTGGTTGTGGTGCTTATACCGTCCGAACACAGAGTATTAACCTTAGTATTATGTCGGTTAAACTGCGGAGATGAGTATTGTTAAGAATTTGCAAGAAAGACTTGATAGGCTAGGACAATTAGTGACAAACTCAAAAAGGCCTAAAGTAGAACCGAGAACTGAACGTTATCACTTAATATCATAAGCTCTAGATGCACATAATTATCCGCAATTGCTTAAGATAATGGCCAACTTCCTGTTTCTTAAGTGTGCGTTATATCAATACTAGTACTACAGTGGTTATCTCACCGCAAATTATTAAAGCACATCGATTATATGACGTTCGTATGATTTTGAACTGACAGCCAAGCGGACTGTTGGAAACACGACAAGACCTGGCGATAGAAAGGCAGAAAAACAAAAGTAGCTATAAAGCTATAAGTAGGGCTTCATGCCAGACACCATTGTCCTTCCTAAGCCGTATGTGACTCACAATCTGGATGAACTACAGTCGCCGCGGTGGACACTACGGTGGATTACGGTACGAAGGAGGTTCTCAGGTTCTGGTTACTACTTACTGCTACTATAGACAGTACAGCGGAATCGCATGACACTCACATTAGTACTATGGACAGACAGTACGGCGGAACTAGAAATATAGCCAATGATAAAACTCATGCGACCAATTGTTCGAATTATATCATTCAAACATGCGAGCTGCTCTTATATGGGAATCTTACCCCTGGACCAAAAGGGTCGATGAATACACGTATGGTAAAAGTATTCGCCATGGTACTGAAAATGCAGACCTAAACCCTGATCTTTGCGTGGTTACCTAAAAGAAGACTTAGACCCTGCGACAGAAGTGGAAATGGGGATGTGAAATACTAGGATAAAATTAACCTATACCAATTATTCCAAATAAAAAGGACTTATAGTCGGGTGGAATTCTTACTCTTGCGTAAAGTCTTAAACTTGCAGTTTCCTGACAAACAGCAGGATAACTGGGGCTATAGTTGAGCTGGTGACGAGCCTTATAATTGAAGTAGAGTATTCAATATTATAATTTTGTAACTTTACAATGTTAGAATTAAGATTCCAAAACATTGTGTGTACCCTGTACAACTAGAAGCAAAATAAAATGACTCAATTTCAATCTAATGAATTATTGCGATTCAGCTTAATAAGTTGTTCATTTGTCAAGATGCACTCTCTTAAATGTTTATGAAATTTGATAATGCATGGATAATATGAAAATTCAATTCATTATTAATGCAACTTGCTATCTGATAATAATAATTTCCCATAAAATTAAACCTTCTTGACATAATGAAGTGGGTATAACTGTAAGACTTGCCTAATACATCAATTAGGGTTATAGCCAATATTAAAAATGCTTTCATATTGCAGAGAAATAAATTAATTGTTCTAAGAGAAATAAATAAATTGTTCTAAGTTGGAAGGGAAAATTGGTGTCAAAGTTCAAAAAGTATTATGTCCAATTTAACTGAGTAAAACATTGTGCAGACTTGACTTAGCAAAGTATTGTGTAAACCTACGACTGTCTGAACCCTACAATTATGATTCACAAAATTTACAAATATCCTAGATAATTGGCGGCCCTAAACTTTGGAATTAATAAGTTGAATATCCGATCCATAACAAATATCAATTAGTCTGAAGAATTAGTGGAAGTCTATTTGGTGATCCCGGCAAGTCTCGCGATGGAATCCCTACTGAACTGCATTATAGTCCAGTCTGGCTGATGTCTTCCACCCAGCTGGTAGTAGAATTCTTTTGCTCCGGCAGCTGAGTTTAATTCCAGTCGAGATATCCCCGCTCTTTCGCTCAACTGTCAGAGAAAAATCACTTTCAGAAATAAGTTTTGTGGGATGTTATGACTAGTGATATATTTACAAACAGTGTTTTATAGATACTAACATAGGCCCTCTAGTGTTTACAACAAAGAAACATACCTCATAAACATATTAAGTTATTATTGAAACAGTAATTGAGCAATAGGAGAGTGTTTAATGTAGACCGCTTAGCAGATTAAAAACCGGAAAAGCTCCGACGATAACAACTTACGACAATTATAATTGCTGGAACAATTAATCTAAGTCACGATCGGCAGAGAATGTTCCAGCAGTTTCATGGTTTATTAAAACTATGGCCCTTTCTGCAGAATCGAACTTTCTGGCAGACTATTCACTTCCAATAACCGTCAAACTGACACATATTTTGTTGAAAGTTCCTAACTTGATTAATAAATTAATAACCTTTGCTAAATGTGTCAGTAAAGCCCTGCCAACACCTTTTCCTCTGTATTCTGGCACTACGTACAAATCTTCAAGTCTCAGGACCAGACCACTCCAGCCGAATGTTCGGCATGTCAAACCGTACGCCAAAATACCTGATCAGCATATTTTGAAATTATTTAATTCTTTTACGTTAACTTTAATTAAGACTACATTAGAGATATGAAAATTAGTTTGTTTAACAATGCAAAGAAATACTTTTCTTTGTGAAGACCACAATGTATATCTCTCATGGAAATCAAACCACACTGTCACACACTGACAAATGATCAAATATATATGGACACGTTCATTTGAGTTTGAGGATATTGGTAAACAAAAATAATCGCGTTTTCGACGATAGTGGCTTAATTTTGACACCTATTAACCTAGCACGTTCAGAAGTTCTGAGCATTAGCCACGTAACACATACTCCCATATGCACTGCTCAGAAAGAAAATCTATTGTTGTTAAGCACTATAATGTTTCAAATGTCACATTTTGTGTGCCTTAGTTAACTGTAGTTGTCTAATTATCATTCCTTGGTCTGAAATATAGTAGATTAGGTCAATCTAACAATTATGATACAACATTGGTTAAAGGGCATGGATCGAACGGTTACAAGGCAATATTTGGGTAACTTTGTTACAGTCAGAATACCATACCTCTATTCTACTGTGAGGTGTCCTCAAAACCCTTTTAACTTTTTAACTCATTATTTGATGGTTGATGTACCCATCATAGCCCTAAAATATATTGTTTTGAATAGTTAGCTAATACAGGCACTTGGTTATTGGGAAATGAGGTTAATTCTGTCACAATATATGGAATTTTAAATTTTGGGCGAATTATTTATATATTATGATTTTGATTTGAAAGGCGGGAAAACTTTATATGATGACAATGCAGTTGATGTAAGTTAAGATCAGTTGATGTTTACACTGTCATAAAAAATGATACGAAATCGTAAATAAGTTAAAAACAATGATTACCTATAGAATGAAATAGTCTCTTATAATAACTCTTATAATAACTGATGTGACAAAGTAAACATTTCTTGCCCCTATTTTGAAGATCTATATATTCAGTAACTCTATTAGAATTCAACATTCTTTCAGAAAAAATTGGTAGAATATTGTCCAGAACATCAGAGCTCAAGTTTAACAATTTTAGGTTAAATTTGTCAAAGTCACTAAAAATGTGACAAAATTAACTTTTCCTGCCCCAACAATTGCAAGATAGTGTGTAAAAATTAGCATAAGCTGCTTTATTACCTATATAAATCAATCCAAACAACAAAAGAATATATGTTAATGTTATGACGATTACCTAACTCTAATAATAACTGATGTGACAAAGTAAACATGTCTTGCCCCTATTTTGGATATCTATAACTCTATTAGAATTCAACATTCTTTCAGAAACGATTGGTAGAATATTGTCCAGAACATCAGAGCTCAAGTTTAACAATTTTAGGTTAAATTTGTCAAAGTCACTGAAAATGTGACAAAATTAACTTTCCCTGCCCCAACAATATCAAGATAGTGTGTTAAAATTGGCATAGGATGCTTTATTGCCTATATTAATCGATCCAAACTACGAAAAAGATCTGTTAATGTGATGACGATTACCTAACTCTTATAATAACTGATGTGACAAAGTAAACATGTCTTGTCCCTATTTTGAAGAACTATACCTCTATTAAAATACTATGTAACTTTATCATCAAAACTACTTATAATAATTTTTTGTGACGAAATTACCCTATTTTTGACCATGTTGCGGTAGTTTAATTGTGACACTGTTAACATATTACACCCGATAATGATTTATGTGACTGGCGCATGGTACTAGCAGTGTTGTTTGATCCATAGTACGTAATATAAGGGGTTTAAGCTGGTCTATCATTATTTTTTCAATTTCACACATGTTCAGATATCATCAAGATTATGTGACAAAGTAAACTTGTTTGTGCCTTCTGTGTTTTAATTCCTTACGACTATATGCAATAAAATAACAATTCCTAGCACTTCCAGGCCATCAAATAAACCTACACTACTCAGCATTGCTTATCAGGGTGCCCTAAACATTCTTCACATATTTTCTTAAATGTGTGACAGAGTAAACCTGAGTGCACCATTTAACGAAAAAAGTCGTAAAATATGTACTTACTTTTTACTTTGGGCGATCCTCAATCGAAATCCCATTCACTGTCTGCCTCCACACGTCTCGATCGCACATAACAGTTCGAAGGTCGTCTAACTGGAGCCCAGTGTCACGAGCTACTACGTCCAGGAAGGTGAGTGGTCTCCTTCCACGGCCCGATTGGGCAAGTCGCCAGGGGAGGATAGTGGAGATAACTTGGTCAGAAGCTCTCATGCAATGCCCAGCAAATCTGGAACGCCTCGACGCAACCACTGAGGCAATAGATGGAAGGTTGCCATAGATCTGCTTGAGGGTTGGATGCTTCTTCCACGAGATGTTCTTGGCCTTCATTAAAAGACGGGTGTAGCATCCGTTGAGGCGTTTCTCAAGCTGCTTGTTTATGGTCCGTGTCTCTGATCCATAGAGCAATACTGGTTCGACACAGGCTCTAAAGAACTTGACTTTCAGTTGTTCGGAAATGCCAGAGGACCAGACTTTTTGCAGTTTAATACAGGCTGACCAGGCCATTCCTTTCCTTGTGTTGAAATCCTTTCTACTGTCCGCAATGAAAGAGCCGAGGTATTTAAAGTCATCAACCTGTTTAATCTGGCGGCCTGAGATAGAATGTAAGTCGACAGTGTCAGGGATATTGATGGTCATGAACTCGGTCTTAGAAGCATTCATAGCAAAACCAACTTGTGCGGCTGCATTTTCAAGGTCTGTCAGCAGAAGTTGGACTTGCTCTATGGTGTCTGAAATTAAGGCCAAATCATCAGCAAAGTCAAGGTCTGTGATTTTGACCGCAGGCACTCTTCGGCTTTTCCTAGGCACGATGTTAAGACCGAATTCGTCACTTATGCAGCTTCTGAGGACATAGTCAAGGACGATGATGAAGAGAAAGGGTGCTAGAGTGTCCCCTTGAAGAACTCCAATAAGTGTCCTAAAAAAGTCAGTAAGGCCGTCGATGGTCTGGACACGAGAGAACGATGAGTCATAAAGAAGCCTGATAGCATCTACAAGTGGAGTAGGGATACCGTAGAGGGAGAGGATGTGGAAAAGGGCATCCCGGTTAATGCTGTCGAACGCTTTCGAAAAATCGACAAACACAATTGCGGCTGAACGATTTCCGATCTTGCATTCCTCGAGTATACGACGTAGGGCAAGGACCTGTGGGAGTGTGGATCTTCCTCTACGGAAACCATTTTGGTTTGGCCGCAAGAGGGGATCAATGAATGGGTAGATCCGGTTGAGGATGAGCTTGTTAAAAACTTTCGCTGCAACCGGTGCCAGTGAAATGCCACGGTAGTTTCCTGGATTAGTAAGATCACCCTTTTTGGGGATAGGAATGATAGAGGCCGTTTTCCAGGCTTGGGGGATCACACCATCCATGAGTGCTTTATTACAGAATCCGAGGAGGTTTTCACGTAGCTGGGGAAGCTTCCAGACTGAGGGAGGGATGCTATCTAGACCGGGTGACTTGGAGGACTTGGCGGACTTCAGAACCGTGTCGAGTTCTGACATGCTGAAGGATTAGCAGCTGATGGGCAGGGTGTCAGAGACTCGCTGGTTGAAGAAGGGGAGGGTGAGGTCCGGCGGAGGCTGTTCTGTGCCTAGAAGGGACTTGAAGTGCTCGAACCAGATGTTGAGCCGTTCTTCGGTAGTGCCTCCTGGCACTTTGCAGTATGGCACAGTGTCGGAAGATGTTAGTTGCCTGATGATGTGCCAGGAACTGCGATGCCTGTGATCAGGGTTAGTTTTCTCCAGCAGGTCAGTCTGTTGTCGAATGTGTTGTGAAGTAGCAGCATTATAGGCTTCGTCCAGTTGCTTCTTTGCGTCTTCAAGCTTTTCCTTGGACGAAAAAGAGGGGGAAATCCTGTGACTCAGGGACGCATCCTTTAGGATATTGCGATGGTGTGCAATATTAGGATCGTTGTAAGGATTTTCCCGTTTCCTCTTCCTCTTTTTTTGCAACACCTTAAGTGCTGTGCTTGTAACGCTTTTAACGAGCAGGTCGTAGTCGGACTCAAGCTCTGCTTCCTCTAGGAGTGCACTGTACCTGTTTTTCACTTCCACTGCATACTGGTGTTTCATGTTGGAATCGTGGATCAGTGGAGTCCAGTCAATGCTCCTAAGAGGGTCCCGTGCTGGAGTTTTGTTGACTCTGTAGCTGGCTTGAACAAAACATGTTACAATCCGGTGATCTGAACCGACAGTTTGCATGATGTTGTACGCTTGACAGTTCTTCACACTATTTGCCCACTTCTTCCGCCAGAGTACAAAGTCAATTTGATGCTTTGCTCTTTTGGGGTCTTCATAGGTCCAAATTTTATTAGCCGGTTTCTGGAAACAGCGGTTAGCAACTATCAGCTGGTGTTGGTCTACCAGATCCAGTAGTCGTTCACCGTTGTCGTTGGTTGACATATGGTATGTGAAACCGTAGCTATTACTGAGCTTCGCGTTGAAATCACCGCACACTGCTAGCATGTTGTGAGGAGGTACCTTAGAGATGATCCTGGTTAGAGCGTTGTAGAATGCAGTTTTTTCTTCAATATCACTGCAGTTAGTAGGAGCATAACATGAGAGGACTGTGAGGCGAGGATTCCCGTTTACATGGAGCAAGATGATTCTGCTATTAACTTTCTCTACAGATAGGAGAGATTTCTGAATTCTAGGAGATAAAAGAAACCCAACACCACCAACCGATGCATTAACTGAATTCTTCGTAGCAGAAGCAGTGATAAGCTGATATGATAAGATGTTTTCAATTCTTAGGGATTCTTTGTGGTGTTGGCGATGCTCTTGCAAGGAGATAACATCATTATGATGCAGGAAGGCTGAGTGAGCTAACTCCTGTTTACGTGATACAGGGTTGAGAGTCCTACAGCTGAAGGTGCTAACCTGAAAAGGGATTTTCCTACGAACTAAAAGGGTAGTAACAGGGTTGCTGCAACTATCAGGACCCACCCCTCCCGGGGGTTTTAGGGAGGGCCCGTCATACAGGGAGCTAGCTGCCACTGAGTAGTTAGGGGCTTGAACCCTAGTGCTGTTATCGTGTGTCATCATAAAAGTGAGGGGGGATTTTGTCTAATGGCTAGACATTGTTCCAGGCACGGCGCCACTGCAACCTGGATGTGACACTATAATCCAATACCCTCATCAGTAGGTACAATCACGGGTGCAGGTCTTCATAAACTCGGCTTGTTTTTCGAGGTATGTGCTCCTCTAGATCCGCCGTGTTTAGTTGACCCAGACAGTCGGATTCTTCAATGACATGCCGGTCTAGCAGGGTCACCTCGTGCAGGATGTGGCTCTTCACCACGCACGGACGGTCTAAGCTCGATCTAGAGTCTAGACCGAGCCCTGGCCCATATTACAGGACCTTGAAACGGATCAGTTCAAAATGAAACAGAACATGACCCTCCCCAAAAACAGAACATGACACTCCCCAAAATATGTAGGTAATGGTCATATGTACCCATCCAATCAACTGGACACTCAAAAATGTGGTCAAAAACGGCAGCAAGGGGTCCATATTTACTCCGTCACATGTTTATAGTGTGACAATGTAACCATTTCCGTGCCGACCGTATTTAAGCGATATCTTATCACCTGATTAAGATATCGTTATGTGACAAAGTTAGCCTAGAGGATGAGACGATTATCCTAACCATCAAGGGTTTGTGTAATTTCATAGTGTGACAAATTCAACTACACTGTGCCTTTTAATAGGGTCACTTATATTTACCAATATCCTCAAACTCAAATGAACGTGTCCATATATGAGTTGCGGTTACCTGTGCCATCCTTGTTGCTGGCAACCTTGTAGACCTCGAAAGAAGAATTGGTTTTCAGGTCACTTGGCCAGCCAGCTTCGGTGAAGTCTGTCTCTTTAACTGACACTGAGTGTCCTAATTCGTCTGCCAGCCTCTGAATCGAAATTACTAACTTATCAAAAAATGTTCCAAATAAATCTCTGAGACTCAAGAGGCATGAAAAATGAATTTTTGCTGCAAATGGGTACTATGAGACTACTATGACTATAAGAATATATGGTGATACATTTAACAGGGTTCCCTTAATGCTACTAGATGATAGATCTAAGTCAATATAGATTAAGAGTTGGTATTTATAACAACAGTAAGAACCGCAGATCTAAGCAGGTTAGTATAACAGGTAACTTTGTGCCCGACATCGGGGTTCTTGATGCTTTAAGACTTTTTGTTTTGATTTATTTGTATCTCTATTTTGCATTATGTGTGATGAGTGTGACGATTGGGATGGCTTTGGAGTGTCATTTTAGACCTTTTACTGTCACAGCCTTCCACAGCATCTCAGACAATGAATTTATTCATCTCTTCCACAGTCATAGCAAAAGCTATGCTGCGGTATTAATGTTTTTTCTCTTCAAAAAAGACTGGTGGCTTTATAAAATATTAGGGGCTTCTCCTGGCTTACTTGGCAAGCTGAACTTCACTGGTCTTGAAAACAAGCCAGACAGTTACGGATACATTCAGCTAATTATGCACTACCTCAATATTATTACTGTTAGCTGCATGCTTTGGATACATACCTTGAACGCTGTTCTTTTAATTATTGTCAACCCAAGCTTACTTAACCCTGGGCCTACTACATACCTCAAGGTTGTTTCTTTTAATACGCATGGCCTGATTCCCTTCTCACAGCTACAGTCCGACAATCCTTCTTTTGACAACACTAAAATATTTGAACTCCATCACTATATTCACTGCCATGAACCGGACATCCTCCTGATCAATGAATCTTGGCTTAAAAAGTCTATCATTGACTCTGAAGTCATACCTGAATCGTACAAAGTTTTTAGACTTGATCGTTCCTTACAAACCCATCCACCAGATCCACAGAATCCAAGAAGATTTAGGAAGCATGGGGGTGGCGTTTTAGTTGCTATACGTAGGGACATTGATATTGTATCTACTAAGTTAGAGTACAAGTGCCCGGCAGAGCTTCTTGGTATAACACTCAAATTTAGGGACGGTAGTAAACTAATTCTTTGCAGCTTCTATAGGGTAGGTACTTTAGGGGCCAACAATCATAACGCCTTCCAAGATTATGTTAGGAAGGCAAGGCAACGTAGAGGTGTTAGAGGTATTGTAATTGCAGGGGATCTTAATCTACCTGGTATTGATTGGCAGAATTACTGTAGCAGCAATCCGGTTGAACAGCTCTTTCTAGATACTTTTAGTAACTTTGGTTTAGAACAACTTATTACCAGTCCAACACATACTGGAGGAAACATTCTTGATCTAGTCTTAACCGATAAACCCCATCTTATCTCCGATATACAAATTTCAGAACATAATATTCCATGTAAGTCCGACCATTTTGCAGTCTCCTTTACTTTGAAATCAAAGGTGAAGCGCATCAAATCGCAAAAGAGGGAATCTTTAAATTTTAAAAGAGCAAATTGGGATGCACTTAATGCAGACCTTGCAGATATTGACTGGCAGGCAGAGTTCACTGGTAATATGGAAACATCATGGAACAAGTTTAAGGAAGTTTTAGAGCAAAGAACCAATGAACATATTCCAAAGATTAAAATTGGAGGCAGGGCTCAACCTCCTTGGTTTGACGCTGAGTCTCATCAGGCCTGCCTAGAAAAAGAAAGGCTACACAAAAGTTATAAAGAAACCACGGACCCTTCCTGCAAGGCTGAGAAGTACTTTAAGTTCTCTAAAAGCAGAAGCGATTTTAAGAAAATTGCCTCCAACAAGATGGCATCTAGCTTTGAGGACGAGGATGATTCGAATCTAATTACAAAGAAATTCTGGTCCTATGTAAAAGCAACATCTAAGAATACTCGCATACCTGAACAAATTCACCTAGAAGATGTACACAAAAGTGATCATTCTGACCAAGCAAACCTATTTAATACCTTTTTTCATCAACAGTTCTCATCGCCTAGTGATTATGATGTACATGTTGATAACATACTCACACAGGATGATATTGATTATGTATCTACCCTTTTCAGTTCGTCTAGGATAGTAGATATTCTCAAGAATTTGAATACTAGAAAAGCTATGGGACCGGATAAAATCCATGGTGAAGTTCTTAAAAAATGTGCCTTTACGTTAGCCCCAGCACTGGAGATTCTTTTCACAAAGTGCTATGTATCCGGCTTCCTACCTTCAAATTGGAAATATGCAATTGTTGTTCCAGTACACAAGAAAGGCTCCAAGAATGACATTAAGAATTATAGGCCAATATCTTTGACTAGCTTAGTTATGAAAGTCATGGAAAGAATTATTCGAGATGAACTTTTGAGTAGATGTTATGATAAAATTGATCCTCGTCAACATGGTTTCCTGCCTCACAAATCTTGTGCAACTCAGATGGTTGAATTCTGCGATAGCCTATCCCTCTCTCTTAACAAGAACATTAGATCTGATATTGTTTACTTCGATTTTGCCAAAGCATTCGATTCCGTTAACCACGACTTAATACTATACAAGCTAAAATTTTATTATAACATCGATGGAATGCTTCTCCAATTTATGAAAAGTTACCTCTCCGGACGTCAGCAATGTGTAGTTGTTAATGGGGCTATCTCTGCAACCCTACCGGTGTTGTCAGGTGTTCCTCAAGGGTCAATAATCGGACCAACACTTTTTGTTCTTTTCATAAATGATATATATTCTGGACTTTCTCAGGGCACTAATATCCTTTTATACGCTGATGATACTAAAATGTGGAGAGAGATATCCCAAGAGGAAGACCACCATATACTTCAATGCGATATTAATTATCTCATGACATGGGCAAGAACTAATAAGATGAAGTTTCATCCTGATAAATGTAAGGTCTTAGCTATACTTAAGAGGTGGTCTCCCTTAGATGGCATTTTACCATTTACACGTTACACTTACTCTATGGGCCAAACTCTTCTTGATTATACAGATTCTGAAAAAGATTTAGGCATAATCATGACGTCTAATCTAAATTTTAGTAGCCAGGCCGATGCTCTATATGGTAAAGCTAACCAAAAATTTGGCATGCTTAAGAGAAATTGTCATTTTATTAATGATCTGAACAAGAGAAGAGTCTTGTATCTTACTCTTGTACGCTCAATATTCGAACACTGTCCCATCATTTGGCGACCAGCGTCCAGTAGCACTATCAATAGGCTTGAAGGATTGCAGAAAAGGGCCCTCAAATGGATTCGTAATGATTACGGTGTAAGCTATAGTGTAGAGGAAATCTATAATGCCCATTGTAAACAGTTAAATATTCTGCCCCTAAAGTACAGGTTTGATTACCATGATCTCAAGTTCTTTCATTCCCTAGTGCATCAATACCACCCATGCACCACTCTGCCTCAGTATCTTACTTTCTTCTCCGGGTCAAGCCGACTGAGAAGCTGACATCTTGATCACTTATCAGTAATATCTTCAATTCCACCTGGCTCAGCTATATCTAAATCTTACTTTTATCGAGCTCATCTCACTTGGAACCGACTTCCTCTTTCCCTTCGAGAGATTATCAGACCAGGTGTGTTTAAAACAGAACTTATTAAACACATCTGGAAGGAACATGTTTGTACTGCATCTGTAGATATTGACCCTAGTTCAGATCCTGACAATTCTTTTTCTCCAGACTACGGGTAGTGTATTTCTCTATCATTTTTGTTTTAATTTTTTTTTGAGGTACTCATCACGCATTTTTGCTTTATTCGGATACAATTTTGATTTAGTCTTTTATATTCAATTATTTAAATTTTATCGTTAAAACTTCATTCCATTGGAAATATTACAAATCAGCCAATTGTAATTGAGAATTTTTGGGTTGTGGCAATTATTCTTAAAAACCTAGAAATGCCTCCTAAGTTCACAGCTCATATTATTTGCCCATTTTTCTCCTTCTGCACTTGGGGCCCAATGTAATTGCTCGACTTTTCATCAGGTCTCTCGAGGCCTTTTGTATGGTTATTTGGGTGTATTGGTGTCCCCTGATTGTTATCATCGCTGTACACTTGTCAAGGCATTTTTTGGTTTCTCTAGTCCATTTTTAGAAATTCTATACAACATTGATATTGTAATAAATTCTGATGATAATAATTGAAAGATTTCAATAAAAAATGAATGAACATATTAGCATATTTAAATTAGTCAAATTGAAAAACGTCTGACTTGACCTAGCTAACAAACTTGCATTCATTAGGTTGAAGATATCATGAGAGTCTTCTCTGGACGCCAGCTGTACTTCCCACCCTGAACATAACGTGGACATGTCTGTAGCAAAGATCAACCAAACTTTTGAATCTTCTGAGATCAGGTGAGACGGTGAGCACTGAGCCTTTTAATACCTTCAGTCTGCTTGGAAACTGCTTGGTAACTTATTATATATTTTTCTTATTATTAAGAAACTGTTTACACCATTGAAATATTCAAAACCCCTAAAAGAAATCAAGTCATCCTAAAATGGTGATCAGTACAGATCAAGACAGCTAGAGTGAAAATTTGTTTCTCCAAGCAACTCTATCATCGGCTAATATCTTAAGCTTATTAAGATCATTCAAAGAGTTAAGTTTTAAACCTCTACGGGTCAAATCATTCACAATAATCTTGAACAAATTCTTACGATGCGCACCGACGCGCCCTTTACAGTTTGTTGTGACAGCAAACTTTAACGCTAATGCAGCGGGGGAGTCATCAGCACTACGCAAGATATGACCGAGGAGCTTCCACCTTGCTTTAGGGACACGATCTGATAGCTTTACTGAGTTACATCTTAGGTATAAGTTTGCATTGGATATTGTTCCATGAGGCCAATAAATGCCAATATTTTTCTTATGATTCCAATTATTGAATAAGCGTTCTGAACGTCTAATTCTATCAGTTAACAGAGATTTGGAAGTAAGTATGTGTGTCGAGTACATTTAAAAAGGCCGATTAAATTTATAGTTATGAATTGGAATCGTGGTGAACCGAAAGGGTCTCTCGTAATACAGGATACAATGTATTCACTATAAATACTGGGAGAATGAACTGGGTTATTATATATAGTGTTTACACTATATTTAGATTAATCAGTCATCAGAGACAGCCGACTGCAAACACCACCCGAGGAAATAAGTCAGCCAATTATCGTTAGTGATAAAATTGTTGTTACTATTTATTAAGGTCACTTATAAGTTACGAAATCACGTACACTATAAAACGATGATTCAAGATTCACGGACATGATAAGCAGGGATGATTGTAAAATATATAAGGAGCATGAACATTTAACAAGTGAACAGGACTGATTTACCCTTTTGACCGATTTAATCTTTGAAGCTGACTATTATAATTTACGTTGTTAGTTGTTATTATAAAACTGTGGGTTTGATGTGTTATCTAAAGTTAGTCAATTTAAAGTAACAAAATCCTAACTGCTAGACGTTTATTCGTTTCAACTGACCGGTATAAGTATCGAACCTGTGTAAATAATAATCAATAGTTGTAATATCAGTATTCAGTATTGTCTGTTATATAACATAATATATAGGGACCTGCAATTCTACAATAGCTCTAGGAGACTGTTGTAGAGGAGTATAATATGTTGCCCACATAGGATAGAGTTACCCTTCAGACATTTATCTATTCATTTAGACGGGTCCATGACTGGACCTAAATCTTTCACTGGTCCTATTAGTTCCCTTGGAAATTACCTTATCGGACATAATTTCGAACGGACATTAAAATTATCAACGCTCGAAGGCATTCATTTAATGTATTTAATTTATCTACCCTGTTGGACTTTATTTGAACTGATATTAAAATTAACACTAGGGCCTCCAGCGTCCAATTAATATCCGTTCAAATAAAGTCCGATAAGGTACATAAGACTCCGATTAAAGTGACGACGTCTGGGCAGGGAAGTGTTAGATAAAGCGACAAAATAATATTATTTACAGATAATGTACCAACCCGTTACTTGCATTTGCTAGTACAAATTCATCTCATTTTCAGGAGCAGCACATCATTAATTACTTGCAGTACTATTACAGTATTATTACTATTACTAATTGCAGTACTATTTATACTGACTGTGATTTGATTGTATGCTCCTGCTGCAGGTAACACAAGAAGTAGTATCTGACCGTTGAGACGTTATTAATCAGCAATCGGATCAAATTCAATCGTGATTTAGCATAGAATAGCTTTTACAATATCAATATCATGGGCCTAACTCAGTAACTCTCCTCTTCTCGCAGATATAACTCTAATTGTCTGTTCTATAGCAAGCTTACAAGTTACAAAAACAATCTCTTTGATTTATTTATTTTTCTATGACTTTCACCAATCCATGAAGTTGTATCAAGATCTTTAACAGTACGATCAGAACGCGTCATAATCAATGATATCTCTGTGTTACGCAGTAAAACAAAGTAAATGAAGGATTATAGTGAGTCAGTGTCGAACTCCAGGATTGGCACCATTTGTTTTAACAAACTTTTAATGTTCGGGAATCCCGATTTTCGGGAATCCCTGGATTTGTTTCGGTCGGGATTCCCGAATCCCGGGATTTAAAAATGAGATCAGGAATGACTTCACTGACTCAGTGATATGAATAATTATTCAAATCTGAATGATCTTATCGGCCTTGTTTTCAAATCCTGGAATCGCTCCTAAGGTATGATCGCAAATTAATACCATTAGTATATTACCAATCTTATGTTAAAACCGTTATTTTTGCAGAGGAGATTTCTCAAAATAGTTAAATTTCAGTCATCTTGAAGATAGAATTAGAACCAGAATCTGCTTCACAGAATAGTAATTATAAAGTGTGGACAGGGACAGAAAATGCAATTAATGGCAATTTAACAACCGCTGCTCACACTATAATATGTGAGTTTGATGTCGATGTCTGGTTTAAAATTACGTTCAATGCCGTCTACTTCTTTAAAGAAACTAGTAGGAACCCGTCTAACCCTAAATTGGGTTCCGTCTAACCCAAAATTTGGGGATCCAAATTTGAAATTTTAGGCACTAAAATTATTATTCCTTGGCCAATTTTTATTTTTTCATGTTGATTTGAAGGCCATTAAAGCATTTGAACCAGTCAACAAAAGTTTAAATTGTATATCATTTACGGTTTTTGCGGAAAGTCGTGTTAAAGTTGATGCCGTGGTGTCAGTAAAATGGTTCGGATAAACACATTATATATATATATATATCGTATCGCTTTATATATAGTAAGATACAGATAATTGGATTTAAACTGGGGTTTGAAGAATGTAGGGCACGAAAGTGTTAGTTCTGAATACTGACCGCAGCACAGAAAGTCTTAGTAGGATTCTCAAAGTTAAGGAGGACTAGACCCTTGTGGAACGGACTTATACGATATATTGCGGAGTGAAATACGTGTTGTGTCTTACGTTTATAAATATGAAGTTCTGGGGCAAATCATGATTTGATATTCACTTAACAGACCCTGACTGACACATTTTACAATGTGTCTGTAGATTTTGACATGATTTCTTTTGTGTACTAGGAACTATGGATTAATGTGAAGCCGTAAAACTAATATCTATGAAAACCAATCTTTATGATATTTATCATATATGTCAGCTGATTTTAACACGGTTGACGCATAATTGTCATTGACCACGTACACAACCAAAATAAAGAGACCTTACGCGCAATAAGGACAGAAACTCAGCTTAGGATTCTTTTTCGAACACCCAACTCCCGGCCAGCCTGTTGTCAAGGTAAGTAAGTTATCATGTGCTTGAGCTTATCGTGCGTTAAGTGAATTTAACAATTCAAAGGTTAGATCCACTACGTCTACATACCGATCATATTGAGACAGTGAATGAGTGAACTGCAAGAGCTGCTGTTGCTACACGTTGCCCACCTCTCGTGCACGCGAGAGCGCGATCAAAAGGGGTTGCACTTGCAGCGTGTGTCAAAGCTGCTGCAATACACTTAAATGTCATCTTATAATGCTGCGGTATTGGTGCATTAGCCGTGACGAGTCGGTTAATACCAATACCATTATCATGACTGCTGCTGGTTATCACTATAAAGCAGTAGTATGTGGTAGTATGTAGTATGTGTGCTACGTCATATGCAGTACACGGCAAAGTCAGCGCTGTTCTGTTTTCAGTGACCAATTAAGGGTTATTACTATTACTATTAAAGTATTAGACCATGATTATGTTAATAACTAAATATAAGTCCTTGAGAGAAGCAGCACAATAACGTGATATTGCTTATTTTAGGTTTCTTGTAGTAAACAGGTAGGTTTTGTGGGATCGGTTCTGGACAACAATATCAATTGTACGTTCTCCAATAATTCCTGCCTTAGATCTTTGTGAAGATTCCATTCCAGGAAAGAGTTATTTGTGATGGCGCGCGGTATATCCTTTTGTGAGCAAGGCATCAGGGAAGCCTTTCAAGAATTTAGCAAGGGAGGATCTGAAATTTTCCGAGACATTTATTGAATTAACTTCCCTGGGGAGCACGTTCACAGCTCCGATGTTTTAACTCCAAAGAGTTCTCATAGTGCGTTGAGAGAGCATGATGGCTTTTTATTAAATGGAGGCACACTAGTGGCTTTTTAATTTATTCTGTTTACAAACCAGGCAGCAGCTAAACTAGAGCTGCATTCGGAATGTTCTTTAATTGTCAAGTGATCTCTAGATTTTTAGTGATGATTGGGTTCAGTTGTCATTTCAAAGTTAATTAGATAGACTGATTGGGTTTATAATTATTTCCCTAGCTATATCTTGTCTAGGTAACGAATTAGTTAATTAGTAAGTCGAGTAAGTAAAAGCCCTTAAACTCTTCGACAGATTCAGGCAACTGGAAAATATTTAGAATTACTCGTGTGTTGCAGATGTGCACAGGTACAAAAAGAGGAATTTAAACCCAGGAGGAGTGTAGATATTGTAAGAGCACCTTTCTCAGTTTCTCTCTTACTTACGTTTGCTCCTGTCTTCTTCAGGGAGGCGACTGGTCTGTCAGGGACACTGGTCTGACCACCTTCTCAGAAAACTTAATTTATAGGCCCCGTAGTGGTGTTAAAAAATTATAAGCTAAGTTTTAAATTTTAGAGAGCTGTTCGCGCAAAGCGCGAATGGTTGATAATAGATTTTAACTAAGAACCGAGGTTGGTTTATTTAATTGTTATGACGAAAAATGTTCAATTTGGGCCCTTAAGAAAATTGAGAAATTAGTTGCTCTCTCAAAAGTTTAATTCCTCGTATATTTATTTATTTATTGTTTTACGTCGTTCTATTCTGTTATCACCAGATTTCAGTCCTGATTGCATATTTGAAATCTTTTGTTTTTCGAGGATTCCGCTTCCGCCTCATGAGCCTCCAAATTCTGTGAAATAAAATCTTGCTAAAATAACTTATTTTTTTGCTCGATTTCACTTCTATGAGAGCTTGTTTGAGGAAATTTGTAAATGTTCTGCATGAATTGTATTTGTCCTATCACTGCCTGATTTTTCTGTCTATACTCTGTTCCGGGAAACATCTACACAGACACTATAGAAATATTTTTAAATGCGTTAAATATGAATTATGCATTTTCGGGATGTTTGAAAACCGCAAAAACAAAACGCCTATACAGTGTACACTTAACATAATTATGCTCGATGGAGCGCAACAGTTAATGTGTTAAAACTTAAAAGTGAAAGCTTACTCAAAAAACATGTATTCAAGGATTTCTTAAAAAGGGGCTCACCCTTTATCTCATTTATTTTTTTTTCAGAGCCTCTCTTTGACTGATCTGCACTGCTTTACAATTAGTAATCAAAGTTTTAAACATCACTTCCTTATTACTTAGGTACATTGGTCGAGACAAAGTAAATCTACTAACTAGCTACTAAAACGATAGTGGACAATAATGCAGTCGAGATATTCAGCACGATCCACCACATGGACACGTCCTAGGGATTTCCCTCGTTCTTATTGTGGTAAGCTATTGGTAAGAAATTGATATGAAATAAATACTTAATTTTACTTACTAAGCAATGTATTTTAGTTCGTGGTTTTTCTATGGGTTGTATAATCACCGATTACACCTAATTGTCACGGACGGCCGACTTTATATAAAAAATAATGTCATTACCTATGTCAACGGCATCTCACGTACAGTATACATTATATCTATTTAACAAAGTGCTAACGATACTTCACGTTTACATATAGAGAGTCTATATATATTCGTTAATTGAATTTTTAAACGTTACGGCCATTATAAACGGTTTTTACGTTTCTGTTCTTGTTCGTTCGCACGTGATCTGGAAACTTCGCTTATTGTCCAACCGCGAACACGTTACTAAAATCAATCATTTAAATTGACTTAGTATGAACCAATATCTGATTAATTGGTACTTCAAAATCTAATCAAGACGTCCAGAATTCTTTGACGTTAACAATTTGTGTTTTATTTCAACTTCACTGCTATTAGAGCATAGTGCTGATAATATCACTAATCGATAGTTGCCTTTTCGTTAACTTTAAGTACTTCATCATAATATGCTGACATTAACTATTAAATCGCTGTGCAGATCAAGGCCATACCAATACAATCTGCACTTAAGGATGACGATATATATCTAGATATAAGTCAAACCTGCCCAAGCTAGAGAGCCATGGTAGGGCCAGCAAGCAAGACCCGGACCAAAACAAACTGAGCCACCTGGGTATAGAAAATATCAATATGGAAACAATATTAACAATAATAAAAGGATATAGAAAGTATTAAGGAGGGACAAACCGGGGCCCCTCCAAGGGCCGAAGAGAAAGGTGATCCTGAGTGTTGGATCTTCTTCTCTTCTTCTTTATTGAGAGTGGACGTGGATATCCAATCTTGTTTGCTACAGGGGGTTCTGTTCTTGTGAACGTATAGTCCTGTGTATTGAAGGGATTATAATGGCGACCATCAGTTATACAAATGGATGCAAGTCATTAGTTATAAAAAGGTCGACAAAGGGGGGGGGGGGGGGTAGAATCGGGTTAGCGGTAATATGGATCATCTCCCTCATTCAAAAACAGCAAAAGCTGAAACAGGAGCAAAGGGGGTACGTAAACTGGTAGCTAAAGTAACTGACCTTTAGAGTTTGCATGTGTCTCTATGGTACTGGTCGCTAAGCACCGTGGTGGCGGCCCAAAAGAAGGTGGTAAGACTGTGAGGGAGATGATCTGGCTGTTCGAACAAAAAGCTAAGGGGGATCATAGAAGTCTCGGTACTTCGAAATAAGCGCAAATTTAAGTATAGGCTTAGGAAAAGCGAGGTTGTGAAATATACCTGATTTGATGATAAAGTTACCGAACACTTGTTTCCTTGTTAGAGCGTAGGCTGGGCATCTGGTTAGGAAGTGGTTTGTAGTTTCTACATCCTCTTCACATTTGTTGCAGATGTTGGACGGTTCATTACCTGTCTTGTTTGGTTGACGATATTGGGCTGTTTATAGGGTATTTGTCCTATAATACTAATATTTGTATCTATTTGATTTTCATACAGCTAATCTTTATGTCGATCTTATTATCAGTTGATATTATTGACGTGTCATTTGGTAGTGCTAGTTATAATAGTGTGATGCTCTATATATAATATAGTGTGACGGTTGTTAATGATAAATAATACGATATCGCTGTGGTAGGGAGTGAGGCGTGCGTATTATATTTTAATTTGAATACTTCTGTCTGAACTGTGAGCCGGGAGACTTGAATTTTGAAAGAAAGATACTATCAAATAAAGTGTATTGATTGTGATCGATCAGTGGCTCCTAGATAAGGTCTATGTATTTTATTTCTCGATGTCCTAACTCTAAGTTTGTTTAGTAGAAGAATCGGATGGAGATGTCAATTGGTGATATCACCATGGTGGTATATCAGCAGTCTTTTAACATTGCTTTTGTCAAGGTATACTTGTCCCCTAATTGGCGTCTTTTCCTTTCGCAAAATTGCTGGGAAGACGCGGCTTGACTTTAATTTTTAATGAAGATTTGGTATTCGACTTTTAATACGGCATGAATAGAAAAGTGGTTGTTGATATAGTTCAGTGCAAACTTTTGGAGAAAATACTTACGACAATTCCTGTAAATATTCCTGACCATCATAATCATAGCAGATTGGGTAAATTTCGCGTTTTACACATTTTTAACGAATACTTGGTTTTGACGGGTAATAATTGGATTTGGCACATCCAAGCGCATGCGGCGTGAACGCAGTGTAAATACGTTTGGGTTGTATATTTGTGATGCGGCATAGTTTTATGTGAAAATTCTTAAATGTTCTTGAGCCGTTCTTAACTTAATTTGTTCTCTTAAATCCTTTTGACGCACTAATTTCGTTTAATACTATTTTCAATCATGAACAGTAGTGTGTACTGTAATATTTTTAGCTGGTAGTCTCAAATATACAAATTTAGACGCATTAATGTACTTCAAAACACGAATGGATGCACGGTTGAGATATAATGTTTGTATCTGTATCGTTATTGTTTAATTGTTTATCTCCAATTTTTACGACGCAGTTATTTTTATTTTTCGTAGACGATATAAATTGGTTCATAGATCACAAATTGCTGAATAAATGGTACCGTACAATACTAAAACTTTTGTCCAACGCAGACAAAAGATATGATGATCGAGTTATGTTTTTAATCAAACCAGTGAGACCAGATTGATAGCACAGTGCACAATGGACGGGTTTTTCGGGAAAGCAGGTCAAATTATATACGAGTTCTAATCTAAAAACAATTTGTACATATTGCGTTCCACTACCACGATTTTTTATTCTATTGTGTTATTTGTGGGTTACTTACACTATGATAACAGTAAAACAATATTGCTTCACAGCTTTAACAGCTGTTATACTAATAGCGACAAGAGAAACGTCATTGTCGGACGTGAGGAGAGTGAGGACTCCTCAAACTACATTAAATTTATTCCTTTTGTAATATATTTAACGTCCTGAATAAATATAGTTTATAAACTACATTTATTCAGGACGTTAATAATCTATCATATAAACATAATGACGTCATCTAATTTCTAAATAATGACGTCATCTGATATCTTTTATATTTGATTACATCTAATGGTGATGATGACACAAGTATCGATATTTCACACTCTACCTTTAATTAGGTTAATTCCATCTAAGTAAAACTGTTCTTAAAGCTAATTGTTTAATTTTTGCTTGATACAGAGCTGCGGCTCGTGGGAGCTGGCTGGCAGTTGTGTCGGTCGTCCAATCGACGGACTCGGTGGGCTTGGGGCGCTTTGATATGATTAAACTGGTGATACATTTTAAAACTTGATAATTTCAGGTTCGGCAGCAAAAAGTGGGCTTGGAGCGATGCGCCAGGGGGCAAGCTCTAACTGGAATAGGGTACAACAGAAAATGGATATACCAAATGTGAAGAAACCTGAACTTGAATTTAGGTAAATCTATAAACATTAAACAATAAATAAATCGGCTCAATTCTTTTATTATATTTTGACTTTTTTGTTTATTTTCTGGGTATCCCAGAATTAACTAATATGTTGACATGTTTGTTGACAGTTAGTAGTGTTAATAAGCTTATGTTAATTAAGTGTTGATAAACTGAAAAGTAAAAATTATTAGTTTACACGTATGGTTAATTTTGGTCTACCCTCAATTTAAGGAAAAATACAAATAAGCGCTAACACCTCAAACTTAGAATAGGGTAAAATAATTAAAAACCTGGCGGAGTTCAATTTGATAGGTGTAAAATTCCCACTCGCTCCTCTCTTCATATTAGCCAGACTATTGCTAACTTATACGGAGTATTTTCAGAAAACTGGTGATGCAGCTTACTAACAAGAGCGGTGGAAGGATAGAAGCCATGGAGAGGAGACTCACTAAGCGAAACATTGCTCCAAGACCCAAAACTGAGTTTGAGCTCATGAAAGAAAGTTAGTGCTGTTATAAATTAATCACTTCCCTCGACAAACAGTCTACAACTGAATTACTTAACGAAACCGCTAGAAAATTCTTAGTAAAAACGTTTATGGCACCTTATAAAAACCTTATAACCTTATAAGGCGAATACAAATCGTCCTTTACAATTACTGCATTAGAATACATTAATGTTTAAACATGCATACTGAGCTGCATAGATTTAATAAATAACTTGTTTTTTAGGACTCAAGCACGTTGAATTTAGTGATGAAGAGAAAGGCTTTTTGACCAAAGACCAGATGGAAACAATAACTCAGAAAATAGGAGATGCCAAGAAATCGCTTATGGAACTTGAACGAGAGGCGAAATCTAAAGGGAAACAATTAAATACTTATATCCTCGATTACAAAGAGTATGTTTGCCGCTTAAGTTTTTCTATGTATTTGTTTTCCATTTTAAAATGATATTTCTTCCAGTAAAATATCTTTAAATCCTAGATTTATCTACTATTATATATTTTAGTTGGTCAGAAGAGGTCGAGTTTCTGAGGAGTTCTGGACTTGGTATAGACATGGACAGCCTTCTTCAAGCCCGAAAAAGAATCCTGGTTAGAGATCTCTTCTACGATCCCGAGGAAGCCGAGAGAAGGCGACAAGCTGCAGAGGTTTAACACTTCACGCTTGTTTAATCCATTGACTTATTAACTATAATTGCCTGTGCCATTGATATAATATAATAAGCTGGTGAATAAATTTAGTATTTAAACCTCCTGATTTAAGCGATGGTCAGAAATGAGTAACCTAGGTCGCTACAACTTCATCCCATTATGAAATGAGTGGAGTTAACAAAGTTTCCCTCCAGTTAGCGGCCAAGCTGGCAAAGGAGCGAGTAGAGGCTTTAGAAAGAAAGAAAAAAGAGGCCGAGGAAGAGAAATTGAAAGCTTTAGATGCTGAAAGAGAACGCCTTAAAAAAGAACAGGAGGAGAAAGAAAGAAGGTAAATTCAACTCGCCTATAATCATTTTATATTATCTGCGTATGTGATTCAAATTTAAAACGTTTAGTTGTAGGCGTTCCGTGTTGTCCGAAATATTATGGATGCCTCCATTCAGAATCGTTTTTGTCCAACCAGCTAACTACTGTTTGCTTTGAGATTTCAAAAGTTTGAAAGCAAGCAGTAACTGGGTCTGACATTCAGACATTAAATTTTGGGCGGGACAGTTTAGTTTCGTATGGTCCATTCACTTCAACAGTAACTTAGGTCCAATACCTGATTTTGCGTGAAGAAGCAGATTCTCTGATTATGTGATTCAAATTTACAAGTTTAGTTGTAAGCTTTGTTCGACTTCAAGATAAACAGGGGGGCGGCCATAAGTTAGTGTGGAAACGTTTGGACTTATAACTTAGAGCTGGTCATTGTTCATGATCATGTTTAAGACTTGTAAATTTGCAGATGGCATACTGTAACTACTAATTCAAGACTTCTCGCGGTCCATTTGTTCAACAATAACTTATATCCAAACCTGATTTTTAGATTGCGTGAAGAAGAAGAGAGAAAACTGGCAGAAAACCGAAGAGAAGAAGAAGAAATCGAAAGGTATACCACTTTTGCTTAATAACAATGAAACGTTATAATTTGTTATATTTTCCCAGATTAATTCCTCAAAGAAATAGATCTATGAAATTGAAGAGTTTGGTCTATCTGCTGATAAATTGTTCAGGTATGCAGAGCAGGAGAGGAGGAAATTGGAATTAGAGAGAATGAAAGGAGCAAAACAAGAAGAAGAAACCAGAGCTAAGAGAACTGGGCTACTGAGAAAGTTCTCTACCACCGATATAATTCCAGTAGGGCGTCTTTAATTAGTTAGCGTCTCTTTAATTAGTTAGCGTCTTTAATTAGTTAGCGTCTTTATAATTAATTAGCGTCTTTAATTAGTTAGCGTCTTTAATTAGTTAGCTTCTTTAATTAGTTAGCTTCTTTAATTAGTTAGCGTCTTTAATTAGTTAGCCGGTTAGCGTCTTTAATTAGTTAGCGTCTTTAATTAGTTAGCGTCTTTAATTAGTTAGCGTCTTTAATTAGTTAGCGTCTTTAATTAGTTAGCGTCTTTAATTAGTGAGCGTCTTTATAATTAGTTAGCGTCTTTAATTAGTTAGCGTCTTTAATTAGTTAGCGTCTTTAATTAGTTAGCGTCTTTAATTAGTTAGCGTCTTTAATTAGTTAGCGTCTTTAATTAGTTAGCGTCTTTAATTAGTTAGCGTCTTTATAATTAGTTAGCGTCTTTAATTAGTTAGCGTCTTTAATTAGTTAGCCGGTTAGTGTCTTTAATTAGTTAGCGTCTTTAATTAGTTAGCGTCTTTAATTAGTTAGTGTCTTTAATTAGTTAGCCTCTTTAATTAGTTAGCGTCTTTATAATTAGTTAGCGTCTTTAATTAGTTAGCGTCTTTAATTAGTTAGCGTCTTTATAATTAGTTAGCGCTTATTAGTAGCGTCTTTAATTAGTTAGCGTCTTTAATTAGTTAGTGTCTTTAATTAGTTAGCCTCTTTAATTAGTTAGCGTCTTTAATTAGTCAGCGTCTTTATAATTAGTTAGCGTCTTTATGATTAGTTAGCGTCTTTAATTAGTTAGCGTCTTTAATTAGTTAGCGTCTTTAATTAGTTAGCGTTGACTTGAAATTTTAAGGTTTTGTTTCAATCTTTTGCTTATGTTCCAGTCTTATGGTCATCTCTGTTGTTTCCCAATTATTGTATATTTGAAATATCAAGTTGACGTTTCAGCCTGAAGGTCCAGATGTCGGTAAATTGAAATTCGAACAGAGTGAAAATGATCAGAAAGGTCGTCGTAGGTCAGTTGGTAAACTAAACAATCCTTTCGAAGCAGGACTAGAAACTCAAACCAAAACACAAAAACAGAGGGCCAGACGTGCTAGCAAGGTTACATTACCACTTATTGTAATTAAACAGAGTGAAAACTCTCATTTTTCCTTCGTAAACCGTTTCAATCTTCATTGCATTTAATTTCCCATTTTCCCAATCTATGACTTTTGTTTCTCATATAATTTAACTGCCGCAGTTGGTCTATAAGTAAACCTCTTTATCGTCAGGTAGGAAAGTTGAACAGTCCATTCGAGGCAGGCATATCAGAAAACGAGGGACCTAGTTGGAGCAAAGCCAGTAGTCGAAATGCCAGTCGAGGTTGCAGTAGGAGGGTTAGTTGTCTTGAAATTCTTAGGGTTGCAGTAACCATTTTAGCTGTTTTGGTATAAGTTGCAAAAGTTTTTGGTATAATTTTTACAAAATCACAGAAGTATTACAGAACCCATTTGAATTTTGGCCTTTGGGACTGCAAGTACCAAAGTTTGTTAGAGATCTTATTATTATCATATGATAAACCATTCTCATTTCTCAGGGGTCGAACACCAACATTGAAACAACACCCTTTACGCAGCAGCCCGATTTTATGGAGGTAAATCACGAATTGTAATGAGCAGTTCGTATCATATTCTTATCTAAACCTGGCGACTGCGACGATTCATTATTATATCCATACTTTCAATCCATTTCAAGTACTTTAATTGTATATCAACAAGTCTCCTTCGATCCATTAAATTGTGAATTAACTCAAGTGTGATATACAGAGTATATCTTATGGAGATAATATATCTTAGAGTATATCTTATGGAGATATCAAGATAGATATCCTAGTTGGGACTTGAGTACAATTGAAATCTTCCTGAAGTATTTTGCTACACAGTGCAATAAATATTTAAATTAATGATTATATCCCAGAAAATGACACTCTCCCATCAGATCGTTTTTTTTTCAATCACAATATAAGTATAAATTTAAACTTTAGTTTGCAAGTTGCTTCTATACTATTAGAGTATTATATTCTTGCAGATTTAGTAAAGTTCAGACAATGATTGCTTTATTAAACTTAGAATTATGATCTTTGATTCCCAGTTAATCTTTTGTGCGTTATAATAATCAACCATAGATCCACGAACTGTCTAGTCCCTTGACGATTATTAATCGCCTTCGTAAGGTCCTAACATTGAATACAGCATCTTCAGGCGCTGGCGGGTCTGGAAGACCTTGCTGCTCGAGCAGCTGAAGCGTTCAATGACGACTAAACTCGAACGAGATGTAAGGAGCATTGATAACAACCATTCTTATTTTTCGAACTGCTTAGGGATAGTTCACATATTCCGTCTGCAAATTCTCACGCTATTACGGAGGGAAGAGATGTTAGATGCTGATTGCTGCTTAAAAAAGAGGAATGAGACAATAAGTTGCTGACGTCATATGTGAACGCTTTTTTGTTTTAGTTACGTCGCACATGCTACCGCGACAAAAATTATTGATTTATGATTTTTACTGGGTCATTTAGGTCCAAACAAACAGTACATTAGAGTAAATAGGGATCTGTGTCTTATAAAAACCCATTTTCAAGCTCTTGTTCGTTTTGTGGAACATGTGCTTTTGTTTATTCTCTAACTTGAATGAGTTTTCTAGGGGCCACTGCAGCCGTGTTAACTTTAGGAGGTTTGTGTCAATATACTTGATGTGACATTATGTTCCTAGATATTATGCAATAGTTATATCTTTATATTATTATAGTTATACGATAGTTATGTTAGATTTCAAGTCGCAGTTTTTATTCAAATTTTCTTTTATTGATTATAATACATTTAAATTTTAATGGCAGCTTATTTCTAAACTATTTCCAAATGTACCGTTTCTTCAAACTATTTCCAAATGTACCGTCTCTTCAAACTATTTCCAAATGTACCGTCTCTTCAAACTATTTCCAAATGTACCGTCTCTTCAAACTATTTCCAAATATACCGTCTCTTCAAACTATTTCCAAATGTACCGTCTCTTCAAACTATTTTCAAATGTACCGTCTCTTCAAACTATTTCCAAATGTACCGTCTCTTCAAAATATTTCCAAATGTACCGTCTCTTCAAACTATTTCCAAATGTACCGTCTCTTCAAACTATTTTGAAATGTAATCACCGCTAATATAGTTGTCCATCTATGAAACCTAAAAGAAAAATTAATCATAGTCCGTATTTGAACTTGTTGACAATGAACCTCATGTCCTTAAATTCAGTGAGAGTGTCAGATCCTTTGTACCCACTCACAACCAGATTAGCTCCCTTCTCGACAGCCCCTGTCATTTCAACGCTTGTCACGTTTCCCTCAACTTCGATCAGTATCTTTTTGTTCAGCTTCCTCACTTCCGCCACCTAGATTCACATTTAATTGAATAAGGATGGAATTATAAGGTCAATTGGAGGCAATGAATTCGACTTTAGAGCGAGAAAATGTCACACAGCTAGATAATAATTGTTTAAAAATATGTCGGATACTACATCTACTTCTATCGGCTACCATGGAATATGGATATGCCAGTCTGGTACCTTATTCAACATGACAGGGTTGAAGGGAACTTCGTCGTCACAGGGATCTCCACATGAGATGTGAACCATATCCAGATCAGAGATGATTTCCTTTATCGAGGACACCTCCTGCTCCTGGGATAGACCAACTCCCACCTGGTATTATAAAGGTTGCTTCATTTGAAACTGAGTTTTCCGAGATTAACAATTACATCAAAGTCTGCAAAGCGACTGATTTGTGATTAGCCATAATTGAATTATGGCTGATAGCAAGTCAATTTGTGATAATTCGGGCCATTCGCAAGATGATGTTCATTAGTTGGTATGTAAGAAACGCAATGATTTGGCTCGTTTTAATTGAATTTCAAGCACATTAATTTTAAACAATTTACCTTCATTCCTGACTCCCTGATTTTTGCGATGAGCTCACCAACTGAAGAACTGTCTGTTTTCTCGATTTGGAACACAAAACAGTCACACCCTGACTGGGCAAACTGCTCGACAAACCTGAAGTGTCGTTTAATATCAAGTTGCCCCCCCCCCCCCCCCCCTTCCTCCAGACAGTGTGGTTAAATTGAGGGATCTGCCCCTTGAATTCACTCGAGGATGTAGGAGCGACAGCCCATATCCTGCATTATTATACCGAGCAAGTGTTTACACATTCCAGAACTAAGCAAAACTATCCAAACTGTAAATTTAGACCATCAATTACCTTTCTGGGTTGAGGACGAGCATGTGGCAGATTATGACCCTGTCAGGGAAATGTTTCCTGACCCCCTCCACCACAGGAGAGCCCACACTTATGAGCGGTCCGTAGTGACCGTCCTGGACGTCAAAATGGAAGTAGTCAGCTCCTGATGACATGGTCTCCTGACATGGTTTAACCAGGTTTCCCATATCGTAATTCAGCACGTCCATACCCACCGCGTAGGGGGCCTTTTTAGACTCCCACCAGTTCACCATCTCTCTTCGACTCAATACAAATAGTAATACAACTAAAAGGACTGTAACAAAATTTTAGAAATATAAACCAATATGTAGAATAATAATATCAGTTGTTTACACCGGTCAAAACATGAAGACTTTTATGTTTCCACCGAGCGTGACTGCAGTAGAATGACTATGAGATGTAGAAAGTGTGATGTAAGCAAAAAATGAATTGATCAGGAACATTTTGAATTAAGACATATTACTCGATGGGCTGTACTGCCGTTCCCTGAGAAAAGGCAGTAAGTCCATCTGAGGGAACTTTTTCTGTTCCCTGAGAAAATTGCAGTAATAGTCCAGACTTTATTGGCTGTTTTTATACTTTTTGGCCTATACATCCACAGTTTTAGTTATATCGAAATAATTTTTATGTGGTCGTAATCAGCTCAGCAAGAAAATTGTATTACTAATATTTTAAAATTTAAAGAAATGTTATTTTCAAAATTTTTGATCAATTATTGTATGTTCAAATTTTCTTTCCAAACTAATGCGTCTGACCGATAGTCGGATAGCCATTTTGTCAGCTTTTCGTAATACGTATGTCTATGATGTAACCGAGGGAAAGCTTCATTTATCAGAACTCGAAGCATTCTCCACAACTACAAGATAAGTTATTAGCAGTGGTGAAAGTATTATAAAAACCTATATAATGTAAACATGTTCTATGCGTAATGCGGCTAATAACTTATTATTGGCGAGTTATTAGCCGCATAGAACATTATTACATTATATATGCTTTGAAAATAGTTTCAGTGCTGGTAATGACTAACCTTGTAAATAATTATTTGAGTTCTGATAAAGCTTAATAAATAACAAATAACACGAGGAAATATGGACGGAACTGAACAAGAACAAAAACCACATTCAAAGACTGAGAGATTTAAATCTTGGAAGTATGTAGGGATCGAGATCTGATATCGATCGTAAATACTAAAAATACTCTAGCAATTGTTAATGCAGGTTTACAGAACTCTAAATGCTTAATGAATATACTATACACTAGCTGCAGGTACCACGCTTATTCACACTCAGAATTGAGTTTAGTCATTTTCCAATACGAGTTTGGGGACGGGTTCTACAAACAAACAAACAATAAATAACAAATAAACAAGCGTGGGTTTTCGTAGTTTTGTAGTGTATCTTATGTTGAAGCAGTACTATTTATTCTTAACTTAGTAATTTTATATTGCGCTCTATTACTTTAGTACTTTGGCAGAGAGCTGAAACGCTATCTGTTTGGCTGGCAATTATGTAACTGTCGATACGATAATGCCTGAGCTCTCATGTTAGATCATTGCCATTGTAGAGTATATAAGCCCTCTCCAAACAGGAAGTGTATTAATTAACTCATGCATCACAGAGCTAGTGGTATTGGATAATTGTGCTGAGTTTTTCTAAGGCTTTCTGGAGTTGGTCACTTGTCCTAAACAGAGTTCTATGCACCTTGCAAACTTAGCTCTTGGTGACTCTCTGCCAGTGGGTTTATGAACAGGGGTGTTACCATGAGAGATTCCGACTGGGAACTCTGACAATGTTTAACGATTGTTCATGTTATTCCTTCTGATGAAGTTCACGAGTCCTCAATTATTTTGATTAACTGTTGTCTTTCTTGTCTCCTACTAAATCAAAGATACTAAAGACAAAGTAAAGTGCACAACCACAAGTTAAACCTTGTAGATGTAAGATTGCCCACAAGGACGAACCTGGGAAAACAACTAAACACTGGGCAGTGCCTTTAAAGCAATGAAGACCTAAATCTTACTTACTACAGTTTTGCAAGTACCTTACAATGCTTATTTTCGGAATGTGGCTGAAAAACGGATTTTTACTGAGCAAACTGCAAACAATGATAATACTCACAAATGGGCTATTGGGCTGTTAACCATAAAGGTCCTAAAGACTCATGAGCAACATAGCAATTGGAACTTAAGATGCAAGATGACTCACTTGTGTCCAGAAACACCTAAAAAATGGAGAATTATCTACTTAATTGCGCATTTCTCTTAATGGCCAGCAGCATATTCGCGTCTAACGAAAGGGAATTTTTTAAAGTTACGGTTTCTTAAGGTCAAAGGGTCAGTTGCTAACAGCAATTTGTTCGCGATTGCCGACTCATGCACATGCATATACTAAAAAAACACTCAGTTTATGACTGATTAGTAAATAACTACTGCATGATTTGTGAAAACTTCAACAATTTTTCATTGGCGCCAATTTAGCCAAAATCTGATGACCAAAATTCAACTTCAAACTTTTAATTTATTCATGCCATGAAATCATGATATGTACCAAGAATACCGGACCTAAAATAATTCGGCACTGGATCCGGGCCAGATTGTCGCTTGACCTCTGACCAGTACCTGAGTACCCCACTTTATAATTATAATTGACTTCGCTACCTCGCTGGATATTAATCTGTAATCCCCTGGATTGAGATCTGTTGAGTGTTGGGCGCAGTTTAATTTAGCTCATTTCCTATACCGCATTGGTTTGGTTCCCACTTCAGGATGACCCCATGTTCTGTTTTTCAGTCGCATATATTTCCCATCGTATGATAATGCGTGTTATTCCCTCGTTTTTAACCAAGTGGTCACTGCATTAGCTAGCTCTTTTGTTATTACTTATTACAGCTGCACTGCCTCGAGATCTTATCTGGGGCACTACTATTAGACCTAGGAGATAAGTACCTCAGGCCATCTCAACACCGGGAGAGGTTTAGCTCGATTTAGCATACTGTGTATTAATGATACCCACTTTCTACCTAGTCGTGGGGTGAGCGTCGTCGACGTTCTGCTAAGGATCCCATAGGATTTATGCAGCCTCCCGGTCCACCCAGCCGAATGCTCGAGAAATCGTGTGTGAGGGTTAAATGGGGAGCTGTGCAATATAGTAAAAACTCAATGGATTGTTACCGTAATGGGTGCCACATGCCTAGCATGAAATATTTATCTACTTACTTGCACTTGTGTAGGTCCGTAGAACTGTAGAAGCATTAGAATCGGGCGTTGCCTGCCACAGGCTATCCCGAATTTAGAAGCTTGCTTTCATCATCATCATCATATTGTGTATTAATGAATATAATACTATCAAAACCTGCGTGATCATTGCAGCGGCATTATGATTATTATGTTGTAATAATTATGTTTTCAGTTATTACCTTTTCATTTTCTATATTTTCGGTTATGACGAACATATTTTGTTGAATTTGGAAAAACTTGCTGTCAAAAATTATGACTAGCTTCAATCCTGTTACAACGATCATTTCAGTTATGTATTCTAGTTCTGTATAAAATGCGAACAGACAACAAGACACTTTACGCAATAACAGATGACCGGGAACGATGTATTTTCATCTTATGGAGCTTTGTTACTCTTTTGGCTTCCCTAATTGGGGACGGCATCATTCTAGTAGCGACTATAAGATACAATGCCATCAAACTTCAGAAGGTTATCATAGCGGTGATGCAGCACATGGCTACTTGCGACCTTTCACAAACTGTGTTCAAAGTATTCCCAATCACTTTGGCATTCATCACAGACCGCTGGGTGGTAGGAGAACTGCTTTGTGAAGTTTCAGTACATATGGGCTGGGTTTGTAGTGGTGTGACCCTGTTCCAAACTTGCACTATGACAACCCTTAAGCTGATAATCTTGAAATACCCCTTGAAATCCAGAAACTGGTCCTCACGGTTCGGACACAAAATCTGTATTTCAATCTGGCTCCTAGTAGCGGGTTTTTACTCTCCAACACTTATGGTGACGATTATCTATCTCAGAAATGATGTTCACTTTAGTTATGAAGGATATACTTGTAACTATGGTTACAACTCACAAAATCTCCCATCATGGTACAAATGGTATTTTCTGATAACATTCCCTGTCGTTAACGCTCTCGCGTATATAGCCGTCATAGTTACATCAATTACTGTTCTGGTTGTCGCCAAAAAGGCAAGCTCCCAGCACGGACGAACATTGCGGTGGGAGGGGGTGATAACAGTGCTGCTAACAGTGGGAGTCTTGTTACTTTCCACTCTGCCGTTCATTGTTGCATTTATAACTTGGTTCCTCGGAGCAAAGCATGGCACTGGAGTGTGGCGAACAGTTAATTTAGTGCAGTACCTCAACATAATGGCTAACTTCTTTATATATTCCATTACAGTTAAGAGTTTTAGAAAGTTCTTAAAGCTGAAGATTTCCCAAATCATGGTGAGAATATTTACTCGACGAACACAAGTAACCCCTGAACTAGCAGCACCCATTCAAATGCAAGTTACCACTCAAGAACTGGGAAGTGAGTAGCAAGATGAAGCAGTACAACTACAAGAATGGGGTGCTGAAGGACACGATCCCTGCAAGGGATGGCCAAATCACGCTGTCACCATGGTTGGATACAACGCTGAATCCTTCGCTATTAAAAAAGTTGGGGAGGACACTGGGGTGACGGAGGTTACGTTCACATATGTCCCGAAATCACTACAACTGCAAACTATACGAGTTCACTATTTGACGGAGGCCAATCAAAAATGGGAAAAACAAGTACGAAATGAAATTCTACACTCAGAATAGTTAGGACTCGGAAGAATAAGACGCACCAAACCATAGAAATCCACCAGAAAGATTTTGAGCAAACCATGAAGACCGTCCACAAAGATACTGAGCAAACCATGGAGAACCTCCACAAAGATACAGAGCAAATTACCACAAAGATACCGAGAAAACCATAAAGACCCTCCGCAAAGATACTGAGCAAACCATAGAGAACCTCCACAAAGATACTGAGCAAACCACGGAGAACCCCCGCAAAGATACTGAGCAAACCATGGAGAACCCCCGCAAAGATACTGAGCAAATCTTGGAGAACCTCCACAAAGATACTGAGCAAACCATGGCGATTGAATCTCCTACAATAACAGACTAAGCTAATAATGACGGGCTTATTCTGAATTCTGATCTTGAACAGGAGATTGTCAGACTCAATTACCGGATTATTTGATGTCTTATGAGTTATGAAATGTTCACAGAAATACGTTTCATGAATTTGGCTGTTTCTCGGTTCATATTTTCGAATTGAAAATAACTTTTTTACTTAAAAGCTTTAAGAAGGAAGTGAACATTTTTCTATTGCATTAGAATTCTAGTGTTAATTTTAAATCCCGAAGATCCTAGGAGCAACACTCCACAACCCAAGACATTTTGAATGTCTACATATCATACTACATAGGTATTAACCTATAACCAAGTCTAGCTAATTAATGTCATTATCTGCAATTATCCCAAACGAATTTCTCAAACACTCTCCTGAAATCTTTTTTGTCCTCTGCTTTCGATACCATAAAGAGGCCGGTATTACTTGACATTTTACCACAATCAATACCCAATGGGTACTTGCTGAATCACTGTTTTATACACTCTGTAGCCAGTTCCTGTGTTCCGTCCCTTGCCCTGCAAGCCCTGTTTCTTGATTATACAGCATTTATTTATCGTGTATTACATTGTAGTATGTAATTAACATTTGTAGTAGTGTAGGATTGTTTGCTTTCTTTTTGCTAGGTTTTATAATATTTATTTGTATAATTTGTGATTGTTTCTCCCGGTTTTCTTCCCTTGCGTAGCAAGCCCTGTCTCTTGTAAAAACAACCTCGAAAGATTTGTAGATACACATAGTCTCTACACCTTTACCCTCTGGTCCCTAGGGTCAGCTGATCCCGGGCCAGAGGAAAACTACCGACTGCCAAGGTTTGACGCCTAGGCAGTCGAGACCTCTTATTGAGACCCTTTATAATAATAATATAATAATCTGCAATATTGTGTTAACGTTAATTACTTCGCAACCAAGCTGCGAATGGCTGGTGATACACACTCCTTGGCTCGTAGGACTAACCCCCTGCAGCTAGTATACTAGTAAAGTGCCCTGGCACAGAGTAGCTTAGAATAACTGATCATACCTATTCAGTTATGGATTAGAACTGTAATTCTAGAACCTCAAATTAAGATCTAGATCTATAACTACCATGGGAAGATGACGAATCGAAACCAATTAAAAACTGCTTGATCAGATACGACAGTTACGCCCAATCGATATTGAAACCCCCCCAATTATAATAAAAGTAATCTTTATTCAATCAAAACTACATAGGTATTAACCTATAACCAAGTCTAGCTAATTAATGTCATTATCTGCAATTATCCCAAACGAATTTCTCAAACACTCTCCTGAAATCTTTTTTCCACATTTGCACAACTTACTAATCGATCCTTTGAGCTCCATGAACATGTACCTTCTTTCACAGAGGGATACCTTACTCCGCTCCAAAAACCTGGAAAGCCACTAGGCCCCCCTAAGAGTTTGCGCCCACTTTGCCTACTAAACGGTACTAGAAAGATATTGTCCATGATAGTCTTAAAGCGCATCCAAAGGCAAGTATCTCAGTACACTGGTCCTTGGCAGAATGCCTATAAACCTGGCCATAGTTGTGCAAATATCGTTTGGACCCAGCGAATACTAGTGTCAGTTGTCAAGGAAAAACGCTGGTCTCTTCATAAGATGGGCATTGACATGTCCTCTGCTTTCGATACCATAAAGAGGCCGGTATTACTTGACATTTTAGCCGATGCTGGTTGTAGTGAGGACGACATTCGACTGGTAAGGTATTTGCTCGAAAATACTAAACTGAAGATCAAAGTGAACTCAACAATATCGGGAGAGTTTATTGTCACGATTGGAGCTTTTCAAGGCGACAGTTTGTCTGGAAACTTGTTCACTCTATATCTGGCAGCAGCACTTTACCACCTGCGTGCTGTTATGTCCTATCTAAGACCTAACCCTCCCATAGCTGAGAATCATCTGTTACCCCTCGAGTGGGAGTACGCAGATGATGTTGATTTTACTGATGAGGATAAAACCAATTTGGAGTCTTTGTTGCCAATATGTAAAGAGATATTGGAAGAGTGGAATCTTCTTGTCAATGAGTCAAAAACCGAGTTCACCCACTTCTATCTGGCCGGCAAGAACGAGGTTGATAACAAAGGAGAGACACTCAGAGGTAGAGAACCTTGGAGGTCATCTATCTCTTTAGGCTCTAAGTTGTGTAGCATCGAAGATGTCAAGAGACGATGTATACTTGCTAACATTGCTTTTCAGAACTACAAAAAAGTCTGGGAACAAGGTAGACGTATACCCTTGAAGATTCGACTCAAGATATATGAAGCACAAGTTGTTTCAATACTGATGTATAATTGCAACAGTTGGGAAACATCTAAACAACTCCTTCAAAAACTTGATGTCTGCCACAGGAATCATCTCCGTACGATCATCGGCATGACCTACCCTAATGTCATACGAAATGTGACTCTATACAAACGCTGCGAAGTTGTTCCACTAAGTGAGCGTGTTGCTCGTGCACGGTGGAGAATGCTCGGTCACATCCTCAGCAGTGATAATAACTCACCTGCCCAGCTTGCCTTACATTTTGCTGTAGAGAGTCAGAGTTTGATGAGAGGTAGAGTCGGACGACACCAGTCAAACTTGTTAAAAACTATTTTGAACGATTTAAATGACAGAAACTTTAGACTTGTAAATACAGACGATTTATACCATTTAAGACTTTTTGCAACAGATAGAAAAGCATGGAGAGAGTTAAGCATGATTTAGTTTATTCTGTGTTATTTTTCTCTTGGTGACTTATCAGGTCATCAAGATGTTCTTTATGTTCTATTTTTGATTTGAATAAAGTTATATAACTGGAGTCTGTGCAAGGAATACGGCTTCCCACGCAGTAAAAGGTGGTACGAACACCGGGCAGAGAAGGTGCTGGAGAACGAAAAAGTCAAGATATTGTGGGACTTCCATGTCCAGTCGGACCACGTTATCGAACACTGCAGACCGGATCTCCTCCTGGTAGACAAGGTAACCAACGCAGCAACCATCATTGACGTTGCAGTCCCAGGAGATACCCGGATCCTGGATAGAGAACAAGAAAAGATACTGAAATATCAAGACCTAAAAAGAGAAATTAAGAAGAACTGGAATTTACGAAAGGTCACAATCGTCCCTGTGGTGATAGGCGCATTAGGAACTATCACCATTAACTTTCGTAAACACCTCGACGCAGTCCACTGCAATCTGAGCATCTCTAATCTCCAGAAGACAGCTCTGCTTGGATCAGCAAGAATTCTCAGGATGGTCTTAGACATATGATATTATTGAGAGTATATTACACTGTAGATACTCTATATTATTTAGTTTATTCTTCACTGGATACTGTAATAAACACTTTTTACCTGGTTCTCTTTTATCTCTTCCCTTGCTATGCAAGCCCTGTCTCTTGTTTATACATTTTTAACCCATATATTGGGTAGACTGTGTATTTGGTATGTATTTTATATTATACAGTTTTGTGTACAAGTAATTATTGTTATTTACTGGACTAAGGGGTATACATGTGTTGGAGTTTTTCTCTTATTTTTCTTCTCTTGCTCTGCATGCCCTGATTCTTGTATAAACATGATGTTTGTTATATTGTATATTCTTGTATTGATTGTGGTATTTTGTGGGTCAGATTCAGCAATACCCAATGGGTACTTGCTGAATCACTGTTTTATACACTCTGTAGCCAGTTCCTGTGTTCCGTCCCTTGCCCTGCAAGCCCTGTTTCTTGATTATACAGCATTTATTTATCGTGTATTACATTGTAGTATGTAATTAACATTTATAGTAGTGTAGGATTGTTTGCTTTCTTTTTGCTAGGTTTTATAATATTTATTTGTATAATTTGTGATTGTTTCTCCCGGTTTTCTTCCCTTGCGTAGCAAGCCCTGTCTCTTGTAAAAACAACCTCGAAAGATTTGTAGATACACATAGTCTCTACACCTTTACCCTCTGGTCCCTAGGGTCAGCTGATCCCGGGCCAGAGGAAAACTACCGACTGCCAAGGTTTGACGCCTAGGCAGTCGAGACCTCTTATTGAGACCCTTTATAATAATAATATAATAATCTGCAATATTGTGTTAACGTTAATTACTTCGCAACCAAGCTGCGAATGGCTGGTGATACACACTCCTTGGCTCGTAGGACTAACCCCCTGCAGCTAGTATACTAGTAAAGTGCCCTGGCACAGAGTAGCTTAGAATAACTGATCATACCTATTCAGTTATGGATTAGAACTGTAATTCTAGAACCTCAAATTAAGATCTAGATCTATAACTACCATGGGAAGATGACGAATCGAAACCAATTAAAAACTGCTTGATCAGATACGACAGTTACGCCCAATCGATATTGAAATCCCCCCAATTATAATAAAAGTAATCTTTATTCAATCAAAAATCGTACGATCGTAACGATAGACGCAAAGCTACGAAGAATGGTACAGATAGGACGGGATCGTTCATTATTTTTTCCCTAGCAAAAATTGAGTTATCGAGGATAATATGCGATGAAATACTACATAGTGAACTGTAATATATAAGTATTCGTCCCAACTTCATTTTAAGATTTTGCGCATTTATTTAATTTGTAATTTTGATCCCGAATGTTAATTCCATAAATTGCAGGAGGGTCTGTGGCTTTATGCCAGAGCTTACACGTAGCAACTTGGGTAGTGGGGCAAAAATCCGTTTTTCAGCCACATATCCGAAAATAAGCATTATAAGGTACCTATACATTGCTTCATAAGTTGTATCTAAATATGGCTATTAGGCATATTTTGATGTATCGGAATAGTCTCTACGACGTTCTTGGGCTGAAATACGAAAATTCGAGTGACCGCGCAAAAATGCAATAGTAGCCAAATGTTTTAAGCATCATTTATAGTATAGAGAGGTGATAACCGTCGATAAATCGCTTTTAACACAAAAATGAACGAGTTTCCACTTCGTCTCGGACAACGAGCTGAATACGATGCTGTAAAAATTATTTCAAAATATTCGATATTTAAAAAGTTATACATTATCGGACCTTATTTGGACGGACATTACTTGAACGCTGGAGGCCCTAGCGTTCATCTTAATGTCCGTTCAAATAAAGTCCGTTCAATTAATGTCCGTCCAAGTTAAAGTCCGTTGAAATTTTTCCAAACATTTTTCCATTTCGAACTTTTTGTCCAGAATATGACAACTTTGAGAACTTTATTGTGCCGTAAGTTAACGACGGAAAGGTTCTCCTTGGTCTGCCGGAGGCACAGAAAACTTTACTAGTTTATGATGTTTTCAAGGGTCACTTGGCGGAAAAAAATTAACAAAATTATGGCACTCAACAACATAGTTCATGAGTTAGTCCCCGCCAAAATGACAAACGTGTTCCAGCCTCTAGATATTACGGTAAATCGTGTTGCCAAGGACATTGTCCGACGTTGTTATAGTTCATATTACTGAGGGGAGGTAATGAAACAGTACTAGGAAAGCTCTACGTGATTTTAAGGTTAACCTAAAGTTGTCTAAGATAAAACCGCTTCACGCCGAATGGCTTGTAAAAGTTAACAATGAAATGCAGGACCGGGGTAGTTTGATAAAAAAAGATTTCCACAAAGCTAGAAATCACTAGTGCTTGTTTAAGCATGGACTATTTCATGCACGAAAACCCATTTAATGAAGATGATATGTGATATTAGACACTGATCATGTACACATATTTTAACATTTTTACTGCTTAATGACTGCTTTTCTTACTTACTGTATGAAAAATGGATTAAAAAATCATTTGCTGAAATTAAAAAAAGTCAAAAATTTGAAAAAATTCGGATTTTTTATGGTTTTGAATGCCTTCGAGCGTTCATATGAGATGAGACTCAGTGTCGAAGATGATTCTGATTCTGCCCTTATTTCCAAAAAGTTTTGGACACACGTGAAATCAAAGTCTAAGTCGACTAGGATACCTGAAACGGTCCGATATGGTGATCGTTTTAGGAACACACCAGTTGAACAGGCTAGCTTATTCAATGAATACTTCTATCAACAATTTTCCTCAAGTAGCTCATATGACATTGACATCGACATGAGCTCCAGTAACAATTTCATGGATTTGAGATTTCACGTGTTGGATGTTTTGTTAATTTTAAAAGGGGTTAAACCGGGTAAAGCCGCAGGTCCAGATGGTATCCATGGCACTGTGTTAAAAAATTGTGCGAGCACTCTTGCAAAGCCTCTAACCATGATTTTCAACACCTCTTTTGTGACTGGATGTGTGCCGGAGGAATGGAAGCTTGCTTCTGTTGTTCCGGTACACAAGAAGGGTGAAAAAGGATCTGTTGAAAATTACAGACCCATCTCACTGACATGCTTAGTTATGAAAGTTTTTGAACGTTGTATTTCGAAAGAGTTGCTCGCAGCTTGTGAAGGGTTAATCGACTGTAGACAACACGGTTTTGTGAATGGGAAGTCTTGCACTACCCAGATGGTCCCATTCACAGACAACCTTGCACTGGCCCTGAACAATAAGTCAAGATCCGACATTGTTTATTTTGATTTTGCTAAGGCATTTGACAGTGTATCACATGACTTAATCCTTCGCAAGCTAAAAAATTTATATGGTATTGATGGTCTGATGCTTAGATTTTTAAAGTCGTATTTACAAGACAGACGACAGCAGGTTGTTGTAGGCGGAGCTGTCTCAAGCATGCTTCCCGTGCAATCAGGAGTGCCCCAGGGATCTATTCTGGGACCACTTCTGTTTGTTCTATTTATCAACGACATGTTCTTGTGTGTTTCGGAGGATACAAATGTAGCATTGTATGCAGATGACACCAAAATTTGGAGGGTCATCGAATGCTTTGAAGACCAC